>NC_139588.1:1653428-1673428 GCF_946808225.1 Silurus aristotelis | reverse complement strand
GGTGGACAGTGACGAGTGGTTTCTCTGGATCCGCTTGACCATCTCTAGGGTAGAATTCCATCTGGTCGCTACGTCCTGTACAAGTGTTTCTTGCTTCTGTCCAAGTGCAACTTGCTGTTCTGCTAATTCCTGAGCATTTGATGGACTGTGCTTAAAGTGCCCAACAATCTTGCGACATTTGGCCAGAAGACTGTCGAATCCATAGTCGCGAAGAGAAACCGTGATTGTTCTTTGCACACTGTGGGCCGTGCAGGGCAGGTGCTCAAATGGTAGTAGTCTCGCTGCTGCCGTCATGTTCCGAGCACTGTCCGTCCCCAGTGTTGTTAACTTTTGCTCCACTTTCCATTCTTTGGCGAGTTCCAAAAAATGTTCAGCGCATGCCTCTGCAAAGTGGCGCTCTGTGGTCTGACTCACAGTAAGGGCCAAGGAACGCAATCGCCACTCTTCATCTATGAAGTGCGCTGTGACACCCAAGTAGTTGTCATTGCTCACCGATGTCCAGTGATCTCCTGTGAGAGCGACATATTTTGCTTTCTCTAATATGTCCATCCTTCGCGCCCTCTCGCTGTCATACAAACTGTGTATTCTCGACATAATCGTTCTTCTCCAGGGTAGATTGTAAGACGTGTCTCCCGATGCAATTTGCATGATTTCTCTCAGTCCCTCGTCTTCCACAGTGCTAACTGGGCGGCAGTTTCTAGCTATCCATTTAGCTAAAGCATCGGTTAATTTATCAGTTACAGGTTTGGTCAATGGCCTGCCACGATTACTGTAGCACTCTAGTAACGTGGATTGGCGAGGCGCTCCTGTAGCCTCGCTAGTTATGTTGCTAGCACCTGGGTGCTTTGCTTTTAAATGGTAGATTAAAGACGAATTGCTTCTATAATATTTGAATTCAGCTTTGCAAATCGTACACACCATCTTTGTTTTATTAAACAGGCCATCAGGCAACTTTTTAAATGTAAACATTCCTCCTAAAACTCCATCTTTGTTCATCTCCATCATGACAGGGTGACTGTTCGGCACATTCACAATAAGCAATAGGAAGTCATGGAAACGAGCAAAAAAAAAAAAAAAAAAAAAAAGTGCTGCGTCAATTGCGTTATTTTTTTTTTAACGCGTTAAACATCTAAAATTAATCGCAAAGATTAACGCGTTAATTCCCCCATCCCTAGTATGTGTATATATATATATATATATATATATATATATATATATATATATATATAATTTTTTTTTTGTATATATATGTCTTTTATATAATGCAATTATAATGTTTTTTTTTTTTTTTCGTGGGTGCAGAATGATAGTTCATCACGTGATGTGCTGTCTAGACATGCCACTGCTGTTGTGATGACTGCAAGAGGAAACCATCGTCTCTCTCAGGTTAGTATCAGTAAGCAAATAAATGTTAAATAATATATAGAATACAGTGGTACCTTGACTTACGAGTTTAAATCGTCACGAGAGGTGCGCGTAACTAAAATTACTCGTGTGTCAAATACATTTTCCCCATTGAGATGCAATTAACCCTCATAAGGTCTTCATTTCCTGTTTACAAATCTGGTCTTTGGGGTCTATATGACCCCAACAATTGATAGACAAATTATACAAAAAATATACATTTTTAATTATACAAATAATATATATATTTTTTTTTTGTTTACTTCTCATCTATTCATTAATGCTGTGTTTTGGGAGATATGAAGTACTTTTGTACCTATTTACCACACAATTCCTCAACGACACCATAAGCTTGCAAATAAAATATTAATTTTTTATGAAAAAATCACTTAAATGATGATCTAAATTTAATTTAAAATGTTTCTGGATATTGATCTAGGTGTTGTGTGTAGAAGTACGCCATCTACTGGTTAGAGATAAACCTAAATTCTTTGCAGTTTAAGAAAGAAATAGTTTTGACCAGCAGAGGCAATAGAGAGCCATTCATTTTACTGCATGTGGCCAACTGCTTGTATTACAACTTTTGAAATATATTTTGTGAATTTATATATATATATACACATAAGAAAGGACATTTAAAATAGTTATTTTTTTAAATAGTAGAATTTTTGTAGTTTTGATGCATTTTCAAATGTCTGTTTTTACAAAATGCCACAGAAATTTGACAGAAAAATGCCACCTAAATGCCACCTAAGACACAACTAAAGGACAAGACTTGGAGTCAGATTTTAGTTGCATATTGTTGTGTGCATTATTTTAATGAACAAAGTGTAAAAATAAATAATTAACTTTAGAATGCAAAAGAAATGAAATAAATAATATGTAAACAAAAGCAATATGAGGGAACATCTAATAACAATAAAAAAAAATTTCAATAACATTCTGAACACTAAACATAAAAGCAATATCAAGCAAAAAATATGTAAAAAATATGTAAAACAAATTGTAAAACAATAATCAGTCTACGCACATCTGGCACAGGAACACTGTGTGAGCAGCACAAATGGCTCTTTTGCAGTTTGTGCACTGCTTGTCAGTTTTGGTGTCCTTTGCCCGTGGACAAACCTGACACCGTTTTCTCTTTGGAGGTGGATCAGTGGAGGGCCCTGGCTCGTTGGACGAATGCTGTTGTTGTCTCTTCGGAATCACTGCAGAGGCTGGTGTACGAGGCATGTGTTGTCGTCGCTCCATCAGAGGGGACACCAGAGCTTTTCCCAGCTGCTCTAGAAAGAGCCTCCTTTTCATACTCTTCCCTCTCTCCCATGATGGATTGATTTCTCTCCACACCACAAAGGCATTTATGGCCGAAACATCGAGGATTGTGGAGAAGACAACCATTGGCCATCGATTAGTCTTTCGCTTGCAGCTGTAGCTTGAAACCATCTGCAATATTTCAAACACACACACACACACGAACAAATTAGTATATCTGCTAGCAAAAGAAATACCAATTACTAACTCAGCAACTTTGAAAATTAGCTAAACAATGCATCAAATAATACAATTTGTAAATACCTTGTCAAGGTTGTCAACTCCGCCTTTGCAGCGATTGTAGTCCAAGATGACCTCTGGCTTCTTGTCCTTCCTGTCACTGATTTTGTCATCCTTGTGACATGTGCTCATGAGCAGCACATTTTTATGCCTTTTGGGGCAATACGAAATACGACTGTGGAGTGTTTAACGGAGTGAATGCCGACCATCGTTTTAAAATTCCAGCCCTGACTGGCTTTATATGGTTCACTCGTAACCCGCAACTCAAAGAAAAAAAAAACGGCTGAGAGACGGCTTGTATCTCGAAAAACTCGTAAGTTGGAACACTCGTAAGTCGAGGTACCACCTTGTGTGTGTATGCATGTATGCTTGTTTGTTTAACGTTAGCTTTGTTTTGCTCAGATAACAGGGTTTAGGAATTTTTGACCACTTTAAAGATCCATTTGCTGCAGTTTCTACAACATACAGGCAAGACAGGGTCATAAAAGAAAAATTCAGTTTTGTAGAAGCAGACGAAATTTCAGTTGGATCAGCAGTATGCTGTCAGAAAAGAGAGAGAAAAAAGAAAGCTCTGCATGAAAAACAAATGTTTCCATTATATACCACTGATAAAGAGTTTAGAACGGTTACTGTCTCATCCAAAAATCTTTGCCATGATAAATAGTGGACCTCAGAAAAGCCTCTGCTTTACAGATAATCCTTTATTCAGATGAAATAGAAATTTGTAATCCACTTGGGTCTTATTCTTCAAAGAATAAGCTGCTCATGTTCTACTACACTTTGGGCAACATTAATCCAAAGTACAGGATCAAATTAGCTTCAATCCGCCTTCTTGGCATTGCGAAGCAAAATGACCTCTCAGAATGTGGAGTTGATGCAATATTGACAAGATTGCATGAGGACTTGGCAAAGCTTTATAATGGCGTAAACATTTATCTTGAAAGTGGTGAACATGAAATATTTGGAGCTGTGGTTTCCATATGTGGAGATACTTTAGCTCAACATGAGTTGTGTGGATTTAAAGAGGGAGTGGGCTTTGCATTCAGTAAATGAAGATAACTTTGAGCAAAGAACACTGTAAAGACATATTAGACAGTGCAATGACATTGAGAAAGCCAGCACGGAGTTTCTTAGGAACAGCCTAAGAACTACATATGGAATAAACCGAAGGAGCAAAGTAATAGATTTTCCTGCCTTCAATTTAATCCAGCAAACACCTCAAGATATAATGCACATAGTTCTTGAGGGCATTGCTCCCTTGAAACTTAAGTGCGTGTTAAAACATTTGGTTCATTCGGGACAACTGGACATGGATGCTTTCAATGCTGACATAATTGGTTACCCATACTCTCCACTAGATACTAGAGATAGGTCTAGTCCTATTGCATACAGTACATTAGCTTCCAATGCGATAAACTGAAGCAGTCCTCAGGTCAAATGCTTGTTTTGCTCAAAAAATGTTTTACAATTTTTCTTACAATTTTTGCTATGTCAGCAGTTTCCGCTGTACAAAAATACATCCTTTAACGTTCCTCGTGGCTGTTAACATCCACAAAGATTCAAGTGCTGTAAAAATATAGCAGATCAACATTTGTTTTCACTTTTTTCACTTTAATCTGTTAATCAACCTCAGTTCTGATCAAAACTACCAAAAAAAAAAAATTTTTAATCCAGGATTTTTTTTTTAATTGCCAATTGAATTAGTGATGACAGAAACTTGGGGGGGGGGGGGGGGGGGAATTAAAATGACTGAAATTTGATATAAAAAGTAATTGTAAACTGGATTTTCTTTGACCATTTATCACAGGCTTGGGTGTGTCAAAGACTGGAGAAAAACTGACTTTTATGCATGGTTAGTTTTTTTGCAGCATCAGCTTGAATTATTTTCATCCTCATTTGTCCTTAGTGGCTGATTTATCCCCATTGACTCCCATTAGAAAGACATGTTTTAATTGCTCCACCATGACATTATACATGAATGCATTTTTGAAAGTTATTAGCACCCCCTGTTGGGAAGAGATTACATTTGCGGTTTGCCTGTGAGAGAGAGGGTAACCTTTGTTCACTGACCTTCATGTGTCTGATAAATTCTTTTTCTGTAAAAAAGTCTACTCCACATCAGATTTCTGAACATAATTTATTGCTGCAGCAGCAACAACACCAACAACAACAACACAAAAAATGCACCAACCTTCAAACTATAAAATAACCTATAAAGCGTGTTTGTGTGCATGCGTGCGTGTCTAGTGTTCCCAGCAGTCCTTGCAACAAATAACTTGGTGATTTTTGCACGTACATTCACCACATTTAATGCAAGTGCACACTGTACGATTCTTGCAGCCCTTACACGTTCCCCTCTGAACTGAGCTGCTGGTGCCTGCTGGCATCTGAGGGGCACGTACAGAGGTCTGTAGCTCCTGCACAAGTGCAGCAGTCTTCTTAAAATTGCTGCTAAGATCATTGAGTTGCTCAACTCCTCTAAAAAAAGCCTCCTTCTGAAGAGCTTATGTTGATTCCAGGAGGGATCAATGGCTGTGAAAATGACATAGGCATTATAACCTGAGATGTCCATCATATTAAAAAATAACATTTGTGGCCACCGCTTAGTCTTCCGTCTGCAGCTGTAGGTGGCGACAACCTACAAAGATACAAGAACAAGAAAACAATAAGTACACACTTCATCTATACTTTTTCTAAAAACTAACAGCTTCATTCTAAAGCTGCACATGACAATGAGAATAATCATGCAAACATACTGTACATGCAAACACAAACTGTATCTCCTAAATCTCTCTCTAACAAGCACATGAATTCAGTAAAAATGACCTGAAATAGGAGATGGCACATACCTTGTCTAAATTGTCGACACCTCCCTTACAGCGGTTATAGTAAGTGATAATATCTGGTTTTGCTTTTGGTCCCTCCGTCACAGCTGCCTCACGGTGCCTTGTGCTCAACACAATCACATTCCTCCCCCGTTTGGGAATGTGACTGTCAGCTGTTGTGTTCCTGGTGAAACCAAAGATGGAGGAGGGGACAGGTCTTCCTTTAACCTGCAGCAGGTTGGGTGGCAGCTCTGCTTTATTTTTCCTGACTGTTCCGACTAGGAAAAGTTTTTTTCGGAGGAGCTCTTGTGCAAGCTTTATAACTTGTAAAGAAGTTGTCGCAGCAGACAGTGACTCCCTGGAGTCCCTCAGTCATCTCCTTTACAACACGCATGCCTTGTCCCACCTCTGCAGCATCCGCGATCTTCCCCAGATATGGTGCACAACGCCAGGCATACGATGTAGCCACATCAGCCGTGACCCAAAGTTTTAATCCATATTTTGCCGGTTTCATGGGCATATACTGCCGAAATTGGCATCGTCCTTTGAATGGAACAAGTTGTTCATCTACAGTCACGTCCCTGCCTGGATTGAAGAGAATCTCAAGCTGATGAGCCCACAGATCCCATAGGGCTCTGATCGGTGCAAGCTTATCATCTCTTATGCGAGCTGGTCTGGTGACCTTATCATCAAAGCGCAGCGCTCTGCTTATTTGGTGAAATCTCTTGAGAGACATGGTGGCCTTGAAAATGGCCCGGCCACGTCGATCATCCCACATGCAGCAGGTGGACTCGTTTCTGGACCTGTAGACCCCAGCCAAAATATTTAGGCCCATGTAGGCCTTGAGACCCGTCGAGTCCACCACGATCCAGTCTTTATCATTGCGCCGACCATGAATGTTCGTCATGCTGACAATTTGGTCTAGCAATCCGGAAGTGAAAAAAAGGTCAAAACTGTATATCTGTATATCTTCTACCCTCCCTATTGCATAACGTGTCGGCCCTGCAGTCACACCTCGAGCAGGCTGGGTGAAAGGAGCGGTCTCTTCGGTATTTGAAGACCACCCATGCCCATTTCTCCCAATCCACCCCGATCCAGGATCCTCGGAATCCTCCTCACTCGTAGTTGAGGGTGTGGATGCTGCCTCAAAACTCCGCATCTGACTCTCTCGAGTCAGTGCTGTCTGTAGATGAAATCTGCAGCTCACTGGGGTCAGGCTGCATGACTTCCTCCAGAACTTCTTCTGGGCTGAAGGCTCTCTTCCACTTGTTTGCTGTTCGTTTCATTGTCAAATGACCAGCAGGAAGTAATGCAAGTGTTTTATTCCACTTACCTTGTTTTTGTTTAGTCTGTACTTCTCATCAACAAAAGGTAGTTCTGAGAGCTGATTCGCATATTCTGATTTTCTCAGACATATCAAGGGTAGTTGAGCAAAGGTCACACGCACACACACACACACACACACACACGTGCGCGCGCGCACACACACGCACTATAATACTCCATAAAAAAAACTCCGTAGAAGCCAGAAACTAAGCTTTCTATCCACAGCTCTATTACAAGTGTACCCTCTTCCTCCTAAATGTTTTAACGGGAGTCAATTGGGAAAAATCATCTCTCTCGTGCACGCACACACACACACACACACACACACACACACACACGTGTGCATGCACACGCGCACACGCACATACTATAATTTTATACTATGACATAGAAATGAATAGGAAAGTATGGCCGGTTTTTAAGTTTTCTATTCACAGCTCTATTTCATGGTCTCTTGGCGCCACCTAGTTGACAACAGTAAAAACTGCAAGTGTGACCTCTTTCCTGAAGAGGGCACCAAAAAGTTTTAAAAATGCATGCATATCTAATGTAATTTTGGAGCAATTTAAAAAATGTCGTTTTAATAGGAGTCAATGGGGAAAAAATCATCAAAATAAGTTAAGCTGATGCTGCAAAAAAACTAACCATGCATAAAAGTTAGTTTTTTCCCAGTCTATGACACACCCAAGCCTGTGATAAATGGTCAATGAAAATCCAGTTTACAATTAATTTTTATATCAAATTTCAGTGATTTTAATTGTTTTTGTTTTCCAAAATTTCTGTCATCACTAATTCAATTGGCAATTAATAATAAAAATCCTGGATTAAACAAAATGTTTTTGTAGTTTTGATCAGAACTGAGGTTGATGAACAGATTTAAGTGAAAAGAGTGGAAATCTTTATTGGATATTGATCTGATATATTTTTACATCACTTGGATCTTTGTGGATGTTGCCATCCAGGCCAGGTAAAAATAGGCCGTATTAACGAGGGACGCATGAGGGTTTTAAAGGTAGTGCATATTTTTCATTCATTCTTGAACTTCTGGAAATTGTTTAGATTTTGCTTTCACCTGTTATATGTCTTGAGACTATTGACAAGTTAAAAGTACTTATTGAAATGCATCTTAAACATTTCAAGGACCTTTTTCCCAAGAATAATATTACACCTAAACAACATTACTTGATTTATGTTCCATCCCAAATTAAACAGTTAGGACCAATGCTCCATCACATGTGCATGAGATTTGAATCCAAACATTGTTTTAAAAAAAAATGGGTTTCAAAAGTAAATTTAAAAAATGTATGCAAGTCCTTAATTAGGCACAATCAAATGTTTGAAATTCTAGTAGCTTACCTGAATTTGGACTTGTGCGGAACATATACAGTGAGGAAAATAAGTATTTGAACACCCTGCTATTTTGCAAATCATGGAGGGGTCTGAAATTGTCATCGTAGGTGCATGTCCACTGTGAGAGACATAATCTAAAAAAAAATCCAGAAATCACAATGTATGATTTTTAAACTATTTATTTATATGATACAGCTGCAAATAAGTATTTGAACACCTGAGAAAGTCAATGTTAATATTTGGTACAGTAGCCTTTGTTTGCAATTACAGAGGTCAAACGTTTCCTGTAGTTTTTCACCAGGTTTGCACACACTGCAGGAGGGATTTTGGCCCACTCCTCCACACAGATCTTCTCTAGATCAGTCAGGTTTCTGGCCTGTCGCTGAGAAACACAGAGTTTAAGCTCCCTCCAAAGATTCTCTATTGGGTTTAGGTCTGGAGACTGGCTAGGCCACACCAGAACCTTGATATGCTTCTTACAGAGCCACTCCTTGGTTATCCTGGCTGTGTGCTTCGGGTCATTGTCATGTTGGAAGACCCAGCCTCGACCAATCTTCAATGCTCTAACTGAGGGAAGGAGGTTGTTCCCCAAAATCTCGCAATACATGGCCCCGGTCATCCTCTCCTTAATACAGTGCAGTCGCCCTGTCCCATGTGCAGAAAAACACCCCCAAAGCTTTATGCTACCACCCCCATGCTTCACAGTAGGGATGGTGTTCTTGGGATGGTACTCATCATTCTTCTTCCTCCAAACACGTTTAGTGGAATTATGACCCAAAAGTTCTATTTAGGTCTCATCTGACCACATGACTTTCTCCAATGACTCCTCTGGATCATCCAAATGGTCATTGGCAAACTTAAGACGTGCCTGGACATGTGCTGGTTTAAGCAGGGGAACCTTCCGTGCCATGCATGATTTCAAACCATGACATCTTAGTGTATAACAACAGTAACTTTGGAAACTATGGTCCCAGCTCTTTTCAGGTCATTGACCAGCTCCTCCCATGTAGTTCTGGGCTGATTTCTCACCTTCCTTAGGATCATTGAGACCCCACGAGGTGAGGTCTTGCATGGAGCCCCAGTCCGAGGGAGATTGACAGTCATGTTTAGCTTCTTCCATTTTCTAATGATTGCTCCAACAGTGGACCTTTTTTCACCAAGCTGCTTGGCAATTTCCCCGTAGCCCTTTCCAGCCTTGTGGAGGTGTACAATTTTGTCTCTAGTGTCTTTGGACAGCTCTTTGGTCTTGGCCATGTTAGTAGTTGGATTCTTACTGATTGTATGGGGTGGACAGGTTTCTTTATGCAGCTAACGACCTCAAACAGGTGCATCTAATTCAGGATAATAAATGTAGTGGAGGTGGACATTTTAAAGGCAGACTAACAGGTCTTTGAGGGTCAGAATTCTAGCTGATAGACAGGTGTTCAAATACTTATTTGCAGCTGTATCATACACATAAATAGTTTAAAAATCATATATTGTGATTTCTGGATTTTTTTTTTAGATTATGTCTCTCACAGTGGACATGCACCTACGATGACAATTTCAGACCCCTCCATGATTTCTAAGTGGGAGAACTTGCAAAATAGCCGGGTGTTCAAATACTTATTTTCCTCACTGTATGTCATAAATTCATTTATGTATTGTTTTGAGTGTCAGAGGTACAGTACTGTCTGTTTTGAAAGAGACTACATGTCTTATAAAATTGAGGTTCCCAACCTGGCAGAGGCAACAGAACTAGTAAATGCAGACAACCTTGTAGATGTCACTCCATATTACAGTTTCAGTCATAAAGACATTACACATGTCCCTATAAAATATTACCTTGGAGATGTGGTTGAATTACATAAAGCTTCAAATATGTAAATATGTCTTATTTGACAGCCACAGAAAAATATCAGTTAGCTGTGATTGTGCTGCATACATTAATTTCACTCTTGTATGTGTTCATGATGCAATTCTTTTTCTGCGTTTTCAGTAAAAAAAAAAATCACAATCAAACAACTTTTCACCCACGTGTTTATGTTCACACAAGCAATGTAATTAAATTTAAGTATTGACAAAAAATGAAAACATTCTTAAGATTCTTGACTTTAGAATTTTATCAGTGCAGTATTGGTCTTAAAATGAGCACAACAATTAAATTTAATGTGCACTTTATACTTGCACTTTATAGCTGTCACTTGTTTTTAGTGAAATTTTGCTAAAAAAAAAAGTAACATTTACTTGCCTAGACTGAAGAAGAAGAATTTTCTTACTTTGAGATTTATAGTCTAATGTTCAATATGATTTCTAAGAATCTTTATCTTTAATGGCAAAAAACAAGAGATATTTTCTAGAAATAAGCTTTTTTCCCTTTCTTAGATTTCAGTTTTTGCAGTGCAGGATTATGGGTAGGGCAATAAATTAGAGCAACAGGGTTAGGGTAAGGGATATAATTTTGTTTTACATGGTTAGGGGTAGGGTAATAAATTAGGGATACAAGATTAGGGGTGGGGTTATGAAGTAGAGTTACAGGGTAAGGGCTAGGGTTATGAAGCAGAGTTGCAGGGTTAGAGGGTATGGTTATAATTTAGGGTTACAGGATTTAGAATAAGGTTATAATTTAGGGTTACAGAATTAGGGGTAGGGTTATAAATTAGGGTTACATGGTTAGAGGTGGGGTTATAAATTAGTTTCACAGGGTTAGGAGTAGGATTATAAATTAGAGTTAGAGGTAGGGTTATAATTTTGGGTTACAGGATTAGGGGGTAGGGTTATAATTGAGGGTTACCAGGTTCGGGGTAGTTTAACAAATTAGAGTTTCAGGAATAGGGGTAGGATTACGAGTTAGGGTAACAGGGTTAGCAGTTGAGTTATAAATTAGGTTAACAGGGTTAGATGTATGCTTATAATTCAGGGTTAGGGTCATAATTTAGGATTACAGGGTTAGCAGGTATGGTAACAAATTAGGGTCACAAGGTTAGTGGTAAGGTTATAAATTAGGGTTAGGGGTAGGGTTATAAATTAGGGTTACATGATTAGCGGGTAGGGTTATAAATGGGGGTTACAAGGTTTGGGGTAGAGTTATTAGTTAGTGTTAAAGAGTTAGAGGGTATGGTTATAAATAAAGGTTACTGGGTTAGGAATAGGGTTATAAATTATGATTACATGATTTGGGGTAGGGTTATAAATTAGGGTTACAGACTTAGGGGTAGGGTTATAAATTATGGTTACAGGTATGGGGTAGGGCTTTAAGTTAGGGTTATATGGTTAAGGGCAGAATTATAAATTAGGGTTACAGGGTCAGGGGTAGGGTCATAATTTAGGGTTACAGGGTTAGGGGGTAGGATTATACTTAGGGTTAGGGATAAACATTAAGGTTACATGGTTAGGGGGTATTGTGATAAATTTATTTGTAAAGGGTTACATGGTTAGGAATAGTGCTATAATTTAGGGATACAGGGTTAGGGCACAGGGTAATAAATAAGGATTACAGGTTTAGGGGTTGGGGTTGGGTCGTAACACTTACATGGATAAGGGTGGGGAAGGGTTATAAGTTAGGGTAACAGGGGTAGGTGTATGGTTAAATTTGCACTTTCCAAGTTTGCTTTGTAGAATTAAAGAGTTATATTTATATTACGTTTGTAATCTGGCGTACCAGTGTAGATTTATTTATTGCTAGAGACTCAAAGTTTCAAACTTTTGTACGTCGCTCTGAATAAGGGCGTCTGCTAAATTCTGCAAATGCTAAAAATTAGGGTAACAAGGTTAGGCTTTAGGGTTGGTGTAGGGTCATAACCCATATATGGATGAGGTGGGGTAGAGGTATACATTAGGTTTACAGGGTTAGGTTAAGGGGTTATAAATTAGGGTTGGAGGGTAAGGGGTTGGGGTAGGGTCATAACTCCTACATGTATACGGGTGGGCTAGGGATATACATTACGGATACACGGTTAGGTTCGGGATTATAAACAAGGGTTACAGTCTTAGGGGAAGGGTTATAAATTAGGGTTACAGGGGTGGGGACATAATTTAAGGGTAGTGGTTGGGGTAGGGTCATAACCCCTACATGGATAGGGGTGGCATAGGGGTATACATTATGGTTAAAGGGTTAGGGGAAGGGTTATAAATTAGGGTTACAGGGGTAGGGACATAATTTAGGGTTACAGGGTTAGGGGTAGTGGTTGGGGTAGGGTCATAACCTACATGGATAGGGGTGGCGTAAGGGTGTACATTACGGTTACAGGGTTAGGGGTGGGGTTATAAATTAGGGTTACAGGGTTAGGGTTATGCATTTTTGCATACCCTAAGGTAATGCCCCTTCCATCACAGGCAGACAGACATAAAATGCACATGATTGCCTTGAACACATTGAACGAGAGACCTCTTGTAGGCCCGATCTCTTAGATACGGCCCTGGAAGAGGGGGATTGCTTATATGTAGATGGTTCATGTTCAGAACCCTCTGATGGTGTGAATATGTGGATATGCGGTTGTAAGATTACCTGATGTAACAGTTGAAGCTAAATCATTACCATACACATCTGCACACAGCTGCAGAGTTGGTGGCACTTAAAAGAGCATGTCAGTTGTCTGAAGGTAAAGTAGTGACTATATACACTGATTCTAAGTATGCTTATGGTGTTGTGCATGATTTCGCCGAAACATGGAAGCAAAGAGACTTTAAAACAGCTGATGGAAAGCCCATAGCACATTTTAATCTCATAGGCGACTTATTAAAAGCTGTTCAACTCCCTGCCAAAGTGGCCATGGATTTTACACATATGCCACCTGTAGGAAATTTGAGATACCTGTTGGTTATAGTTGACAGATTCAGTAAGTGGCCAGAAGCATTTGCATGTGCGACAGAGAATGCTAAAACTGTTGTCAAAATATTAACGAAAGAGATCATCTCTAGGTTTGGTATTCCTAGTGTGATTGAAAGTGATAACGGCACACCTTTTGCTTCGAAGGTAACACAGCTTTTGGCTAAAAGCTTAGCAATTGACTGGCATTTTAATATTCCCTATCACCCACAGTCAGCTGGAGTGGTAGAGAGAACAAACAGAACCATTAAGGAGCGTGTTACTAAAGCCTGCATTAAAACAGGCCGAAATTGGACTGTTGTTCTCCCGGCAGTACTCACAGAAATGAGAATGACTCCATCTTCAACTACTAAACTGTCACCTTTTGAAATTCTAATGGGCCGGCCTTTCCCGACCCCATGGGTCAGGGGACGCACTGGCATTTCTTCCTTAGGTAACCTGGAAGTGATGGTGGACGACTACGTTTCTGCCCTTGTCGAGAAATTGAATTCTATCAGTGCTGATGTTTCACTAACTCTTCCTCTGCCCACAGATAAGCCGGGTAAACCGAAGTATCTGGGTCCAGCGACTGTTCTAGCTGTGACCAGAACTGGAGTTCTGACTGATTATCAGCCACAGTGGATACACGCAAGCAGGATCAAAACAGCACCCATTCAATCTGTGCACTAATTGGTCTGTTGGCCTAAGAAGCCTACCTAAGGAGCCCCACGTCTGCAAGGAGAAGAGACTTGGCTAGGATCCGGATCCACCTCATGCATATGCAACCAACATGTGGTGGAGACTGGCTAATCACACTGCTAAATCTGTGAGTGGGATGGGAGATTGTTATGTATGTACACTTATCCCTCACAGCACACATGGGCTTCCAGTTGTTGCTATCGGACCTAGTTCCACTGATGAATCGAAGTGTGTGTCTTCAATGAGCAGTCCTGACTCTGTCTGGCAGTGTCCATGTAAAGTGCTCCAAGGTGCTTCTAGTTCCACTAGTCTCCATCTTCCTTGTTCAATGAACTATAGCCAGATAAATGTAACTCTTAGTTTTAATTCTGTGCCACCTGTTAGTCTAGGCATTGTACTCCACATACCTAAGCATCTTTCTTGTGTTTCCCGAAGTAGTGGAAGTAAAGTTTTAGGAACCGTTCCGTCAGTTTACTGTCATACTACGGAAACTCGACCCCTTAATTATTCCAATAGGGACTGCCGTGTATGTACAGTGGGTACGAAAAGTATTCAGACCCCCTTAAATTTTTCACTTTTTGTTATATTGCAGCCATTTGCTAAAATCATTTAAGTTCATTTCTTTTCCTCATGAATGTACACACAGCTCCCCATACTGACAGAAAAACACAATTGTTGACATTTTTGCAGATTTATTAAAAAAGAAAAACTGAAATATCACATGGTCCTAAGTATTCAGACCCTTTGCTGTGACACTCATATATTTAACTCAGGTGCTCTCCATTTCTTCTGATCATCCTTAAGATGGTTCTACACCTTCATTTGAGTCCAGCTGTGTTTGATTATACTGATTGGACTTGATTAGGAAAGCCACACACCTGTTTATATAAGACCTTTCAGATCACAATGCATGTCAGAGCAAATGAGAATCATTAAGGTCAAAGGAACTGCCTGAAGAGCTCAGAGACAGAATTGTGGCAAGGCACAGATCTGGCCAAGCTTCCAAAAATTTTTTTGCTGCACTTAAGGTTCCTAAGAGCACAGTGGCCTCCATAATCCTCAAATGGAAGACGTTTGGGACGACCAGAACCATTCCTAGAGCTGGCCGACCGGCCAAACTGAGCTATCGGGGGAGAAGAGCCTTGGTGAGAGAGGTAAAGAAGAACCCAAAGATCACTGTGGCTGAGCTCCAGAGATGCAGTCGGGAGATGGGAGAAAGTTGTAGAAAGTCAACCATCACTGCAGCCCTTCACCAGTGGGGCTTTATAGCAGAGTGGCCCGACGGAAGCCTCTCCTCAGTGCAGGACACATGAAAACCCGCATGGAGTTCTCCAAGATGGTGAGAAATAAGATTCTTTGGTCTGATGAGACCAAGATAGAACTTTTTGGCCTTAATTCTAAGCGGTATGTGTGGAGAAAACCAGGCACTGCTCATCACCTGTCCAGTACAGTCTCAACAATGAAGCATGGTGGTGGCAGCATCATGCTGTGGGGGTGTTTTTCAGCTGCAGGGACAGGACGACTGGTTGCAATCAAGGAAAAGATGAATGCGGCCAAGCACAGAGATATCCTGGACGAAAACCTTCTCAAGAGTGCTTTGGACCTCAGACTGGGCTGAAGGTTTACCTTCCAACAAGACAAGGACCCTAAGCACACAGCTTAAATAACGATGGAGTGGCTTCACAACAACTCTGTGACTGTTCTTGAATGGCCCAGCCAGAGCAATGACTTAAACCCAATTGAGCATCTCTGGAGAGACCTAAAAATAGCTGTCCACCAACGTTTACCGTCCAACCTGACAGAACTGGAGAGGATCTGCAAGGAGGAATGGCAGAGGATCCCTGAATCCAGGTGTGAAAAACTTGTTGCATCCTTCCCAAAAAGACTCATGGCTGAATTAGATCAAAAGGGGGCTTCTACTAAATACTGAGCAAAGGGTCTGAATACTTAGGACCGTGTGATATTTCAGTTTTTCTTTTTTAATAAATCTGCAACAGTGTCAACAATTCTGTGTTTTTCTGTCAGTATGGGGAGCTGTGTGTACATTAATGAGGAAAAGAAATGAACTTAAATGATTTTAGCAAATGGCTGCAAAATAAAAAAGAGTGAAAAATTTAAGGGGGTCTGAATACTTTCCGTACCCACTGTATATCTGTCCAAAAAAATGAAAGGCAGGCTCTGGCAGGGCATATAACCTTTGCCAGGATATTGGCTAATTGCCAGAGTAACTGTACGTTTGAGCGCATTCCAGGTTCACAGGGAACACTGGCTGTTAAAGATTGGTATTGGATATGCGGACATACGGTGTATACAGCTCTCCCAAGCGACTGGTCTGGAGTGTGTGCACTGATTCAGCTACAAGATGCTGCCTTAATTGTAAGGCCTATTACAAGTCATAGAAGGCCTAAAAGGAGTTTAGAAGAAAGATCAACATTTAGTTCAATATCTAGAGATAACCCTGTCCCTAAGGAACATCGTCTTTGGAAAAGTGCAGAAAAGTTTTTTTAATCTCTTTTTCCATCTGTTGGTGTGGTTAATCTGATGATAGAAGTTGAGGTAACCCGGTATGAGTTAATCTCTTTCATGAACGCCACTACAGCTATGATGCAAGGAATTAGAGTGGAACTTCGAGGTTTGAGATTAACTGCCCTTCAAAATCGGCTAGTTTTAGATCAACTCACTGCTATACAAGGTGGAGTATGTGCTGTTGTAGGTTCTACCTGTTGTACCTTTATACCCGATAATGATGCTGATGGTCATATCATCGAACAAGCACTGAAAAACATCACTGAAGCCTCTCGACGTCTTGGAGAACGTGAAACAACTGCTGAACAAAGTTTTTTGGAAAAGATTAAGAATTTGTTTATGAGTGTTGAACACTATTTTGTTTTAGGAATGATTCTTTTATTGATTGTTGGAATTGTACTATGTATGTTGCCATGTTTGATGACGATGGTAAGACAGGCCATAAAGGCCTCGATTGGAGTGGTGATGATGAAGGATTATTTGCATGTTGGTAATGAATGAAATGGAATCTGGATGTTTTTGTTTCTCTATATTTTTTAATTTGCAGTTTTTGTCACAGGTTCTGTTCCCAGGATGAACATCCTATGTTTTTGGTGTGTGATGCTAAATCATAAATGATTTAAAGTGGCCATTGTCAGTGTTAAAACTGTTTCACACACATTCCTTGTCCGTTCAGTGTCTATAGGATATTTACAATGTTAGTCTTTAAGGTAAACAGAGAGTCTTATCTGGGCTCACACATCTCCAAGTAGTATATCCTCTTGTCTAAACAGAAAAACGACTTTAGGCCAGCTTTCTACCCAATGTGTGTGTGTGTGGACTGTATCATCCTGTGTGTATAAAAATGTGTCTGCCACCTGCAATAAACGAAGAGAAACATTTTGCCACATTCTGTGTGCGGTGTGATTCTTCCCTGATCAGAAAAGACATTACGGGTCTCGCAGGTCGTTTGGAAAACTTCTCCAGTCATTTCGTTTTGGGCATGATAAAAATCTAACAGTTAGTTTGTAGGTTGTTGTGTTAATAGGGCTTCCAGTTTAAGTAGGGGGGGTAATCGAAAGTTCTGTTGTAGTCGTGGCCGAGTGGTTGAGGCGATGGACTTAAAATCCGTTTGGGTCCCCCAGCGCAGGTTCGAATCCTGTTGACTACGATTCACTTTCTGTTTACATTTCCTATGAATTACCCTGATCCAGTTAGTTTACAGGTTGTTGTGTTAATAGGGCTTCCAGTTTAAGTAGGGGATGATAGAGACTTGTGTAGTAGACGTGGCTGAGGGGTTATGACGATGGAATAGAAATCCATTGGGGTCTCCACGCGCAGGTTTGAATTCTGCAGACTACGATTTGTTTTCTGTTCACATTTCGTGTTAATTATACAGATATGGTTCCTTTGTGTTTTCTTGTGTTAATAGGGCTTCCAGTTTAAGTAGGGGATGATAAAGACTTGTGTAGTAGTCGTGGCCGAGTGGTTAAGGCGATGGACTAGAAATCCATTGGGGTCTCCCCACGCAGGTTCGAATCCTGCCGACTACGATTTGTTTTCTGTTTACATTTCCTATGAATTACCCCGCTCCAGTTAGTTTACAGGTTGTTGTGTTAATAGGGCTTCCAGTTTAGGTAGGGGATGATAGAGACTTGTGTAGTAGTCGTGGCTGAGTGGTTAAGGTGATGGACTAGAAATCCATTGGGGTCTCCCCGTGCAGGTTCGAATCCTGCCGACTACGATTTGTTTTCTGTTCACATTTCGTGTTAATTATAAAGATATGGTTTCTTTGTGTTTTCTTGTGTTACAGTTTTTCTCAACTGCTTTCAGTCATTTCTCAGATCAGAATTGAAGTTTGCAGATCTCCAAGTGCATTTCTCAAAACAACACGTACAAACTGTACAACATAGTGGATAACCGGAAAATACACATCACCTGCTCAAAATGCTGTCTATCGTGCAAAAGCGTGTTTTTTCATCAATCATTGTGTCAGAGGCAGCAGAATCCCATGTCATTTTTTCAACAATGTGAACTTGACAGGCAAAATTATTAGTCATGTTGTCAGTAGAACATCATACTCAGTTTTAGTTAAATTATACACAAATCAGGTTTTGATGACTAGAAACTACTAAATTACCGTACTGGTGTGTGTCATAATTTACAGTGTCCCTCCGGTAAAAAAAGAAGTTACTCTTGCAAACTATTATGCATCAACCAGGTGTTACAGTAATTTACATGGTATGAATAGATAATTTTTCTGATTGATTCCATCTAACCTCAGTTAACCAATCAACATCTACCCACATAACAGTATATGGAAGAATCAAAACAAAAGATCACACTGTATTCACATTTTTACTGTTCTGTCAAAAGTGGTACTTACATACAGAAAACAAAGGAAACTACACATAGGCTATTTACCGACAAATGAAAACCTAAAAAAGACAAAGTGGGAAAAACTATACATATACAGAAGGTAAAGGTGAAATTATATGGCAGTTTTCCTATGCGTCATGTCGGTCCTCTCTGTTGGGCCACAGATTCTCATCCACATCACAACATATATTTTCCCCTGCTATGCATGGTGAAAAGAATCTTCTTGAGTGCCTAATCCAGCCTCTACATGCATCTGCTGAGATGTCCTCACATGCTGCATCCATGGCAGCCAGCAGTGTCATCCACGTATGTGGCTGATGATCATAAACCTTTCACCTCCAAGCCAAGAAAAACTCTTCAATTGGGTTCAGGAACGGGGAGTAAGGTGGAAGGAATTCAATCAGCATCCTGCGGTGGTGGACAAACCACTGCCTGATGTTGTCAGAGTGATGGAAACTGGCATTGTCACAAATTACTACATACTTTGGTAGATCATCTCGATTGAGGTCCCTCTTATCTTCAGGAATGATATTTCTATAGAGATTGTCTAAGAATAAGGAGATGCTGTGTGTTGTACATAATAGGAATATGAGCTAGCACACCTTGGTCTGAAATAGCAGCACGCATAGTGATGTTTCCTCCACATTGGCCTGGGACAGTAGCTCAAATTACTGTATTTGTCTTCATTGTTTACAGCTACATCAAATGTAAAGATCTATGAAGTTCCACCAATATCAAATGTGTAGAAGTTACTCTTACAGTATCGTGGGTATACAACATACCTGTACAAACTGGAGTCGTAGCTCTTTCACTCTGTCAGGATTTCTTTCAAAGGGTACATTGTACAGCTGCTTCATGGTGATTACATGTCTTTTCAAGACCCTGTCCATAGTTGAAATGCTCACAGATTGTATATTTTCAAAGATACTGTTGTCTTCAACAATAGCACTTTGTATCTCCCTTAGTCTTATGGCATTGTTAGACATAACCATGTTGCAAATTGCTTCCTCCTGCTGAGGTGTGAAAAGGGGCCCTCTGCCACCCCTGCGAGGTTGTCTTGCAGTCCTACGTGAGAAAATATATTGTAAATTATAGAAGTATAGGGATCACAGGATTTTGATTCATACAGTAAATAACTAAGAATACTGTATGCATGGAAAACCTAAGGTGTGTTA
>NC_139588.1:1595928-1648428 GCF_946808225.1 Silurus aristotelis | reverse complement strand
AAGGCGATGGACTTGAAATCCATTGGGGTCCACCTGCGCAGGTTAGAATCCTGTTGACCAAGATTCACTTTCTGTTTACATTTCCTATTAATTACCCCGATCCAGTAAGTTTACAGGTTGTTGTGTTAATAGTGCTTCCAGTTTAAGTAGGAGATGATAGAGGATAGTAGTAGTCGTGGCCGAGTGGTTAAGGCGATGGACTTGAAATCCATTGGGGTCCCCCTGCGCAGGTACGATTCACTTCCTGTTTACATTTCCTATTAATTACCCAGATAAATTTAGTTTACAGGTTGTTGTTGTGTTGTTGTACCTTGTCCCTCCATAGTGCTGATCTTCTCCACCTGCTACTCCATAGTGCTGATCTGCTCCTCCATAGTGCTGATCTTCTCCACCTGCTCCTCCATAGTGCTGATCTTCTCCCCCTGCTCCTCCATAGGGCTGATCTGCTCCCCCTGCTCCTCCATAGGGCTGATCTGCTCCACCTGCTACTCCATAGTGCTGATCTGCTCCACCTGCTCCTCCATAGTGCTGATCTTCTCCACCTTGTTTCTCCATAGTGCTGATCTGGTCCACCTGCTTCTCCATAGTGCTGATCTGCTCCACCTGCTCCTCCATAGTGCTAATCTGCTCCACCTGCTTCTCCATAGTGCTGATCTTCTCCACCTGCTCCTCCATAGTGCTGATCTTCTCCACCTGCTCCTCCATAGTGCTGATCTGCTCCACCTGCTCCTCTGCAGTGCTCATCCGCTTCACCTGCCCTTCTGTATTACTCATGGGCTCCACCAGCATGCTCTTGTCTCTTCCACCTGTGTGGTCCTCACCTCCTCCGGGTTGCTTGTGTTGTCCAATGGATCACAGGGTGTGAGACGCAGCGTCATCAGCTGATCATCATTGCCACTGGAATCCTGGTTCCATCCTCTGCAAGTTGAACAAGTGTTTTGCTTACTTAAAACAGGTGCAGTTTAAACTCATGGTTAATCTCTATGTTTTAAATGTTAATCTGTTTAAATCATACAGTCAAATTCTGTGGGTTCGTGGATGCCAAATTGCAAATGTGGTAAGCTGGAACTTGACATGCATGTGTTGTGCTCTTCCCAACATTCCCAAAAGCTTGCTCTCTTTTGGGGACTGAATAAGAAAATAGTTTAAGAGATGGTTCACTCTAAAACTACATTTCAGTCATCAACGACTGATGAATATGAAAATAAAGGACAAATCGTCATAGTTCTTCATCAGCAAATTTTGTGCAATTACTTTCATTCCTCACAATACTATGCAGATAAAACTGTGACAGTGGACAGGTAAAAAATATATTTTGGAGACATGTTGTAGTTTGCCAAATATTAGAAAATGGTTTGAGGAAGTGCTGTTTGGTCGTGTCTAAAGATAAATTAATATTTAAAAAGTTGAATTGTATTAAAAGACCCAGTATTGTGCTAACACACTCTGTGTTGGTTATATAAAAATGGAAACCTCTCCTAAGTTTCCACTGTCAAGGAGGTTAGGAGTTTAAGGCGATGAATTCAAGTTTTAGGGGGGAGCCGTCCCTTTAAGGTTTAAACGTTGATGCAAATCTTTGCCATACTTAACACAAGTTGTGAACTGTGACTTTAAGAATGCAGTGCTGCATCTTACCTTCACGAAGGTATTCATAAAGTGAACCCATCTTCTGAAGGTAGTCCTGGGCATAGGTGTAGAGTGTGCAGCGAGGGGTTAATATTTCACACTTGACTTCATTCTTTTTGGTCTCCTTGCCAAGAAGCAGAACAGGCTTGTATCCAATGGCATGGAGTTTCTCAAGCTGCAATCACAACATTGTGTATTTGCTGTTTAAGTAACAGAAAAACAACAGCAAAAAAGCTAAACATATTAGTTATTAAGAATGTATTACATTATTGCTGAAGCATCCAGGTCAATGCGATTCAGGATTTTTAACTTCATGGTGAATAACCAAGTATGTGCAAACAGGAAAGGCTCCTCCAGCCCCATCACCAAAAAAGCCCAGCAGCATCTCTACTTCCTGAGAGCACTGAGGAAAGCTCCTCCCCCTCCCCCCATCCTGACCACGTTCTACAGAGGGACCATTGAGAGCATCCTGAGCAACTGCATCACTGCCTAGTTTGGGAACTGCACAGTCTCGGAGCGCAAGACCCTACTAAGGATAGTGAGGACCGCTGAGAAGAACATCGGAGTCTCTCTCCCCTCTATCATGGACATTTACACCACACGTTGCATCCGCAAAGCAAACAGCATTGTGGACAACCACACACACCCGTCACACACACTTTTCACTCTCCTACCATCAGGGACGGGCCGGTAGGTTAGGTCCTCCACCTCACAAGCCTGAGCTCCCTCAACTCCCACAGCCACCACCTAATCTCTTTCTTCTCTGGTCTTTTAAGGCGATTGACTTGTAATCCATTGGGGTCTCCCCACGCAGGTTCAAATCCTGCTTACTACGATTCCCTTTCTGTTTACATTTCCTATGAATTACCCCAATCCAGTTAGTTTGCAGGATGTTGTGTTAATAGAGCTTCCAGTTTAAGTAGGGGATGATAGAGCATTGTGTCGTAGTCGTGGCCGAGTGGTTAAGGCGATGGACCAGCAATCCATTGGTGTCTCCCCGTGCAGGTTTGATTACTGCCAAGTGTGATTTGCTTTCTGTTTACATTTCCTGTTAATTATAGATATTGTTCGTTTGCGTTTTCTTGTGTTAATAGGGGTTCCAGTTCAAGTAGGGGGTGACAGCTAACTGTGTAGTAGTCGTGGCCGAGTGGTTAAGGCGATGGACTTGAAATCCATTGGGGTCTCCCTGCGCAGATTCGAATCCTGCTGACTACGATTCACTTTCTGTTTACATTTCCTATTAACTCTCTTCTCTAACTTTACCATTCACTTCACTGACCATTACACTCACTTCACTGACCATCACACTCATCACTGATCATCACACTCATCACTGACCATCACACTCATCACTGACCATTACACTCACATCACTGACCATCACACTCACATCACTGACCATCACACTCACATCACTGACCATTACACTCATCACTGACCATCCCACTTAACACTGATCATCACACTCACATCACACTCATCACTGACCATCACATTCACATCACTGACCATCACGCTCATCACTGACCATCACTGACCATCACACTAATCACTGATCATCACACTCATCACTGACCATCACATTCACATCACTGATCATCACACTCACATCACTGACCATCACAATCACATCACTGACCATCACACTCATCACTGACCATCACATTCACATCACTGATCATCACACTCACATCACTGACCATCACACTAATCACTGATCATCACACTCATCACTGACCATCACACACATCACTGACCATCACGCTCACATCACTGACCATCACACTCATCACTGACCATCACACTCACATCACTGACCATCACACTAATCACTGATCATCACACTCATCACTGACCATCACACTCACATCACTGACCATCACACTAATCACTGATCATCACACTCATCACTGACCATCACACTAATCACTGATCATCACACTCATCACTGACCATCACACTAATCACTGATCATCACACTCACATCACTGACCATCACACTCACATCACTGACCATCACACTCATCACTGACCATCACAGTCACATCACTGATCATCACGCTCACATCACTGACCATTACACACACATCACTGACCATCACACTCACATCACTGACCATCACACTCATCACTGACCATCACAGTCACATCACTGATCATCACGCTCACATCACTGACCATTACACTCACATCACTGACCATCACACTCATCCACACCCACACTCATCGGATCCTTGGCAGAAACATCATACAGAAATGAACCAGAGAGATTAGAGGAGTGGCAACAGTTCTACCTCCCAGATCACATGTACGTGCAGGTGATTGGTGTTTTTAAGGAGTTCTCCTGTGACTCCCTCGAAGATGAACTGGTGCTGATGGTGTGTGAGGATGGAAAAGTGTTTGCTAATGAAGGTAACAGGCTCCATCTCACCAATAACAACCTTAAGGAACTGTTTCAACATGGCCTCCAGTTTCCAGGAAGCAAAGAGTACTATCGAGGTCAAAGCTTTGAGGACATGGTGAGATGGACTTCAGTGTTTCTAAGTTTAATTCCAGCTTCAAGAGCTTCCTGATTTTCAATCTCTCATATAAAACCTTTACATGATCAGAGATCATCGATCTTCACAAACACACAATATCATCTAGTGATACCATCATTTAGCATAATATTAGGAACAATAAGGAGAATTATGCATTATTCAGTTATAAATAACACTTATTTATAATTAATATTATCTTTTTTTATTTTCTTGATATTTTGAGTCAGTGAGATTCCTTAATGTCTAAAATCACACACTAAATACTTCTGATAAATCACACAGAAATATTATAACTTTAGTATTTAAATACATTATAGACTTACAGAGTGGAAGTGTAGTGTGTGTGTGTGTGTGTGTGTGTGTGTGTGTGTGTGTGAACGTGCTGCTGATTAACGCTGTTACTGTTAGAAATCAGCTAAAATGGGGGGCGCTATCGAGCTTGTCATGGAGTAGGACGTGTTGTTAGGGGGCTCCGGTGGATTAATGTTATAATTGTTGTTATTTTGAGCTTTTCACTTTTATTTTTGCTCTCAATCCCTCGGTTTACCCCCGTTGTGTGTGTATTTGAATCTAGAGGTAATTATGATGTCTGGTAAAACTACTAAGACCCGTAGCACAACTCAGTCACAGCTGCGGCCTGGTGCAACAGTTGCGGCCTCGCCTTCTCGTGATTCACCCCCGTGTGAAGGGCCCATTGTTTCACAGGCAGCTTCTAAGGCTGATATTGACTCATTAAAGTCAGAGCTGCTGTCCTCTCTGAGGTCCCAAATCATCGAGGTATTTAAGGCCGAGCTACGTGCATTGGAACGTACTTTGGGAAGCGATTTACTGACAATAAAGTCGGAGCTGCAGGCGGTGAAGGCGCAGCTGTCCATTGATAGAGCTGCGAATGAGGCTGCGGTGCAGGAACTGAAGGGCACCGTGGTTGAAATGGAGCGCTCACTTTCTGTTTGCACCGATGATATCGCTGTAATGCAATGTGACATACACCGTCTTACTTCTGAGTAGAATAAGCTGGAGACCAAATGCGAAGATCTGGAAGCTAGATCACGGCGCGATAATGTCCGGATAATCGGTGTTCCTGAGGGTCCCAATAGCTCCACTACCGCGAGTGTTGCCACGCTGTTGAAGGAGGCACTGAGTCTGGAGAAGGAGCCGGTTCTGGACAGGTCACATCGCACTCTACAGCCCGTACCAAAGTCTGGTGAACGACCACGAGCCATTGTGGCCAAATTTCACTAACACAACGAATGTCTGGATGTCTTACGGCGCGCCAGAGAATTACAGCGCATTCAGTTTAAGGGCCTGAACATTTCTATTTTTCCCGACCATAAAAGGTACCGCAAAAGCACGGGCTGCCTTTAACGAGGTGCGGCGGCAGCTCCGTGGCATTGAAGGTGTGCGGTACGGGTTGTTTTATCCAGTGCGGCTACGTATTACACACAATGGTGTGGGCAAAGATTTTCTTTCACCTGACGAGGCCAGCAAGTATATAAAAACTATCCAAACTGTCTGAAGTGTGAACATATTTTTTGTCGCTGTTGGACGTGATGTTTGCTCCTTGTTTTTCATGTCACTGCACTGTTCACAGACTCCGCGTGGTGTTGCTGGTCTTTAACTTTACGCACTTTGTGTTTTTTTTTTTTGTTGTTATTTTTATGGGAATCAAAGTGTAAGTGATCCTGAAAACTTAATGTTTGTTTCATAAACGCTTGGTCGATTTATGTTGGGAATTTATTTTCCTCTAGAAACATTGTTTGTATGTTTATGTAGACCGGGGATGAGCAGCCGTGGACTAGATAGAGTTGCTCATAATTTATGTTGTGCTCAATCTGCTGGAGCCTTCTCTTTGTTTGGGATGGGCTTGTTCTCCGTGTCGTTAGCACATTTATTTGTGTTGGCGGTGATAGGTTTCTTTTTTGATAGTTCATGTTGCTGTCCCCTGGGGTTACTGTTAGAATGGGGACTCTACTTGTGTGTTGGGTATGTGTTTGTGTTTGTGTGTCGGATGCGCGCGCACTGGGGTGGCGGGTGGGGATCCCCCTGGCTTCACCGGTCCTGTTTTCTTTTTTTTTTCTGTGTAGTTGTTTTTGGATAAATGGCTGACAATAGTACAGACTCACGTTTAGCTGGCAGTGGTGCACCTGTCCGGTTCCTTAGCTGGAATATTAGGGGCATGGGTAATCCTATTAAACGGTCTAGGGTTTTGACCCACCTGAAACGCTTACTGGGAACGCCCTGGGAAAGCTTCCATAGTACGCCTTAAAATCTCGCTATCTTCAAAGATCTTCTCTGGTTTGTACAATTCTGAATGGATGTGACCTAAGAACAGGATGCTGTGGAGTATCTTGAGGAGAAATGAAAGAATATTATAAGAGCAGTGTGGGTGGGAGTTTGGGGATCTCTGTTGTGTAAGTGTGAGCTGATAGACACAGTTCTGTGTGATGGAGAATGAATGAAACTGAGTCAAAGAGTCACCACAATAAATAAGATTAATCTGATACTGAATCATTTCTGGATGGTTTATTTTAACCCTCTTACTGCACAGCGTTGCCCTCAGGCAACAAAAACACATTCTTAAGCCCTAAATCTAGTGGATGTCTCTTTACATTTTTGTAATCAACTAGAACAGGGGTCACCAACCTTTTTGACACCGAGAGCTACTTCTTGGGTACCGACTAATGTGAATGGCTACCAGTTTGATACACAATTCTGAAATAACAAATTTGCTCAATTTACCTTTAATTATATGTTATTTTAAATAATGAATGATATTTATCTATGTCAGGGTCAAACTCAATTGCACATGAGGCCAAAACTCAAAGCACACTGTTGTATATTTCTTGTCTTGATGGAGTGTAGCTGTTTCTTGGAATGAATCCTCGCCGACACCGATATATCTTTGTAAAGAAAGTTTTTATTTAACACAGACATTCAGCATCTTTACGAGCCTCCTGGATCAGCTCGGAGCCACCGCTTCGACGACGACGACGACTCCCGATTCATAGCTCCAGACATGTTAAATACCTTTGCCCGATCTCTGGGTCCACCTCTTTAATGTTTATGACCTAATTTTGCAACAATGTTTAACATAAAGAGAAGTCTGTCTTTGCCCAGACTAAATGTATTCTAGATGTATTGGAGCTCCCTTTCCCAGATCATTCATCTTAATTATGATAAATAATGAACGGGTCAGAGGTCATCTACCAAAAGGACATGCATCCTGAATCATATTCTATACATCGACTCATACTGATTTAAGGATGACAGTCTCATTTTCCCAGGCATGGCTCTAAACACTAGGCCCTTCAAGGGGTCAATAAGCCCTCGATAAAAGGAGATAAAAGAATATAACGTACATGTTCATCATTGTTTACAGAAATAGTAATAATACTTCCTGTCACAGAACCTTAACAATATAATGAATTTATGTAGTGTGAGAGTGAAAAAACCTGTCAGGCAGCCGTTTCTCCTTAAATATCCTTCAAACAATCAAGACAGGAAAACCGCTCTCACGGCCCCTCTGCCCCAGGTGGCCACAAGTTGTACTCCAGCCCAATCAAGATTTTAACAAGAAGTAATACATATGCATTTGTTATGCATCAGAAGAAACTTATGAAAATCATGACTTACTATGATTACTACTAGCATACAAATACAAACATTTTCTATCAATGTCACTGGATATACTGCAACACATAAAATCCTATAATAAACATATATATGTGTGTATGGGGAAAATGTCCATCCGCGGCTGCGTTGATTCTCAGTATGGGGTCGCTGATGTGTAGAATCACAGCATTCTCGTTCCGAGCCTTCAAATCTCCCCCAATATTGTTTCTCTGGAGAGAAGAAAAGAAAAAAAAAACAACCAGTATCGTCTTCTTAGGCAACAAATGAATCATATCACATTCCATTCCCCCCTTTCACCCGAACACAGTATAGGAGGAAAATACGAAAAAGTAAGCTTTATTCAAAATATATGAAAAATTATAATAAGAACTACTATCAAAATGAATACTTCTCCACCAGTTCACCTTCTAATTCCACTTTATCTACATCTGCTGTTTGCAGCAGTGGCATCTGAGTACCGTCCCCAGGCATCACAACTCCAACCCATCGCAATATCATTGCCTTGGCAAAGGTCAACAACAGCGTGCAAAAGCAAAACATCACACACAATGATAAGATAACTGGCAGTTCTTAAATCTGCCATAAATCTCCAGTTAAGTTCAAAGCCACACATAGGCCACCTTGCTTGGCCAATATATAATCTAACGCCATGTCATGCTTTAGCAATGTCAATCTATGACTCCTTTGAGTATTTGACAAAAAAATCAAACCCCCTTATTGTCTCATTGGCGAAACCCTGTAACGTATAAGTTATGTTATCAATATGATCAGCTAAAAATGTCACACCATACCATGGGAACAGTCCTATACCCCACTTTTCTCCTAGACTTATCCTCCAATGATAGGACTCCAAGTTATGGAACTGCGCCAATGCTCTTTTCATCCTATTTGTAGAAACAACATTTGACTGATTTCTATCAGGTCCTTCTCCCTGCCGTACAGCAAAAACCTCATAAGGAAGTTTCAGCCTTGCCATGTAACAGCATCCTATCCATCCATAAGGCCATAAATATGCCTTATAACCACAAACCCACCAAATATCTCTAAAATTCCCTACTGTCACATTTCCAGGCAAATCTTGATTCCTTACCATCAAAGTTTTACTATATTTCTGATGTGGCGCATGAAACTTCACTTCATACAACTTACTAATATTTGTATTATTATGTTGGCCCAAATTTATCAAATAGCTGTTACAATCAGATACTCCCATAAACATACCCGAACCAATATACGTTTCATTTGAACAGAAACAACCAGCAGCTTTCACCGGCTGTTATTATATTTTCATGTTGATCTAGCAAATTCACATAAGGTAATTCTTCCAACCATGAACAATTATATTTAGGCTTAAAAAGGAGGCGTGACCTAACCATTATTATATCCGTTGATGCCTGCTGCTGAAACTACAGCCATGCTAATGCAGAATACTAACACTTAGAAGTTAGTGGTTCTGGCACTGTTTCTAAGATTGAAGGCCATGTGCCTGGTGATGAAACTTTCACCACACATGGACAATTCAAGTTTCTAACTGATCTAACAGAATGAGTTATCTGCTGGAACCATAAGTTCCTACCTGCCCATGGGTCAGCAATCTGTAACACCGATTATCAAATCCATATGCTTTCCAGTCACTGTTACTCTTTTGTAAGGCATGATTTTGCATAGAATCAAAATACTCACTCTTTGTATCTAATACTTTTTCCTGAGCTGTCTCAGCTGATTCTGCAGCATGCTCTTCCATCATCTGTTCCCCAGCTTCAAAGGTCTCCTCACTACCATTTACTTTAGGCTCAGTTTTCAACATAGGCTTCTGAGTTACATTTACCACCTCTTTTGACTTTAAGGGCACTATGTCAGGTTCCTTTGTTACGTTTACAAATTTCACAGACATCAAAGGCTACGTCACTGTTGTATCATTATTCTCCTTCACAGTCCTAGATAAAGTAGTAGTAGTCTGGGTTGATGTATTAACCTTTTTAGTTGTATCCAGAGCTACAGTAACAAGCTCCATTCGAGTATTATTCAACCTTGGAGTAGTTACTGTAATAGGTTGATCTTGAACCTCTTTAGTATTCGTGACCCTCCCACTGGGTTCCAAATCTTTTATCACAAGTGTCACTTTACGCGTTACATAATCATCCACCCATTAATTAAGAATTGGCACAAATTTAAATGCTGGTTCTAAATAAGTGCACACATATTCACCTTCATCTTCCCATGTAGCATTACGCAAAACTAGTGAACAATCCGTCTGCATCCTCACCAACTTCATGTCATTGTACAAAAAATACTTTCTTTGATCGCGAGGCACACTTTCAAATCCGGGTCCTGTCAACAACACATCTTCACCACGATTATTCCTCCACTTAGGAGGATCAGTACTACCAACATTCCATCTTCCACATCGACAAGGAAGAACATGACTATGTGGTGGTTTGGTTGATGATCAGGTCTCCTCTGTGAGTCACTACTCTGCACACTGCCTTTTCTCCTGTCCTTGTTTGGAAGCGGTTTATAAACCCAATCTACATGATAGAAAAGAAGAATTTAAAGAGTAAGAAGCAACATAAAAACAATAAAAGTGTCAGAATTGATGCGTTTGTTTTGTTATTTTGCCATTTGTCTATAAAGAAAGTTCCCCTACCAGGAAACAACTGTTCGTGTTCCTGTTTAAGCCTCCATGATTCAGTGTAGTAGGGTTTCTTCTGTTCTTCACTGCATGCTGATCTCTGCAGAGCTGCTATTTGGATTGGCCTTGGAAAAGATGGGCCTCTGTTTCCTCGCCCAAACCATGTAGGCATTCATTGGTCTTCTGATGTTGCCTTTTTTATCTCTGCACTTGGCAACGTTAAATTTATCTACAAAATAAAAAAACAAAGTTTAAGTTAAACAGAAATCATGATAAACTTCTAGTTAAAACAGTGAACAGAACAGAGTCATGCAATACTGCACCAGTCTTAAACACACACAATGTTGTGGTACAAATATTTTATAAGTGCTGCATTACTCAGTCAGTACAAAATCATTTTATATTTCCTGCATGACAGATTTATATTTAATGTGGTTTTAGGAACTAAATGATAACTATATTTCATTGTCTCTGTACTTGTTCTCTGTACAATGACAATAAAGTTGAATAAAGTTGACAGCAGGAGAAGCAGCTGTAGCTGTTACCCGTTTTATTATCTGTCATTATTTCTCCTTCTTTCTTCTGAAAGTCGCTCTTTCTGGCTGAAAAATCTTTTTTGGCGTCTTGGAGAGCGGATTGTTAAAAACCTTGATGCTTATGACTAAAAACAATTAAAAACATTTCAGCTGTTTGTTTGCGCTTCATTGCTGTGGTCAGTAAATGTTTGTGTTGAACTGCAGCACAACAAAGTTGTCATGACAATAAAAGCGCGTCCAGGGCACCGTTTCATTGGTGCGTTTACCGAGAAATATGACCAATCAGGGATGCCAACGTCACAAAAGAGGCAGGGCTTCAACAATTCAAACGCGGAAGCGGAAAACAGGTGGCGTTAAGACAAGGAAGTGGTGTGTGATTGTAAACCCTTCATTAGTGCCTGTAGCACTCACCTGTTTGGACACAGTAGAGTATTAAAATATTTAGAATTATATTATTTAATAGAAATCACATGTGTGCAGCTTGGAATGTGATTCTGATATAATTGTGGGGTTTAATTTGGGGTGTAGTTAGTTTGTACTGCATGTGGTGACCCTTTGTTGTGTTATACTTAAATTAACCATTAGGGGGAGTAGAAGTGAATTGAAAATAGAGAACACGTGATTAGCGCATGTTAGATGTTATGAGCTATTAAAAAATAAATCATTCATTCATGCTACCTGGCCTCGCGTCCTTCTGTTTCCTGACAACACTGCACTTTAAACAAAGACTTTATTTCATTTTCCTTAGATTATTCATTATACTTACCTTCTCTGAACTCTGAACACAAACAGATTTTTTACTTAAACACATGGTAGAATTTATAGTCTCTTATAATCCTTCAATTATAATTATCTACTTATTAAGACGTTTGTAAGCAAACAATTATCATAAGAATAAATTTTCTTTCTTTCTTTCTTTCGGCTTCTCCCGTTAGGGGTCGCCACAGCGGATCCTCCGCACGTTTGATTTGGCACATGTTTTACGCTGGATGCCCTTCCTAACGCAACCCTCCCCATTTATCCGGGCTTGGGACCGGCACTGAGAGTGGCTGGGGATGGTTCGAAAGATGTGATTGATTTTGATCTGCCGCCAGTCTTTTTACAAGCACTACACCATAATATGTATGGGATTTTTATATTGGTATTAAAATAAGAAACTAAACTCCTATAAAATCATCTCAGCAGTATTAAAATCAAGATTTGGTGATTATTGTAAAAAGCTTGGTGTGGAATGGACGTCTCTGTTCACCTGTGTACAGCAGCACATGGGGAGGACAACAAATAATGACAAACAAAAAAATGACAAACTTCATTTGGATTTGACTTTTCCTCTATCGCACTTATAGCTGACATGCCATCATTATACACACACAATGAATGTAACACTGATTTGAGGTGATTCATGAAAAAAACACACTTTCTATTAGTCAGTTCTATAAATGTTAGTTTTAAGACTAATGAGGCATAAAAACTATTTAAATGATTACATGTGAGATTCGTAACACCACTTCCACAAATACAAAGTGCCCTAGTGTGACATTGGATCAGTTATCAGCAAAAACAACTTCCTCCTTTCTGCTAAATCTTGATTTTTGAATCCTTATTTTGTCATTTATTCCCTGGTTCTCCTACAGCTGATGTTCTACTGTATACACAACACATCATCTACAGGAATCTTTGATATCCCGAGGCCTGAGGTGAGATTCTGAACAGGAACGAGTGAGATAAGACTTTTTTTTTTGGACGAGACAGAGTCCTCACAGGGGACGAGCTGCTTGGAGGAGACTGAGTCCTCACAGGGGACGAGCTGCTTGGAGGAGACCGAGTCCTCACAGGGGACGAGCTGCTTGGAGGAGACCGAGTCCTCACAGGGGACGAGCTGCTTAGAGGAGACCAAGTCCTCACAGGGGACGAGCTGCTTGGAGGAGACTGATGCCGTGTCCTGTCTCCGTCTTCCTGTGTCTGAAGAGACAAACACACAGTGAGACGCGTCTCGTAAAAGGAATCTATAATCAATATTACCTTCACCACCAGCTTGTGTGTTTAAACCTGAATAAATCCCCTATTAAACCATTAAAAACATTTTTAACAAGTTATCACAATTTATATTTGAGTAAATATTTGAACACTTTGTCTTTTCCTAACACTGTTTCAGTTCATTTCTGCTGAACTGAACCCATTTTTCTTTCCTCTCAGTTTAACAGCAGTTACTGAAGCACACATAGGAACAACTCAGTCATACACTAGGACACATTTCACTACAACATTTATACCTGTTTTTACATCTTTATTTCCTAGAGTGTCCATTCACTGTATAAATGTAGATGAAATTACAGAAAGGATATGAAAAGAGAAATACAATTATTAAGCAACATTAGCTAGGCTAACTAGCCAGCTAGCTATTCTTAGCTTTTAATAGTTTTCTTACACAGTCTAAATATCAGATTTGTAGTAAACTATAAGTAACCTTATGTACTAATGCAACTTATGTTATCTTATTAACTTAAATATAGTTTTATTCGACTTTTAGTCAAACAGTAGACGTTTCTAATAAACTAACAAACACAAAAACAGCACTAACAAACCTGGCTAGCATGAGGCTAATGATGATGTCTCCTACACTATTAGCCGAATGATCCATTTCTGCTCACTGCAACATTTATGGAAATATCACTCAATTATCATTCTTTATTTATTTTAGTCAAATTTATCCACTTTTTCCTGCAAGTCTGTGATCTTTATGCTAATGATCAGGAGTAAACACAAAATGAGGAACATCGCTTTTCCCATCTTCACTCCGGTACCGATTGTTCTGATCACCTTTCTGCCTGTTTGGGGTGATTTGTTTCTTAATAATAATAATAATTATAATTAATTATAAACTTTGTGTTTTAAAGAGAATAAAATCCATAAAGCTCAGAAACTTACTGTTCCAGGGGTCGTACAGTTCACTTCATCTCCAGGGTCTTCATCCTCCACCTGGAACACGGCGTCTCTCAAAGCTACAGGAGCAAAATCCAAGCGATGCTGAGGAAAGAAAAGTCCAAACAAATATCAAATATATAATATGAAATATTTCATATAATAAATATCAATAATTTCATATAATTTCATATCAAAAGTAATATTTCAGAGTTGAATTCCAGTGGCGACTGATCTGAAGCTGCTGCTTTTCAGCTAATACACACTGTGTGGTCAAAAGTATTTGGACACGTGTCTTTTCAAACCAGATGTGGTTCATAAATTCACATAAAATGCACCATACAGCCAATTAACATTCAAACTGTTGAAACACTTCATAGAAACAGAATATAGAATCACTGAAAGCATTTTGAAATGAGATTTAAATACCTGGTACAGAGGGTAGCATCAGCTTTTCTGTAGCTATTATTGCTTTTATGTTCATGGCACAGGACCAAATATCATGCTGGAGGATTACGCCAATGGAAGATTAAGGAGAAAAAGAGTCTCCAGGGACCATGATGACTTCTTGGTCCATGATGATGACTGGCTAATAAGCTGATTTAGATTCCTACAGCTGTGCTCCTGGATCTATGTGCTGAATTGGGTCCAGTACTACAGAGGGCAACACACCAGAACCATGCCACTCTGGGGTTAATGACAACAGGTTGTTTCTAGTGGGAAATGGCAGACAGGGAAATACTTTATATAAATATTATATATAATCAACTTTTTCCACAAAGATCTTCTTTAGATATAATATAATTTATTCAAATCTCATGCTATAGGGCTGGTATCTGCCCCTGAGTGTCATAATGCCTGTCATTTTGGATGTTATTATTAAGGTGGGTAGTCGATACATCAGGTTTCCCTTCACTGTGGCACACTGACCTGCTTCAGCACATGATTCCTTTATCCTGACACATAGCAGTGTAGGGAACAGACTACAGGCAGCTGCAGGACGTAATGACTGGCTTCTTGGTGACTTTAACAACATGTAGAAATTGTAAACATTGTCCTGATGTAGTCTATAATATGACAGGTGACAGAGGCTTCACCCCTCAGATGCTCCTCACCTCCTGAAATGCAGATGTGGAGCTCTGTATGTCTCAGGTGGAAGACTTCTATACCACCCAGAAAAAGTGTGTTAGATTATCAGGGTGTGTGGTGTTTTGTACAATGTGGCACTGAGGACCAGTTTCCCTCTCCCTCCTGATCTCCCTCCCCCTCAACATTGACCCCGAGCCACAGCCCCCTGCCTCACAAGAGGAATATCAACAAGGTGGAAGAATCCATGAGGAGGTCATACAGCGTTTGTAAGGAAGACAAAAATCATGGTTGTTAATAGTGTTTATTGTGTCTCATTGTAGTAAAAGATTCAAATCAAGATTTGAAAAAAGATTAAAAAAAGATTTGACAAGACAGAAATAAAAAATTATCAAAAGATTAGACGATCTACAAGATACAATATCTTTACACTCACCTTTTACTATTAACTATAAGTGTAAAACTATCATAAATAGCCATAAGAGAAACAGAAAGAGGAAAAAGGCATGTTCAGACTCTCTGTTTCTCTTGTCTTCTTTTTTTTTTTTTCTATTTCTCGTTTTTTTTTTTATGTTTTCTTGTCTCAGCTGAGCAACAATTTCCTCCCATCGCTCTCGGACTCTCATATAATGATCTGTTTTATTCTCTGAAGACTTCTTTTCTTCCTCACAGAGATTCTGGGTATCCTGGAGCCCCCTGTTGGTCTGAAGCTGTAAGTTGTTCCTCTCCTCTATGTCAAGTTTAGTTTTCTCTTTTTCGTCCTCTTGTTTTACTTTAAAATCCAACGTGGGTTCCAACACGTTCCTCCAATCGCTCTCTGTCTCTGATCAAATGATCTCTCTCCTGCTCTGCACTATTTTTTACTTTCTTACAGTGATTCTGAGTATCCTGGAGCTCCATGGTGGTCTGTTCCAAAGTGACCTCAAGCTGAGCAACATGTTCCTCCACTTTGTTTGCTCTCTCATCCAGCTCTCTCTCTCACATTCTACAGTTTTCTCCAGTTCCTCATGGATTTTCAGGGAAGACTGGAGCTTCTTGGTCGTATGTTCCAAAGTGACCTTAAGCTGATTAACATGTTCCTCCAGTTGTTTTTGTTCTCTCTTCCAGCTCTCTCTCTCACATTCTACAGTCTGCTTCAGTTCCTCATGGATTTTCAGGGAAGACTGGAGCTCCGTGGTGGTCTGTTCCAAAGTGACCTCAATCTGAGCAACATGTTCCTCCACTTTTTTTTGTTCTCTTGTCCAGCTTTTTCTCTCACATTATACAGTTTGCTCCAGTTCCTCATGGATTTTCAGGGAAGACTGGAGCTCCATGGTGGTCTGATCCAAAATAAACTCAAGCTAAGCAACACGTTTCTCTAGTTGTTTTTGTTCTCTCGCCCAGCTCTGGCTTCTCTCAGTTATATACTGTTTCTGCTGCTTTTGCTCAGAAGCCAAAGTAGCCTCCAGCTTTTGAAACTGTCTGTAGCAGAATGGCTTTCTCTTCTTTCTCTTCTGTTATCTTCTCCATCATCAGACTCGATGAATGTTGCAGAATCATAAATGACCAGTAGGTGGCAGTGTGATGTGTATTAGAGCTCACTGTCACAGCAGGTCATTAGAAGTAGTGGAGCTCTAATGACGTCATTAATAGCGAGGACAAGACACACAGCAGTTTGGGATTCTTTTATTGACTTTATTGATTAATTGATTTGGAGTATGATTGTGTTTCTGATCAAAGTAAGTTCATGTGTATGGAGTAAAAACAACCTGTACATTTCTCACTTCCAGACAGTATTATGAGATGTTCATCTGCTGGAAGTTCATGTTTAATGCTGCATGTTTTATAGGATTTATGAGCTGGAAGAAATGTTTCTATATTGGTTTTGTTTTAAACGACTGGTGCATTTTTAGCTTCTTTTTCCCCTCAACTGAAAGGAGGCAGAAGTTGGAAAACATTTTAATTGTGATTATTATAAAACCTGTATGTGAGTATTTTAGGAAAAATGCTGATTATTGTATTTATTGTAAAACTTTATGCTTCAGATGAGTTTTAGAACAAAAACATTTTTACTTATAAAAAATAAAACGTCATTCTGAGTGAAACCAATTGTTTATTAAATGCATTATTCACTAAATAAACATCAATAAAACTGGATGATTTGTTTTTATTGAATGTAAAAATATTAATTTGAGGATAATTGAACCTAATGAATGGAATAGTTTTGGATTAAATGAAGACTTTACTGAACTAAACAGCACTGAATTCTCCTTTAAATCAACTTCAGTTTACTGAACTAAATACTGTTACTTATATGAAAATAAACCCGGTTTCTTGAACCCTGTTCGGTTTCAGAAAGTAGATGAAAATATTAAAAACGAGATTCCTATAAACATTATTCTGAGACTGTGTGTAGTCCTTTTCTCCCTCCGTCTGTTTGAGGAAAAGCAGCCTGATAAACAAATGTACCGAAGGGTTTTACAAACTATTGTCGTCATTATAAAAACAACTTCTTGCTTATCAATGATCAAATAATAAACAGAATCTTAGACATCATACAAGTGATTTATTTGAGCACTAAAAATACCAAAAGAATAATAATTGAGTGGAATAATTAAATAACACAATAAGCATAAGACTGGTATTTGAACATTAGAAAAACAGTAGAAGAAGAAAGTAATGAAAATGAAAGTAGTGGTCAGTGCTGCTGATGCCAAACAGAGAAGCAGTTATACTTTGACTGAAATCACAGCGCCACTAAACAAGTCATGCAATATACAAGTGTTTCTGTCCACAAACCCTGCATTGTCTCCTGTCTGAAGCAGGTACCCTGGTAAGTGGTAAATGTCCTCAGGAGGGGATGGAGGAAATTCAGGAAGCACTAAAACAATAAGTTCCTCACTGAGTTTTACTCTGAACTGCTTCTGTGTCATTTGCGTCTGATTCTTTGCTCAGGCGATTTTCCCGATGTAGGATGAAGGTGTTTACGATGGTGTAGAAGAAGCTCTGGTACCACTTTCTTGTCTTGTGTGAGACTATATAATAGCTGTCTGATATCTACTCCAGTCATACACCTAAAATTGAATCAAAGTGATTAGATTTTGGAATATAAAAGGCAGAAATATATTTGAGTTTTATTATATATGAAATATAATCAAGCTGAATTTACATGACTGAATCATTTGTATGAACCTGTTGTAGTCTAGAACACAGTCTGGAACAGGTACATCCAAGTTTCTCCACTGTCCATATTAACCTTTCACCTTCCTCTACACAATGCTTCCTTCAGTGCCTCTGTGAATGGTGGAGCACATCTGGACCTTCCTTTTATCCTTCCTACTCTAATTAAATACTGCACACAACCGTGTTCCCTCATCACTGTATACTATGCAATGAGCACGTGACGCAATCACAAATGTTGACGTCCTTGTGACGTCACAGTGCGCCGCTCTCGGCCACGTGCTTAAAAGCCGGAACACCCAGCAGCAGCCCGCAGAATAAACACAACCTATAGAGCAGTACATTTCTCTATTACGCAACCAACCGCGATCCATTCCAGAAGAAACACACTAGTGTTACTCTACAAGTGTAAGTTACTCTACAAGGTCATGTTCACAAACCTGATCTTTAGTTTCACTCCTTTCATTAATGATCGCGGGTTCATCGCTAGTCAAGTGTTAGTCACGTGTTTACACAGAACTTCCGGGAAGCACGCTCTAGCTAGCATAGAAGGATCTAGAAGCAGAAGGATCCTCCAGTGAGTAAACACGTCCCATCAGCATTCATAAAGAACATCGCTCAACATCGCTCAGGAGCTGAGCTGCGTGCGCCACGCCCCCAAACCACGCCCCATCCATAACACCTCGCCTCAAACCACGCCCCCTCCATAACACCTCGACCCACAAACCACACCCCCTCCATAACACCTCGCCCCCTGCTCATGAAAATGTGTACACAAACCGTCTTTATTTTTCTGATACAGTTACTTTTTGTATAATCTGCAAAAAAAAGGAGAAAATACGCTGTAGAAACACTGATCGTTCAGATATTGTTATGAGAAAATGAAAATACTTTATTGAAGGATTTGTAATTAAAGCTGTTTTCTATTTCTCCAGATTCAGCAAACTCTCTAGAAGTAAAGACTAGAAAAGACCTACAGAAATGGGAACGCAAGCATAAGCCAGTCGAAGCTTCAGGCCACGAAGACTCTGAAGATGCAGAATACCAAAACTCACAAGTACTTTTTTTTTGCTGTTTAAATTTGACCCCAAAGCTTAGTTGAATTCTCTATTCTGATTGTCTCGAAACATTTATTTGAAAACACATCATTTTGATAGTAACAATGTACACAGAGACTTGCATGATGGAAGAAGTAGCACAGTGGTTAAGATGTTGGAATTATGATCAAAAGTTCATGAGTTTAAATCTCATCTCCACTAAGCTGCCATCAAGGGCCTGCAACTGCTCAGTTGTATCAATGAGATATTCGTCGCTCTAGATAAGGGATTTTATATATATATATATATATATATATATATATATATATATATATATATATATATATATATATATATATATATATATATATATATATTTTTTTTTTTTTTTAATTGCAGTTTTAATATGTAACATGGCATATAATCATATAATATATAATGTTTTATCTGAATGTTTATTTTCCACAGAAATGTCAGTGTTGAAAAACAGCTTCTGGCACTTCAAGGTGTGTAAAGTTTTGATGTTTCTGCCTTCAGTGTGTAAGAAAGTACAAGTTCATTATTACTGCATGATTCAGTTCTATTTAATGAGCATATGATGTGATGATGTGATCTGAGCACCTTTGTATTTCATTTTGTAAATTCTTTTACAGAAGTGAACACCAGACAAAATCTGGAAATCCGAGGCCTGAAGTACACAATCAGTAGCTTCGAGAAAAGCATCTGCTTAATCGAGGTACTTTCTTTTGATTACAAACCCAGACGTCATTGAACTGAAGTGAGAATTGTGACTAAATAAAACTAAATGTTATGTTTGTTTTTAAACCTCAACAGGAAAAACTCTTCAAACAGGGAAATGAGTTGAACAAAGGTAACACTGAAATCTCTCTGAGTTTCTGTAGATGTTGATGGAGAAGGTATTTGCTTTGACTGTAATAAATTGTTTGTCATTACAGAGAAAAAGTGCTCCTCCACGCAGACTGAGAACGAGCAGGAAGCTGACAAAGGTATTTAGATGTGACATGTTATAAACTATTTTCTAGAGGAGCTACAGATTCATACTACAGTGGAACCCGGTTATGTCGAGGGCCTAGGGGACGCCAAAAAGCGTCGAGATAAAAGATGATCGAGATAAACGGAAACCAATATGGCGGCAATGTGCGTTAATAAATGAGAATGTGCATGCACATGTTTTTGGAGTTTTTTTTACACAACAGCATTTGTTTGATGAAGGCATGCTATAAAAATTTAAATACATTTGTTAACTGTCAGGAAACCACCTGCCACGCCCCCTTCGGGGGCTGTCAAACCTCCGCTTTCTCTGAAGCTCCCAGCTTCAATCCCTCACATTTAGCATCATCACCAGCATCATCATCACCCCTCAGTTCCACACTCTCACCGTCCGTTATTGTTGGTATATGTTGGTTCACAGCGGTCGTTGTTATCGCTCATGCGTATCCAGGTACGTGCCTTCCCACTCGGACTCCGCACTTTCTCACCAGACTGCCTCTTTTCAGTTTGGGCACTTAGTGGACCGCGCTCCCAGAGCGCACCACCGGAATATTCACTTTCAAGGCGAGTGTTTGTGTTTGGCTTTGCCCTGTGTTGCAATAAACTGTTTTGCTTTCACTTCGGCTTTTGCCTCCCGTTCATCGCATAACATTTAACAACAAAAGGCATATGTGCATCAACTAACAGCAGAGATTCACCAGTATACAATACAAACCACCGTCGATTCTCGATACAAACCTTTATTATATTCTCCAACATTGTAAACACAAAGATCGCTCACAAAATCACACAAATGTGCGGGGTGTAGTTCGTTTTAACAAAAAGCTAACCAGTGTCAACATTAAATTCTCGAGTCATTTCACTCTGACACACAGCTCTGAAAAGTATCCTACACTCCTGTAGCAGCTGTAAGGCTTGATTTTTCCGCCACTTCTGCGAGTTCTTCTGCGGCTGAACAGCGCCGATCGAGATAACTGACGTTCAGTGGCAAATTTGCCCCCCTTGTGCTCGAGATATTAGGGTTTAGCGGCATAAAAAGAATCGACATAACCGATTAAAAAATGCTAAGACAAAGCGAGAATTTGTCGGTTCCACTTCAAAAACGTCGACTTAATAGGGTTGGTGAGTTAACCGAGGTCGAGATAAGTGGGTTCCACTGTACACTTGTGCTAAACCTATTTGTACATTTCCCTCAAATGATCAGATGATCAGATTGAAAGTTATATTCATTATGCAGAAATCAAACACGCAGCTTTGTTTTATTGTTTATTTTATTGTACATGTTTTATTTTATATTCATACAGACCCAAAGCCCACAGCAAAGAGAACTGGATCAGACATGTCACCACCCAGGAAAGCTCAAAAGCCTCGACTTGATGCTGCTTCAGCTGATCCTACAAACACAACACACACAACACAATCTCTCGTCTCCAGTGCATTAGAAACACTACAAAAGTCCTGTTCTGATGTTTTACCTACAGACAGGATTCATGCACTTCTCACAGGAACAAGTGAACTTCCTGTTCTGAGAGATGAAGAGAAACACGTCATTTCTGAGTTTTGTGTAAACGAGGTCAGTTCTTATCTTCTGTTTTATTTAGTGTGCATGTGATTTAAACACTTTATTCTTTAGCTGTGGATTTGAGTTTTGAATGTTATAAAGTCGATCCATAATTCACTGGTCCTGGCAAATTTTGACTCGGTTTTGGTTTATACAATATCTAGTAGTTTTCCTAAACCCGGTCTAGTTGTATATATTAAATAATGATTTTCTTCCGTCTTATTTAGTCATTAGCAGAGACGTTTCTGTCTGAGATTTTGGAGAAGATCAAGGTGGAGAGAGGGTTTATGGGACATGATCTCCTGCAGTCTCTCTGTAGGGTTTATGTAGGCGTGTGTCAACAGAGAGGAGACTCTCACAAAGCACATGGTCTCGCCTACAGACTCCTTAAAGAAGGTGAGATTGTACTGATATTTCATTACTTATCTACTAAAAATGATCTAGACGCTTATACAGAGACGTCAATTGTGTGATCTAACAAATCTTTAATGTGATCTACCAACAAACAAAAAACAAATCTACACTTGGGAATTTTATCCCACTCTTCTTTGCAAAAAAAAGTTCCTTCAAATTGTAAGGTGCTCTCCTGTGCACAGCTCGAATTGAGGTCTGGGCTCTGGCTGGAACATTCCAGAACTTTGATTCTCCTTTCCTGAAGCCATGTCTTTGTTTAATTTGACGTGTGCTTTGGGTCATTGTCATGTTGATATTGAAATTCCTCAGCTTTCTTTCAGCGTTTTGACCAGCAGCCCCAAAGCATTATGTTAAACTCACTATGCTTCACTGTCAGTATGGTGTTTTCCCACATGGTTTTGGTTACTGACTGAATCACTGGCTTGCATATTTATATTATTTATGTTGTTATTTCCATCTTATATTTTAAAAAAACCTGCAATTTCATACGAGTGTGTTGACTTTATCTATTCAATGTATTTATTTTTATACACTGTATTTACATTCTATAGTTTTGTTGCTTTGCAGACTTTCTTGAAGCCCCCAAAGTAATTATGGTCATGATCACAGCATGGCCGAGTATTTTGTCCCATAAGAGTTCTTTATGCCGATCAATTCACGTAGTGAGCAACCTGAAAGCAAAGGGAAAGATATTTTACTTGCTCAGCAACTATCTGCGCTGGGATGAGGTAAGTTGTTGATCTTTAGTGTTCCTCTCAGTGTCAATGTTTATTACTGGCAGGCCAGAACTGTCATCAAGCATCTTTTTTTTAACTGGACTTTTCATGTATTTTACTGCCTTCTTAATCTACTTTTGATTTCCAAGTATCAGTGTAATCTAGTGGCACAAATTCTTTGTACATTTATGTTGAACTATGCTGTCACTCAAACAGTGTTTTATTGCACTGGGTATTAAATAATAATGCATTTTTTTGCCAGGAGCCTCCGAGAAACATCTACAATATGATCACCAGCACCATGAAGTCTTTTCTGGAAGACAGCAGTCTGAGGTTCCTGAAGAACAGCTGGTATGGTTATGATCTCTGCCCTGCTACCTGGAACTACATCTTTAGTCTGGATCTTCTGTGTGCACAACTGGGCTGGACTTGGACCATTACCAATATTATACGGTACTGAATCCAAAACATCTTAAACATATTTCATTCTCAGCTTTTTAATACTTGAACTTATGAATCCAAATGATCAGAAATTACTGATTTGTTTTCTATAACATCAGCGCTGAGAGGATTTCGGTCGCAATGTTGATATTTAGGCGCCATTTTTATATCTTATCTTTAACACAATAAGATCTCAGAGGGAAAAATTGGGTAATTGTTGATATAGTGATGTTTCTGTGAGGAAATTTCTATTTTGCATTTATAAATAAGGTTTCCAGGATCAGTGCTCAGACAGTCAGAGAGAATTCTTTAACTTTAGCTGTAAGTATTTCACAATGAGAGGGTCTTTTTTTAGGAAGTGGTAGCTCAGTGGTGAAGGCTCTGGATTACTGATCGGAAGGTCGGGGTTCAAGCCCCAGGATCACCAAGTTCCACTTTTAGGCCCTTGAGCAAGACCCATAACTCTCTGTGCTCCAGGGGTGCTGTAGTCATGGCTGACCCAGTGCTCTGCCCCCGGCTTTCTCAGTGATGTAAAGTACATTATAAAGCATCATTACCTTTAAGACCTAGTTCTTATTTCTGACTTTTTCTATTAAGGGTCAAAGTTCTAGTGGTTGTTTGAAACATTGCAAGTTCCCATTCTTGTATAAAATCATAATTGATCGTAAAACCACAATGGCTGCTCCATAACCACCACAAAGGCCCTCAACATATCCATTTCTCCTCTTTTTTATTTACTAGAAAGGATCTTTGGCTGATCCTGACCACTTGGCTGAGGCAAGCAAGAACAGAGCAAACACCGTTCCGAGACGTCTGTGTAGCAGCAGTTTTCAGGCTACTTGGTAAGTTTACTGTAAATCCTGTTTCAGAGCAACATCTCACATTATTTCTGGATTCTTCAGCTTTTCACTTGTGGTCTTTGTCCTTCTCAAACAGGGCGACTTGGTCAACTAGGACTTAAGGAGAACCTGCCAATGTCATTTCAAATTCTGGCAAAAAGCATTAATCAGTTTGTAACACAACAACTCTCAAAAGGTATTTCTAAAGCATCAATTAAAGATGTTTTTATCGATCTTTATCTTTATTCTCTGATTTTTTGTTTTGTGCTTCAGCAAGTCCTAATTTTGTGTTGAATTTTGTGCGCAGGTATGCCATGGGAAGTGCAGCTCTCAGTCATCTATGCCATTCATGATCTGGCACCCAGCAACCCTGAAGCAGCTCTGAAGACGTTGGAATCATGGAGGAAAAACAGCACACAGCGCGTCCCCCCAGCCGTCATCAAATGCATTATGCAAATCAGCTTCCTTTGTCGTCAGACCGAGTCACAAAGATCATAATGGTGATTTATCTCTAAAACTTTGTACATTCTGAAGACCCCCACAACAGCACAGGGATCCTGGATTCGGTACCAGTCTTTGACATCGACAGCTTCGAGGATCTGTTTAAGCAACTTGAAGAGATGGAAAATGATTCAGGAATAGAGGAAGATGGTGAAATTCGAACGTTTCATGTACTTTAGTGTGCATGTTGTTTCACCATCTTAAATTTATAATAAATTCTAATTTAAAGTTTTATTTAAAGAAATAAAGATTTTGAATTTCAATCATGTCTAATGTCTCTTCATCACAGAGAGCATTCAATTACTGCCCCTCAATCACCGCCTGCCTCTTTTTTTTTCTTTAAAGTTTTACATTGTTCTGATATCAGATGCCCCAAGAATTTTATCTGTTGTACAAATTGCAGTTTAGACACAGAAGCTTTGTGTATGTGAGGATCCTCTATAATTATTTGAAGAAAGAGTCTGGTGTCATTATGCCATGGCTTGGGAAGTCGTGATGTTGTTAATAAATGTGAAATGATTTAATGTCATACAGTGTGTCTGTGTTCTACATTACAGTGGGGTCTGAGGTTCGGTTCCCAGCATGTTGTTTCCTTACATTCTTTTATCCAGGGCCCAAAATCTTTCCACTGATCTCTCACACATTTAGAAAGTGATCTATGCAGATCTGAACATCTCACCATGAATGACGAACAACCTCATGACGTGACGTGCACTGTGACACCTGGCAGGAAGTGGAATGCAGCTCTTTACAGCTCGTGATAACTAAGCTTTGTTTACAAGAAATAAAAAAGAAAAGAAAAAGTGGACAGTAAAAATTTTTTTTATTTAAGATTGCATGAAGCACAAATGAGGAAAATATTCTTTTATTCTTTAATATTCTGATTTAAAGTCTATTCTTAAAGTTTTAAATAGTGTTATAATGTCTGGGTTTCCAGAGATCCGAGATTTTGTAACATCTCTTTTTTTTTTGTCACATGATCTGTTTTAACAATATTTGACTCTATAGTTGTGTAAAATTTGGGGATTTGTGTAATTTGTAATTCGAAGTGGCTAACTTGGTAATGTTTGTTTATAACTTGGTTTATTTAAAAAAAAAAAGCAACATTTGATGTAAAATTCCCTTTAAAAGTGTAGTACAGTGTAATTCATCGTAATACCGCTAGAAGGAGCTAAAGTTTAGAAGAACATTACTGCCATCTACTGGACATCGAACACTTTTTAAAATGAAGTGGAAGATTAAACAGTACTGTATGATAAAGAAGTGTTTAAATAAAGACATTTATGTGCAGGAAGACCAGATGTAATTATTCTTACTGTTTGTGTTTCATTTATAATGTGACCCAGACAGCACCTATATTTTATAGTTTCACTGGAAACAATTTAAAATAAGGCTACTGTTTAGATACAAGCCGTGTAACAAACACTGTCTTTCATTAAAGCCTGTGTAAAGTTTATTTACGGCTTATAGACAGGTGCGGCTTATTTATGTTCAAAATAAACATCTTTGTCAAATTCAGTGTGTGCGGCTTGTATTTATTATATATATGTTTGGGTGTGCTTAATAGTCTGGAAATTACGGTAGGTTTTTGCTAAACTTTTTCTACTTTAAAACCAAAGAAAATCATTGACACTTTTCTTTCACGTGAACAAGCCTTTTTTCTTGAAGAATTAACTTCAATTAAAGTCCACAGCAGCAGGTGTGCTAAACTGATTGGTGAGACGGATAACAACCTTCATCTTCCTCTACACAGCACTAAATATCAACACCTCATACCACGACCATGAACGCGCACGCACACACACACACACACACACACACACACACACACACACACACACACACACACACACACACACACACACATACACACACAGAGAGACTTTGTCTTACACTTCCAGTGACTGTAGCTGAAGCAGAAAGAAGCTTTTTAAAACTGAAACTAATGAAATCATACCTGAGATCCACCATGTCACAAGAGCACCTCAGCAGCCTCGCTGTCATAAACATCAACCATACAAGTGCTGGTCAGATTTGCAACGATGATGTAATTGATGACTTTGCATTAAACAAAGCAAGAAAGGTCTGTTTTTAGGAAAATGACTTTGTAGTGAAAAATGTATTTAATTTGTTTGTTGTGTGAATTGCCAATTTATTATTTTTATATTGTATTTATGTATTTATTTGTAAATGTATTTATTGTAAATTCGTATTAAAGATAAAGTAAGTGCAGATTGTTGGTAGTTATTTCTCTTTTTAGGTGGCAGCAGGATGGGAGCAGGTCATGACATGGAAAGGAGACTCTCTGCTTGCAGGCTTCCTGTGACGTAGCTTCCTGTGTTTGACTTGTATTTCTCTCTGCGTTTTCAAACAAACTTTACTATTTATCTCTCCTTTTTTCCTCTTTTAATAATCCTGAATTGTTTTTGTCTTCCTGTCTTGTGCCTGTAGTTAGTTAACTCGACTATCACTAGTGTTGATTATATTCATTCCCTCTCACTTTATCACATCTCTGTATCTTAACTCTATCTGCTATTATAAGCACTATGCCGGCTGTGTGTCTGTCTTTCAGCACAGGTGAGGGCTCGTTCGAGTTGCAAATGGTGGAGTTGAAGATGGAGGTTTTAGAGAAACAAGCAAAGCATGCCCAGCTGTGAGAGTGGAATGCGGTGCTGGAAACATCCCGGACGGACGCTCACTCGTCCCAGATAAATTCCCGGGTTGAATCTAACTCTCCCAGCAACTTAACTCTGCGTGTTTCTCTGCCCAGACACAGCGCACCTACAACGCGGCCCGCCCGGGTATCGTTCACTCCAGCACTGGTGCACCAAAAGAGGAAAGGAAGAGGAAAACGGTGCGTGTGCTTACTCTTTGTTTCAGTACTGGTTCATTTACTGAGTAATGAACCTATTTATCTCTGATCATGTGCTATTTATTTCCCATTAAGATCGTTGTCCGAGATGCTAACCAGGACAACAAGGACATCACGGAGGAGATCATATCAGAAGCTGGCAGGAGTCGGAAGCCCACTCTGCCAGTAGGAAATGTCTTTTCCGTCCCTATGCCTCTGCAGGTAACAGTCACACACGCATTCATAGAGGAAGCAGATTCTTCTGGCGAATAGCTCACCAGCCTTCCTCCTTATATTTGCCTGTATTACCATTTCCCTTTTCCACTATTTTTTACTCATGTGAGCCCGGTCCTGCACAAGCCGTCACACCAAAGCCAGGTGCCAACACTGGAGTATTTCTTTAAATAACTATATATAAAGATAGAAATGCTGTCGTTCACTTCGGTGAATGTGTGAAACCTACATTTACACTACAAATTCACAGTAATCCTGGTGTTTTATTATTAATTGGGTGTGTTTGTGTGTTAGGATAAGCCAGAGCTCGCTTTCCAGCAGTCTGACTTTGACCTTGAGCCAGTCTCAACCACAGTCGAGAATTCCAGTGTGTCTCCTGTGATTGTGGAGCATCTGGCTTCAGCAGAAACACCAGCAGATGAGATCGAAGTGCAGGAAGCTGAGCCGCCGAAGAACGAACCCACTCGTTCCTTCCTCAGAGCCTGAGAAGGAGAATAAGAGGATACAGTATAGTAGAGAGTTTCTTTTGAGCATCCAGTTCATGCCTGATTGTATGCAGAAGCCAGAGGGGCTTCCATCCATACCTGATGTGGTGCTACACAAGGTAAGCCTCCTGACATGTGGGCTTTATTTTAACTTTAAAACCAAATAAGGAATATTGTTTCACAGATCATTAGTAATAAATAAATTATATCAGTAATAGCTTAAATATTTTGCCTTCTTTTTTTGCTTTATAACGTTTGCCCTTTTAGCAGCCGAATGCAATTTGGAGGGGCCTCCACCCTGCAAGTTCCTCTTCAATGTGCTATGAATGAAGAGGTGGAGTTGAAGAAGGCTGAGGATGCCTGGAAGCCTTCCATGAAAAGAAGGAATTCCAAAGAGGACCCCGAAACCCAGAAAACTGATGTTAGCACATGACTCTGCAGTTGCACACTGTCGTTGCAGAAAGATCTACATTGCAATAAATTGGTCTGTTGGATGCAGATATGAATTTAAAATACAGTCGTGCTGATGTTGTGTGTTGTGCAGGAGCTTTTCCGGACGGTGCCGGTATCCTTAACAAACTGACGCCAGAGATGTTCAATCAGCTGATGAAGCAGGTGAAAGAGCTCCACATCGACACAGAGGAGCGACTTAAGGGTGTCGTCAACCTGATTTTTGAGAAAGCTATTGATAAGCCCAACTTCTCCGTGGGGTATGGGATTATGTGTAAGTCTCTGGCTGCGGTAGGTAAAACATCACATCTCCTTCTTTATGTTTTAGTGCATTTAAGCTTATTTGTGATTTTAACTGTGGAATTTTCTTCTTATTTCTCTTTTTAGTTAAACGTGCCCATGGCCAAAAAAACCCAAAAGCAATGTGAATTATCCAAAGTGGATCATCTGTTATCAGGCTTGAACCCGTCCTTCTGTAAAATTTCTATGGTATCTTCATGTGTAATATTTGTATTTTTTTAATTGCACAGATTTTTTGTTTTTATGACGATAACGATTGTCTTTTCCAGGCCAGTAATCGTGAGGGGCTTCAGGATGAGCTGGAGAAGGCAAAAAACAAAGCTCGCAGAAAAATCAAGGGTAACGTCAAGTTCATCGGGGAGCTGTTTAAGTTGCGGATGTTGACCGAGTCCATCATTCATAACTGCGTGGTGAAACTGCTGAAACAAAATGACGAGGAAATTCTCGAGTGCCTCTCTATTCTCCTTACGACCGCCGGCAAAGAGATGGACTTTAAGAAGGCCAAGGTAAACAACCAAAGACGCCATTGTAGAGCATTTTCATTGTTCGGGATTGTTCTAATTACCATCCTGCAAAGTTGTACACTATTATACCTTTAATGTAGCATATTGAATATGCATTAAGTCTCTACCTTTTGATTCAGGCCTCGCAGTAAATCAATTCATCATTCATCTTTCTGATCATTGTACATTTCCAATGCCAGCTTGAAAAGAATTTTAGATTGTATACATGGGAAAAAATGATCACATATTCCCATGTTTTGCATTTCCAGTATCAATAACGAATCTGCTGTGTTTCTGGACAGTGTGCAATTTTAAATTACGCTAAAAAACATAGGATACCAAAATTATTTAGATTTTTTTTATTACATTTTTTTAATAGAGCAGTGTTGTGCTGTGTCATTGGCAGCGTATTCACTAGGAGTTTGCAGTAGTGATATTAAAGTTTGTGTGTGGTTTAGTAAGCTGTTGCTGCTGCTTATGTAATACTCGGCTTTGGAAAAGTTTCATGTAGCCAAGTTAAAGCCTGTAATCTTTAACTGAGCACATGTTAAGAGAGCACTTGCTTATACCGTATTTTTCGGACTATAAGCCGCTACTTTTCTTTTTACAAACTTTAAGCCAAAAAACTGAACCCCATAACATTAGACCAATGCATTCCAAACGCAAACGAAAAAAAGCGCACCTCACCTGTGTTCTGAGCTGCACAGCATCGGGAGAAAAACATCGCACGACGATGCCAAAAGATAAACAACCCAGAGAAATACAGTGGTACCTTGACCTACGAGTTTAATTCATTCCGTGGACAAGCTCGTATCTCAATTTGCTCGCACATCAAATCAGTTTTCCATATTGAAAATACTTAAAATGGCACGGCACAGAAAACGCCACATCTCCTGTGTGTGTGTGTGTGTGTGTGTGTGTGTGTGTGTGTGTGTGTGTGTGGAGGGGGGTAAAGGCGATAAGCAGAGGCGGAGGGAAAACTCGTTTTTTTACTATCACTCCTGTACACTACGTATCCCTAAACTTTAAAATTTGTACTTTTTCTTCTTTGCTTATCTTAATTTTCGTCACAATCTTCGCTTTCTGGCTTCGCTTCGTCATCTAGCAGCGGCGTCTCGAGCTAGTACCTCAATTTTTTGCTCGCGTAACAAAGCAAAAAAATCGACCGAGTGACCGCTCGTACCTCGGAAAACTCGTACATTAATGCACTCGTAGGTCAAGGTACCACTGTAGTTGTGAAAGGAAGGAGGAAGACAGTGAACAATGACTTCCTTGGTCGGCTACTGTTTAGATACAAGCCGTTGTAACACGTTGAGTCTGGGTGAAGGGAGAGCTCGCTAACTCCAGTTGCAACAGAAATCATATAAGCACAGACAGGTTTCCAAAACTCATGCTTTTTATTTTTGTTTGCAACAGCGTTACGGGTTAGTCAAAGAAACTTAGAGATGAGCATCAGAAAATAAAAAGGACATAATCCTCAGTCTTCACACACGCAGTAATACCAGAAGTGTGCAGTGCCGGTCTTTTTTTCCAAAATACTGCTCTGCTCCTAAAGGAAGCGCAACATATTTCACCCGTTACACCGTGTGTAATGTGTCTTTCGTTAAAGCCTTTGTAAAGTACGTTAGTGTAGACGTACAGAATACAGTATATGAAAATTAGCTCCAAAAACGTCCTCATAAAAGTGTAAGTAGCACACACTTGCAGTAGGATAGATTCTGTATACCAGAAATTTAAATGATCATGATACAAAGTGTACTGATAATTAAACAATCAATGGCTGTTTCTTCCAGTGTTATAAATCACTATATACTGCTCCTTTATCTGCTGACACTTCAACATTAGAGGCCTTTTTCAAAATGTATGTATTCCTACAATAAGTGAGTTTATATCTGATACAGAAACAGCCTTAGCAAGTCTGCCATCTGGTAAATCTGGAGAAAGTTCTGCCTTGTGTTATTTCACCTGACCAGACAGGCTTCATCAAGAACAGTTACTCTTCTTGTAATATTGGGCGCATGTTGAATGTTATATATAACCCATCTCTATCTGACACTTCTTTAGAGGTGGAGAGGCAGAAGGTGGAGAAGCAGAAGGTGGAGAAGCAGATGATGGAGAATCAAAAAAGAACAGACTGAAGTCCTTCGGACTTTTGGAGACTTTAGAGAATGTGAGAAAATGTAGAAACTGTGTGTAGATAATCAGGTAAATTATTATTTATGAGTCTGACTTTGTTAAAGGTGTTTATGTCTCACCATAAATCTGATTATCATGAATCACACAGCACAACTTACTCAAAAGTCCAATGCTAAATGTTTCCTGTTTTTTCTTTTTTTTACCTAAAGAAATGTAAATGAAGTGATGAACACACTGCATGTTGTTGTTCTGTAGACAGTCACACTGCTGCTGAGAAATCTGGACTGTACTGTGGATGACGGACGTGTATGAAGCGTTCCTGAGATTTGGGACTGTCCTCACTGCACACGTCATTTATAACTACTGATCCTTACATTTTCCTTCTTTCCCAGTAACTTGGGGTTTCCTCCCCGTACTCAGCTGGAGTATTTTCTGAATGTGGAGAGCTCTGATATTGTGAACCTTTAACACGTTTGATGTGCGTTCTTTGCTTTGTGTTTCTGCTCGCTGTCCCGTACAGGTCATGATGGAGAACGGACGCTTAAAAGACATCGGGTATGTGATGTTTTCATCTCCTGATGAGGTTCGAGTAGAAAAAACAGGGTGCTGGGCAGCAGGACTGTGTACTTAAGTCCTTCTCAGACCACCCAGGGACGAAGTCACGGCATGAAGGTAGAAACCATCTCACCTTCAAAACCCTGCCCAGACCCAAGACCCAACGCCAACAAGAACATCCATCCACAGAGTGAGTCAAAGCCGTCCGATTAGTTTTGTGTTAAGTGCAGTTAAAGATTTAAAACAGAAGAGAACTATTAATGTTAGCAAAATTTACCTTCTGAATGGATGCTTACATGAGATGATTGTCTGCATCTACAGATGTTCCAGTTGCAGATCCTGGAAAAGAAAACCAGCAGCAGTGGAACAGGCGATTCACACCGCAGCCTCTCAGACTGGACACACAGGTACTGTTCTGATTCTATTTCCAGTGTGTTTTATAGAGACTTTCATGATCTGGAGCAGATTTTGGTCACGGCTGTGTTTGGTCACATGTAATAATTGGTTTAATACTGAGTGATTGATCAGTGTGTATTATTGAAGTCAGCAATACAAACACACACATGCACTCAAACATTGGTTGCTGAATTTGTTCTGTTTTCTGTAGGAAGTGGAACTGTTTGTGAAGAACCTCGACTACGGTGTGGATCAAAATCTCCTGCGTGATTTGTTCTTGCCTTATGGAAACATCACCAGTGCAACTGTCACTTACAACCACTAATCCCTATATTTTATTCCTTTCCCAATAAAGTATTTACTCAGGATCAGATCCTTTATTATACCAGAACCAGTGTACACTTGCAGCAAGTTTCTGCTCTCAGAAAATGACCTTTCAAATAAAAGTGCTTCATTGTTCATTCACCAGTGAGACCAGAACATTAATAATAAAAGAACACAGCTGTTCTGTTTATATTATGGGATACAGACAGTGCTTGTTATTTCTCATGGTTTTCTACATGAGAGTGATGTAATGCTCATGTTTTTGCTTTCTGTATCTCCTCACTCACTCCTTCAGGTGGTACTGCACAATGGACGGTGCAAAGGCTTTGGATTTGTCTGATATTCCTCTCTGGATGAAGACACTAATGCCATCAGAGAGTTGAATGGAAAGCTGGTGAGCAGGAGGTCACTGTGTATCACTATGGCTGAGCAGTGGACAGGGAGCAGCCGCCCCACCAAGCCCTACCTCTATCCATCCAGGAACATGCAGTGGTTCCATCTACAGCGTAAGTCATACTGTCCTCATAATGTCCTACAAAACTTTACTAAACACACACTGTGTACCGGTCAAACACACACATTATGTAAAGTAACACATCTCTTTTTTTCTCTTTCAGGTCATCGTGCTGTCATTTTATTTATTTTGCTTTTAATTATTGTTATTTCTTTCTCTTTTTTACAGAAATAGTTTTATTACTGTAAATAAATATGTAAATAACTAACAGTAATGAAGGTGTTTCATTATTGATCATTCATAAAATTCCCTCTTAATACATAAGAACTTTCATTAGAACTAAAAGAGACGGCGCTGTGAAAAGAGAACAGTAATAACAGAATTGTGTTTGTGAAAACCCTGGAAACAGATCATGTGAATACACGACTCTGACGCTGACACCATTTATTTAATGGATGAATAAAATTGATCTGAAATAAATTCAAATATTTAGGCTGTAATACTGCACTGTATTTAACATATAATATCATTATTATCATTATCATTATTATTATTATTATTATTATTATTATTATATATTGTTATAATTTTAAATGTACTGATAGATTTTTTTTTTATGTTTAATTTCAGATTAATTTCAGTTAATAACTTTTTTATTGTATTTAATTTTAGTGTCGGTTTATGTTCTAATCTCTAATATACACTAAAAGCCTTTATATTTATAAATGTGTATTTGAATCACAGATATTAAAAAAAAGAATAATATCTAAGAAGATCTAATATCTACCAAAAAAATCACTCAGTGTTGAATTGAGATGTTTGGACATTTCTTCCAGCTCATAAATCCTATAAAACATGCAGCATTAAACATGAACTTCCAGCAGATGAACATCTCATAATACTGTCTGGAAGTGAGAAATGTACAGGTTGTTTTTACTCCATACACATGAACTTACTTTGATCAGAAACACAATCATACTCCAAATCAATTAATCAATAAAGTCAATAAAAGAATCCCAAACTGCTGTGTGTCTTGTCCTCGCTATTAATGACGTCATTAGAGCTCCACTACTTCTAATGACCTGCTGTGACAGTGAGCTCTAATACACATCACACTGCCACCTACTGGTCATTTATGATTCTGCAACATTCAGCACATGCGCAGGAGAGCACAGATGTGACGTCGCAGAAGAAGGGCGGGGCTTCCCTGTGTGACGTCACAGTAGGACAAGTCTGTATAAGTCAGAACAGTCAGTATTTCTCATTTCTCTGATCAGTTACTGTGAGTAACAAGACATAAAGTTAAGAATGGAAGTGGAAGAGATTTTTCAAAGCATAAGAGAAAAGAAATCTAAACAGGCTGCTGAAAAGAAGGAGGCACTGAAACACATAGAGAAAGTAGCAGCAGAGTTGGATTCATTTCTTAATCTGATAAAGGAGAAGAGAACACCAGAGACAGAAGAGAAAGACATTCTGGTACAGATGGTACAAGAGCTGGAGGCTACTTTGGCCTCTGAGCGAAAGAACCGGAAACAGGAGATAAATGAGAGAAACGCCACACACCTCCAGAACATCACTAAGCTTCTGTCTTCACTGAAACTCCATGAGGAACAAGAGAAAATTGTAGAAAGTGAGAGAGAAAGCTGGGCAAGAGAACAAAAACAACTGCAGGAACGTGTTGCTCAGCTGGAGGCCACATTAAAAAGAGAGAAAGGAAAGAAGGCAAAACTTGACATGGAGGAGAGGAACAAGTTACAGCTCCAGACCATCACGGAGCTTCAGGATTCCCTGAATTACTGTAAAGAAGAGCGGAAAACTGCAAAGAATGAGAGAGAGATTTTGATTAGAGAACGAAGACAACTGGCGGAACAAGTCGCTCAGCTGGAGGCCATTCTTAAATATGAGAGAAATTATTGGGAGAAGAAAAGAAAAAAGGAAAAGCGAGTCATGAAGACGAGTAATAACTTACAGCTCAAGACCAGCAGGGCGCTCCAGGATTCCCTGAATCACTCTGAGGAAAAGAAGTGTGCAGATCATGAGAGAGATCATTTGAGGAGAGACAGAGAGCGACTGGAGCAACGTGTTGCTCAGCTGGAGGCCACTTTGAATTTTGAACAAAATAAATTTGAAAAGGAAAAAGAGATGATCAAACTAGACATGGAGGAGATGACCACCATACACTTTCAAACCATCAGAGAGCTGCAGGATTCCCTGAATCATTGTGAGGAAGAGAAAAAAGATTTAATGAGAGACCGAAAGCGACTGGAGGAACGTGTTGCTCAGCTGGAGGCCACTTTGGAATTTGTACAAAATAAATTTGAGAAAGAAAAAGAAAAGGCCAAACTAGACATGGAGGAGATGATCATTAGACAGGTCCAAACCACCAGGGATCTGCAGGATTCCCTAAATCATTGTGAGGAAGAGAAAATTAATTTAATGAGAGACCGAGAGCGACTGGAGAAACATGTTGCTCAGCTGGAGGAGACTTTGGAATTTGTCCAAAATAAATTTGAGAAAGAAAAAGAGAAGGCCAAACTAGACATGGAGGAGATGATCACCTTACAGCGCCAAACCACCAGAGAGCTGCAGGATTCCCTGAACCACTGTGAAGAAGAGAAGAAGATTGCAAAGCATGAAAGAGAAAATTTAATGAGAGACCGAGAGCGACTGGAGGAACGTGTTGCCCAGCTGGAGGAGACTTTGGAATTTGTACAAAATAAATTTGAGAAAAAAAAAGAGAAGGCCAAACTAGACATGGAGGAGATGATCACCTCACAGCTCCAAACCACCAGAGATCTCCAGAATTCCCTGATTTACTGTGAAGAAGAGAAGAAGATTGCAAAGCATGAGAGAAATAATTTAATGGGAGACCGAGAGCGACTGGAGGAAAGTGTTGCTCAGCTGGAGGAAAGTTTAAAATTTGAGCAATATAAATTCAGGAAAGAAAAAAAGAAGACCAAACTAGACATTGAGGAGATGATCACCTCACAGCTCCAAACCACCAGGGATCTCCAGAATTCCCTGATTCACTGTGAAGAAGAGAAGAAGACTGCAAAGGATGAGAGAGATCATTTGATGAGAGACAGAGAGCGACTGGAGGAACGTGTTGCTCTGCTGGAGGAAACTTTGGAATCTGAGAGAAATAAATGGAAGGAAAAACTAAAGGCCAAACGACAGATCAATCACTTAATACACAACTTCCTCAATAATTCATTAAGAACAGGAAATAGCAGCAGTGGAGAGCAAAATATCTGCAAAGCTCTGGGCAGGTTTAGATTCAGCATGTGAGCACATGTTATACATATAATAAAGTACAAAAATAGATCTATCTTTATTGTAATAGTTAATACAAATTACATGTTTAAACATAGTGTGTGTTTTGTTTCTGTTATTAAAGAGAAAGATTGAGAGAGAGAGAGAGAGAGAGAGAGAGAGAGAGAGAGAGAGAGACGGGAAGAGAAGGATATGGATTATTAAGTGTCTTTATTTTGTTGTATGAAAGTTTTTGTCACTGTGCAGTTTGGACTCCGGCAAGACTCGCTATGGCAGCATAACTAAAAGGGAGAAGCAGAAGGTAACACAGACATGAGGGATCTCTGGGATAAGAGACGACCCACCACACCACCGTCAACAAACCTGAGTGAACGTGTGAATGTGAGGGGACGACAGCATACAAATATCCCAGTTCACCAAACACTCTATATCCATGCTCCCTCCAGATCTGCTCCTTTACCTAAGAAAAATCTACTAATCAAAGGCTTGACTAAATAAATAAGTTTTCAACCTCGACTTGAACACTGAGACTGTGTCTGAGTCCCGAACACTGATTGGAAGGTTGTTCCATAACTGTGGGGCTTTATAAGAAAAAGATCTGCCCCCTGCTGTAGTCTTCATTATTTGAGGAACCAACAGATAACCTGCACCTTTTGATCTAAGTAGGCGTGGAGGATCATACCGTTAAGTGCTTTATACGTCAGTAGTGATATTTTATAATCAATGCGAGATGTAATTGAGAGCAGTGTAGATGATAAAAACAGGAGTGATGTGGTCATATTTCCTAGATCTAGTGAGGACTCTTGCTGCTGGATTCTGAACTAACTGAAGCTTATTTCTGCACTTACACACACACCCAGACAGTAAAGCGTTACAGTAATCTAATCTAGAAGTAACAAAAGCATCAACTACCGTAATTTCTGGACTATAAAGCGCACCCATGTATAAGCCACACCCACTGAATTTTTTAAAAAGATATATTTTTAACATAAATAAGCCGCACCTGTCTATAAGCCTACACTGAAACTAAACAACTTAACACAGGCTTTAACGAAAGACAGTGCCTGTAACACGGCTTGTAACAAAACAGGAGCCTACCAGTAAAGTCAATGGTCCTCCTGTGAACTGGAACCAGTGAAGTCATCTTCTTCAGGGTCGGAGTTGAACAGCCTCAGAATTGCTTCATCTGATGTTCCCTCAGAATCGCTTTCATTGTCGCTCTGGTCATTTTCATCTGAAGGCAAATTCCCCGCTGAGCTCGTGCTGCCCTCTTCAACACACAGTAGTGCAGACTTTAGAAACCCGTTGATTATAGTGGATTTTTTGACCGTGCTCCACGCTGTCAGGATCCACTTGCAGACTCGTCCATAAGTTGCTCTTCGCATTCGGCCCGTTTTAGTGAAGGATTTCTCCCCCCTCGTCATCCAAACCTCCCACTGAATACTTTGTTATGCCCCCGGGAATCACAGCTGGAATGGAGTTTGTCCTCTTGATGGCTTCTTTCACAGAATCTGTTACGTGAGCCCTCATGCTGTCCAGAACGAGCGATGCCTGGTTCGTGTGAAAAAATCCTCCTCTTGCCGTATCACTGCGTCAGCCGTTCTTTCATTAGTCTTTCCGTTATCCATCCTTTCTTGTTTACTTTGACAGCAATTTCTTCCAGGAGTTTTTCTTTTAGCATCGTAATCCATTTAAAGATGACCATCGGTGAAAGTTTTTCCCCCGACGCCGTACAGCTCAGTACGCAGGTAAAGTGTGTTTTTTCGTGGCCAGTTGATTTTAGCACGATGAATGATTCACCTTTTCTGTTCACAGTCTGAGTTAAGCGGCAGATCAAATGTCAGCGGAACCTCATCCATATGAATGATGTCGTGCGGGACGATGGAATGCTCCGCTATCTTTGCACGAGTGAATTTGCGGAAGTTTGAAACTTTTTCCTCGTAGTCGGGAGGGAGCTGCTGACACAGAGTCGTCCGTGACCTTATGGACAGGTCTTTACGTCTCATTAATAAACTCCACGATGGTCCACCTCCAAAATCCTCAAGCTTCATTGCGGTGGCGATAATTTTCACTTTCAGTCGGATCTGCACAGTTAAAACACCTCGGCCGTCCGCTCTCTGTGCGTCCGAAAAATACAGTACTAAATATAGGTATTGTTGTGTGTGTGTGTGTGTGTGTGTGTGTGTGTGTGTGTGTGTGTGTGTGTGTGTAGATCTGGACGTCACTCACAGATGCTGAAGAAGCTTTGACTGAATATTAAACTTGTGCTGGTTTCTCCTCCACAGCTGGAACTTGAGCTGGATGTGGGTGGACTCTGGATGTGGTGGTTTCTCTCAGTCTCGCAGTTCTTACGAGATTAAAGCGTTGATGGAGCTGTAACACAACAGAGACACTGCTCTTACACACTGCTGTTAGTCTTTATGCCGACACCAGCAAAATTACCCCCTGATGCTGACTGAAATCCCCTCATATGACCAAACCCACACTTTATATTAATAGATTACACTTTATGGTCATTAAAAAAAGTTTGCCGTCCATAACTTTTTGTCTCCGTCTTGTAACCGACAACCTTCAGGAGAGACGTCGTGTCCACACACAATTCATATGTAACAGATCTAATACAGGACTTTAGTAAATAAACGTTTGGACCCCCCTGGTCTAAAGGGTCTACTATATTCTACTACTACTTACACACTCAGCAGCTACCTGATGTTCAATAGTAGAAAAATGTTTAATAGAGCGACTGTACGACTGCTGGAACAGTGAGTTTCCAAACTTTATGGGTTTTTATTCTGCAATAACTAATGGAATGGATAATAATGGATAATGAAATTGGTTGTTAGTGAATGCTGTTATTCATCATGTGAAAATGGTGCAGTTTAATGAAGTGTTATTGTGTAAACTGTTTGTTTGTAACTTCGGGAGTCGCACTGGACATCGTGATGATTTAATTAAAACGCTGAGAACAAACACTAAATCTAAAAGCAGCAAATAACAGCATTTATACACCAACGCATATTTTTCCTTTCTTTTTCATTAAGTCTGTTATTTTGCTGTGTTTCTCTATTTCATTCTCTCATCTGTTTTCAAACGTGATTTACTGCCACTTTACTACCTTCAAATGCTTGTTTTCAATGTTTGTATTTTTAATTTATGCAAAGATAATTTCATTATTCTACAGAATATATTTATATTTATTTATAACTCACTAAATGTAGAATATTTAACCTGCGGATGAAACCTATTGAAGCTAAGATTAGTTAGCCGGCTAGTTAGCCTAGCTCATGGATCTCAAAGTGTGAGACTCGGTGTTGCAAAGAGAATAAACCACATAAAGACTAGAAAGTCACTGTTACAGGGGTCTTACAGTCGCTCCATCCCGGCAGAGGGTCTTCATCCTCCACCTGGAACACGGAGTTTCTCCCGGAGCTCATTACTGATGATTCAGAGTAGTGATGAGTCGGTTATGAACGATTCCTTGATTCTGAACGAGTCTTCAATGTGACTCAGAAGAACGATTCGTCTCTAAGAGTGATTCTTTATTTTCTAATTTCATTTTTATTAATGAGATTCAAAGAACCGAGTCACTAAAATGATCCGATCTTCCCATCACTTTTACAGCAAAGGCGTGTTGATACTAGAAGCTCCGCCTCTCTGGTTGCGTCCGCATCCCTGATTGGTGCAGCAAAATCTCTTTTTCTGGTGACCGACATCAAGACTGCTTGTGGATCATTTTCCGAAATATTTAATAAAAACACACTTTATATACAAAAAACAAGTAAGTTTCTATTTCTGATTTTACTTTATTTATGCTGATTATTTCCCTGTAATATAACATTCCCAATGTATTATCTATACTGTAGAATTGTCTGTCATGTGATTTGATCACATTTGATCCATGTAAATCTCTGTAAACAAAATCAACATGTGATAAACTGCACAGGAAAATCTAGTGTTCTATCTCAATCTTTTCCTTTCTTTTCCACAGAAATGCTTTAAATGCTTTATGTATTAAAAACCAGCTTCTGCCTTCAGTGTGTAAGAGAGTAAAAGCACATTATTACTGCATGATACAATTCTGTCAAATCAATTTGATCTCAGCATAAATCACCAATGTAAACATTCTAATCAACCTACATGTGTCATGTAGGTACATGTGTGATAACAGTCAGGAGTTTGAGTCTGGAAAAACTGTGTGCTTGTGTGTCAGTTGTCAAATCTCCTCTCCCAGGAAATCAAACCCAGACCATCCTGAGAGCAAAGAGATCTGCATCAGAACATGCCCCCACCCAGTGCTGCTAAAAAGCCTCGACTTGATGCTGCAGCTCACAAACACACAAAACAATCCCTCATCACTAGTGCATTAAAAACACTGCAGCATTCCTGTGATGATGTTTTATCTCCAAACTGGATTGATGCACTACTTAAAGGGAAATGTGAACTTCCTTCTCTGACAGATCAAGAAAAATCTCTCATTTCCAAGTTTAGTGTAAACGAGGTCAGTGATTATCTTCTGTTTTATTTAGTGTGCATTCAATTCACACGCATGCATTTTATTTAGTGTACATGCAATTCTTTATCTGTGGATTTGAGTTTTCTCTTTTTCAATAGTCAATCCATAATTCACTGTTCCTGATGTTCTGAAATTGAACAGTAGATTTGATTTGTCATGTAAAAACTTTACTCCAGGTTTTGGTTTATGCAAATTCTAGTAGTTTTTCTAAACCTAATCTACAGTCAAGTCTTAACTCCCTAATATTTATTTTTCATGCATGACTTGAATACATGTTTGATTTAGTTGGATGTTGGTTGATCTTTTTCTTCCGTCTCATTTAGTCGTTAGCAGAGACGTTTCTGAAAGTGGTTTTGGAGAAGATCAAGGTGGAGAAAGAGTCTATGGGACATGAACTCCTGCAGTCTCTCTGTAGGGTTTATGTGGGATTGTGTTAAAAAAGAGGAGACTCTCATAAAGCACATGCCCTCGCCTACAGATTTCTTAAAGAAGGTGAGATTATATTGACATGTCATTATATATTTACTAAAAATGATCTGGACAGTGATATAAAGAAGGCAATTGTGTTCTGTTTTTGGTTTTGTATTTCTTCCTATACAGTGTATTTTAAATCTGTGGTATCGTTTTGTTTCCTTTGCAGACTCTTCTGAAGCCCCAAAACTGATAATGAATCAGAACAGTCATTAAACATAAAAAATAATCAGATCAGTGCAATAAAGATGCAAGCAAATAAATCTGTTTCATAATATACTAATAAAGGAAGTGATATAGAACCATGTGACACTGTGCTCACTACTAAATAAACAAACTAACTTTGTGCCTCAAATAACACACTCATGTAGTATTCTAGATCATTATTTACCCCTGTTACTGTCTGATACATAAACCCTTCAGTAACGCTGTGTGCTATTTTGCATGTGTATTTAAAATCTTGGGGTCATTTGGAGGTCATTTTCTAGGACTCCTCCTTACATAAGAGTAATAAATGGAGGTTATAAAAAGAGCAGAATGCACAGTTAGAGCTCTGCCTCAGTATTTCAATCATCTGCACTTGTGATTGCTTGTGACCTTACAGTTATGATCATATTATTATAAACATTGTTTCATTGATCTGGGTTTTAAATAAATGATGTATTTTTTGCTAGGAGCCTCCTGGAGACCCCTACAGAGCCATCACCAGCACACTGAAGGCTCTTCTGAAAGAAAAAAGTCTGACTTTCCAGAAGAGCAGTTGGTATGGTGATGATCTCCGTCCTGCTGCCTGGGACTACGTATTCAGCCTGGACCTTCTCTGTGCACAACTGGGCTGGATTTGGAGCGTCTCCCATGTTATACGGTACTGAATGTGAAACTGCTTCAACATGTTTCATTCTCATCTTTCTAGATTTTTAAACATTAGATAAATTGCAAACCGGCAAATGTGAGACTCATATGAGACAGTGTGTGTGTGTGTGTGTGTGTCCCAGTGTGTGTGTCCCAAATACTGCAAATTTTCCATTTTTGTTGCATAAACTTACAATTGATGGTATTCTATTACTGTCACAAAAACACTTAATATGTCCAATTTTTTATTCATCAGAAAAAGTGTGTGGCTCATCTTGAATACTTTGCTGAAACAAACACAAACAGAGGAAACAAAGTTCAGAAACGTCTCTGTAGCAGCAATTTTCAGGCTACTTGGTAAGTTTCCTGTGAATCCTGTTTTAAAGCATCATCTCACATTATTTCTGGATTCTTCTGTTTTTCACTCATGTTCTTTATCTCAATCAGGGCGACTTGGCCAAAATGGTCTTAAGGAGAACGTGGCAGCATCAGTGGAGGATCTGGTGAAAAGCATAACTGATTTCAGGGGACAAAAAGGTATCACTAAAGGATCAAATAAACAAGTCCTTTATCAATCTTTATCTTTATTCTCTGATTTTTAGTTCTCTATCAACAGGAAAGTGTTTCAGCAAGTCCTAATTTTATGATGGATTTTGTGTGCAGATTTGCCGTGGGAGGTGCAGCTCGCAGTGGTTTATGCCACTCATGATCTGGCACCCAGCAGCCCCAAAGTCCCTCTGAACGCTTTAGAATCATGGAAGAAAGACCTCACAAAGCCGTTCCTCCAGCCGTCACCAAGTGCCTGAAGCAGATCAGCTTCCTCTGTTCTCACCTAAAGTCAAGAAAAATTATTACATTAAATAATGTTTAATAGATTTTATTATTTTTGTACATAAATAAATAAAATACATAATAGATCTGCACAGTGTTATTGATTGTCTCTTTACAGTTTCGGGTCGTGCGTTTCACACCCAATCATCTGCCTTCAGTCCCAATCATCCTCTTAAGAACATCAATATGATGCCACAGCTGTAGACACCATCATTATTATACAGCATATAATACATGCAGTATAACAGAGCACATACAGATTCTTGTGCATTTTCCCTGCATTACAGTTTTCCTGCTGTTTTGAAATGAAGTCAAATTGTGTGTTTTTGTACAGATTCTACAAAGAAAATGCAAAAGTATAAATGGCTCATGAAAAAACGTAACTGTTGTGATCTGTTTGGGTTGACCTTTATATAATGTCCTTTATACTGAAAAAACCTTCAAAATGAGCGTGTTAATAACACGTTAACCCAAATTCATTTTAACAGCACTAATATTATTAATGCACAATTAATGCAGCACACATTTCTTCATTTTTATTAAAAATTAAAAACCTTTAACGCAACACATTTATTCACAACGTCCTTTCCTTTACTCAGATAGTTATATTTTTATCATGCCCCAACAAACACTTAAATCTTGGAGAGGTTTTCCATACGAACTACGATTCCCATGGGGTCTTTTCTGATCAGGGAAGAATCACACAGCACACAGAATGATGCATATGTTCTTATTCAGTTTAATGCAGATATCAGACAAGTATATATACACACACTGGAAAAAACCTGACCTAAAACTGTTCCTGATTGGGTAAGAAGACATAGTAACCAGAGATATGTGAACCCACACAAAGACATTCCATGTGCCTTACATACTCACATCGTAAACATCCTATAGACACTGAACAGACAACATAAGAATGTGTTTAGAGAACCAGTGTGAGGCTCATCTTAATACTAACAGATATGAAAAAAAAATAAAAAATCACTAAACATTTGTTTTATTGATTTGTTAAGTCTTAAATCAAGGACCAGAATCCCCCAATTAAAACCATCCGTGAGGAAACAGCAAAAGTTCCGATCGGTGTCATGATACTTTACGTACAGGGGAAGCTTGTATTGTAAGTAACATGATTTATAAATACTTTACAGGAGGAGCAAAAACTTTTATTTATTTAACGCATTACGAGCAATAACTTGCATTGTGAACATCGAGCATCGCGCTAACAACATGCAAACGGCTCGCGCTCAACTACTCAGCTTTCCTTTTCCCAAAAGTCTTGGGGATCATCAAGATGTTTTCTGGCAAAAAGTGAGACGAGCCTTTACGGTCATTTTGCTTAGCAGTTTTCGTCTTGGAAATTTTTTTTTTGCCAGGTCTCTTTCTCATGGTGGAGTCATGAACACTGATCTTAACGGAGGCATGTAAGGCCTGCAGTTCTTTGGATGTTGTTGTGGGGTATTTTGTGACCTCTTGGATGAGTGGTCTCTGTGCTCTTGGGGTAATTTTGGTCAGCTGGCCACTCTTGGGAAGGTTCTCCACTGTTCCATAAGCTTTAGAAATGACTTTATAACCTTTTCCAGACTGATAAATCTCAATTACTCTCATTTGTTTCTGAATTTATTTGGATCTTGGCATGATGTCTCGCTTTTGAGGAGCTTTTGGTCGACTTCACTTTGTCAGGCAGGTCCTATTTAAGAGATTTCTTGATTGCTAACAGGTGTGGCAGTAATCAGGCCTGGGTGTGGTGAGAGAAATTAAAGTATTTCACACAGGGCCATGTTGTTTTGGGTTTTGTTTTCCCTCAATAATAAAAAAAATAAAAAGTAAAAATATTTAAAAACTGCATGTTGTGTTTATTTGTGTATCTTTACTAATATTTAAATTAGTTTGATGATAAATAAGAAATTATGAAGGGGCAAACACTTTTTCACACCATTAATATATATATATATATATATATATATATATATATATATATATATATATATATATATATATATATATATATATATATATATATATATATATATGATAAGAGGATGAGGAGAAACTAATTATGAAGCTACCAACAGGCCAACAGCAACACTGAAGGAACTACAGGAATTTCTGGCAGGTGCTGCTCACACCTTACATGTGACTACTGTATACTGTATTCTGTACAAGTCTGGGCTGTTGGGTAGGGGGCAAGAAGGAAGCCATTCTTTAACAAAGAACAATATACAAGCCTGTCTGTCTTCTTCTTCCTCTTCTTCTTCTTTCAGCTGCTTCTATTAGTGGTCACCACAGTGGATCATCTTTCAAACCAACCACCTGCATGTCTTCTCTCACCACATCCATTAACCTTCTCCTTAGCCTTTCTTTTTTCCTCCTTAGCCTTCTCCAATATACCCCCCCCCCCCACACACACACACACACACACACACACCATATCTCAAAAACCCAAAGGTGATTGAGAGAGATCTCAAAGTGACCTACCTAGTAGCTCAACTCGTAGCCTAATCAAAAAAAGCCCCACACTGTGGCAGAGACATTAATGCCCCCTGCCTGCAAAGCCGCTATCAACAAGATGCTCGACCCTGACGCAGTTAAAGAAATAGCTAAAGTTCCTCTCAGATTACACAATTACCAGACATATTGATGACACTGAAAACAGAGAGACACTGAGAGCTGCTGAGCAAAAGCTTTGTGTTGAGTACATGTGTATTATCTAGCAAATCTAAGTTCCTTACCATCTCTCTCTCTCTCTCTCTCTCTCTCTCTCTCTCTCTCTCTCTCTCTCTCTCTCTCTCTCTCTCTCTCTCTCTCTCTCTCTCAGGATACCCAGAAGGACAAATGAAATAGGAGATGCTCCCAGAATAAACAGAATTGATGTTGATGCCATCAGGCACAATAATATTATTGGACGTTTGATTCTTTCGTGTGAAATGCTGCTTTTGTCTAAGTTACAGATGTTACATGTTTGTTTCACATGAAAATACAGTGAGCTGATATGTGAATAATGATGTGGCTGCATTCTGAACACTTGGTGCTTCTTGTTCCTGCTGTTAAAATGTGTGATGTATTTCTTGTTGTTTTTTAGAGTCTTTATATGAGGTGTATGGTTCAACCACCTCCAAACCTTCACCATCGCCTAAAGATGAAATGACACAAAATAATTTCTCACATTTTTTAATCAGATTTTAAAACAATAACAACAAAAATACAAAAATAAATAAATAAACCCTGTGTCTCTGTTTGTATTACTCCCCATTCTACTGGACCCACTGCATGGAGTTTACTGGGTGGCACCTGGAACTTCAGATCCCGGAAGATGCACAGGCTAAAACTCAGACACACAGACACACACACACACACACACACACACACACACACACACATGCGCACGCACGCGCACACACACACACACACACACACACACACACACACACACACACACACACACACACACACACACACAGAAACCCTCACCACCACCTATAGATCAAACCACATAAAGAAAATAATCTCCTTATGTTTAATCAGATTTAAAATTAATAACAAAAATACAAATAAACCCTGGGCCTCTTTCACTAATATATACATCATTTTAAAATATTATTTGTACCTTTTCTGTGTTTGCATCTATTATATTTTATTATTTGACATTTTTGTAGATTTTCCGGTAATTTAAATTAAATGTTTTATTGTTCATATAACAGTGACTTGTGAATTATTCTGTTAACCTGCATCATCTTCTGTGTTGCCTGTCCAGAGTAAAAACAACCCTATGTATTCACAATTCAAGTTTCAGTGACACGTCACATAACGTCACAGTTAAAGTATGTTTGAACCAATGATATTTGCATGGGAGGATCATGGGAATATCTTTTGGGTTATTGAAAACAAAGATGACTATTGTCAGAGCTATTGGTTGGTCAAAATTAACACCATAAAGCAGGGGTCACCAACATGGTGCTAATTATGTTTATAATTATTGTGAGAAATCATTAAGATGATCAGTGTCTTTACATAGATCAGGGGTGTTAAACTCAGGCCCGCGGGACAAATCCGGCCCGACGTACAATTATATCCGGCCCGTGAGATGATTTTATAAAGATCTATTATTATTGTTATTAATGACACGGTGATATGAAGCACTGATAAACACAAACTACAGATCCCATAATGCAGCGCTTCAGCTGCCTTACCGAACACTAGACCACCTGGGAACATTCCAGCGTCAATCAAGTCGAGCTTCTGTTGATGTATTTAACTCTACAGTTATTGTGAAACAGCGCCTCACAGTGGCGAAGAGAAAAGTTAACTCTGAAAACAGAGCCTTTCAAAACCGATGGGATTCTGAGTAGATGTTTACTGACACTGGCGGTAAACACGTGTGTCTTATATGTGGAGCGAATGTGGCTGTAATTGAAGAATTGAATCTAAGACGCACTACGAGACAAAACATCAGGAGAAGCTGAAAAACCTGAATGCAGAGCAGAAGATACAGAAAGTAGAAGAGTTAAAGAAGAATCTGACATTTCAGCAGATGTTTTTCACCAGAGCAAATCACAAAGTGAAGCTGGTGTGAAAACAGAGGAGAAATCAGAGTCATATCAGCCAGTTATTTACTGAGGGAGAGTTTCTGAAGAGCTGCATGATGAAGCTGTGAGACGTCTGGTGTTTGACTGGAGATATTTTTATGGAGAGCAAAATATTTGATGTTATTTAAAGTTTAAGATTATTTTTTTATAAAATGGCATAAGAGCAAAGAAATCTGATTGTTTTGATTTGTTGTGATTTTAACGTTTACCTAAAAGCACAATTTTTATTGATTTGTTCAGGGTTTTTTTGCAGCATGTTCATATTTCTAACTTGTATAATTTTGACAGGAGATATTTTTATGGAGAGCTATTTATTTAACGTTTAAGTTTATTTACTCTGGAATAATATTCCTGTCTGTTTTTATTCATATTTATGTAAAAAACAACAACATTGTTTTAGTGTGTTCAATAAATGTTTCTCCTGATCGGCCCACCACCTAAAGTGTGCTTTGAGTTTTGGCTCCATGTGCAATTGAGTTTGACCCTGACATAGATCATTATCATTAATTAATAATAATAACATATAATTAAAGGTAAATTAAGCAAATTTGTTATTTCATAATTGTGTATCAAACTGCCAGCCATTTACATTAGTCGGTGTCAAAAAGGTTGGTGACCCCTGTTCTAGTTGATTGCAAAAATGTAAAGAGACATCCACTAGATTTAGTGCTTAAGAATGTGTTTTTGTTGCCTGAGGGCAACGCTGTGCAGTAGAGGGTTAAAATAAACCATCCAGAAATCATTCAGTACCAGATTCATCTTATTTATTGTGGTGACTCTTTGACTCAGTTTCATTCATTCTCCATCACACAGAACTGTGTCTTTCAGCTCACACTTACACAACAGAGATCCCCAAACTCCCACCCACACTGCTCTTATAATATTCTTTCATTTCTCCTCAGGATACTCCACAGCATCCTGTTCTTAGGTCACATCCATCCAGAATTGTACGAACCAGAGAAAATCTTTGAAGATAGCGAGATTTTGAGGCGTGCTATGGAAGCTTTCCCAGGGCCATTCAAATGTTCCTCTCAAAACACCTTTCTCCTACTTCCTGGAACTGGTCAGTGAAACAAAATCAGTTAGAATATTAAAATGACTTTTATTTCCCTCGATATTTCACTGATGTCTTTTCCCTCAGACCACAACATTGTACGGCTCAACCGATGCAGCTGCAGTGGTGCATAAGCAGATATTTCCTGAATTATTGGATAATTGTCACAAATCAGGTGGTCAATATCCTCTGATTCCCACCGTCATGTGCATCTGTGAGAGTGGCAGGTGTGGATACTACGGAGTGTCTCTGTCCTGTGGAAGTCACATCGCCAACAAAATCATGACTGCTGTTTCCTGTCTTCATGTCTGCCATCCCAAAGTGGCCTCTGTTGTGATGTCAGTGTTTCCAGATGACTGTAGAGATGCAGAACGTTTACAACTTCTGAGTGGTGTTAGCTGTAGAGCGTACGAATTGAAGAACCTGAGCGAGTTGAAACCACCACCATGTTTCACCTACAATCAGCTGTTTTGTTTACCCGAACACACACAAAAAAAATAAATACTCCTGGTAACTGTGCTGAGACTGAAGCCAGAAGTAAACAATTCATTGCTACAAATAATATGGCAACAATTTCCAACAGCCACCAGTTAAAACATTTAGTACAAATAATGACAGATTACTTTGATGGATTGATGACAGGATGAATGGAAAAAAGATCTAAGGAAAACAGAAGTCTCTACAGCATCAAACAAGTTTATGATGATGATACTATAAAAGTATTCAGTGTACATTCACAGTGATCAGTGTTCTAGTTTTTTGGTTATTTGTTTATTGTTAGTTGTTTGTTATTTATTTGGTTATTTGTAAATACTTTTCTCTTCGCTTTCTCTATAATATCAATATGGATAACAAGGATTTTTTGCTCAACAAGACATGCACAACATGAAATAAAAATTTGATCACAGTGTTCTAGTCTTGTACTTATTTGTTTGGTATTGTTATTTGTTATTTCTTCTTCTTCTTCCTTCGGCTGCTCCCATTAGGGGTCGCCACAGTGGATCATCTGTCTCCATACCCCCCTGTCCTCTACATCTGCCTCTTTCATACCAACTACCTGCATGTCTTCCTTCACCACATCCATAAACCAACTCCTTGATCTTCCTCTTTTCCTCCTTTCTGGTGGCTCCATCCTCAGCATTCTCCTACTGATATACCCCATGTCCCTCCTCTGAACATGTCCAAACCATCTCGATCTCACCTCCCTCCCCTTGTCTCCAAAACTTCCTACATGCGCTGTCCCTCTAATAAACTCATTTCTAATTCTGTCCATCGTCGTCACTCCCAACGAACATCCCAACATCTTTACCTGTGTGCACCTTCCTCCACTCTTATATATCACTCTATGATCCTCCTTCTTCTTAAAATACGTGTTCACCACTGAAATCCATCCTTTTAGCAAAATCCACCACCATCTGCCCTTCCACGTTCCTCTCCTTAAAGCCATGTTTTATTCTGGATGTCCTTCATAACACAATCCTCCACATTTATCCGGACTTGAGACCGACACTAAGAGTGACCTGACTTGTGCAGCGCTAATGACTGTGTTCTTCATTAAACACTGTAAACCCTTTATTTCAGCTGATTTCTAACAGTAACAGCTTTAAACAGCAGCACGTTCACACACACACACACACACACACACACACACACACACACACACACACACACACACACACACACACACACACACACACACACACTACACTTCCACTCTGTAAGTCTATAATGTATTTAAATACTAAAGTTATAATATTTCTGTGTGATTTATCAGAAGTATTTAGTGTTTGATTTTTAGACATTTAGGAATCTGACTGACTCAAAATATCAAGAGAATAAAAAGATATTATTAATTATAAATAAGTGTTATTTATAATTTAATAATGCATAATTCTCCTTATTGTTCCTAATATTATGCTAAATGATGGTATTTACTAGATGATATTGTGTGTTTGTGAAGATCGATGATCTCCGATCATGTAAAGGTTTTATATAAGAGACTGAAAATCAGGAAACTCTTGAAGCTGGAATTAAACTTAGAAACACTGAAGTCCATCTCACCATGTCCTCAAAGCTTTGACCTCGATAGTGCTCTTTGCTTCCTGGAAACTGGAGGCCATGTTCAAACAGTTCCTTAAGGTTGTTATTGGTGAGATGGAGCCTGTTACCTTCATTAGCAAACACTTTTCCATCCTTACACACCATCAGCACCAGTTCATCATCGAGGGAGTCACAGGAGAACACCTTAAAAACACCAATCACCTGCACGTACATGTGATCTGGGAGGTAGAACTCCTGCCACTCCTCTAATATCTCAGGTTCATTTCTGTATGATGTTTCTGCCAAGGATCCGATGAGTGTGGGTGTGGATGAGTGTGATGGTCAGTGATGTGAGTGTGATGGTCAGTGATGTGAGTGTGATGGTCAGTTTGATGGTCAGTGATATGAGTGTGTAATGGTCAGTGATGAGTGTAATGGTCAGTGATGAGTGTGATGGTCAGTAATGTGAGTGTGATGGTCAATGGTGAGTGTGATGGTCAGGGATGTGAGCATGATGGTCAGTGATGTGAGTGTAATGGTCAGTGAAGTGAATGGTGAAGTTAGAGAAGAGAGTTAATAGGAAATGTAAACAGAAAGTAAAACGTAGTCAGCAGGATTCGAACCTGTGCAGGGAGACCCCAATGGATTTCAAGGCCATCGCCTTAACCACTCAGCCACGACCACAACACAATTAGCTGTCACCCCCTACTTTAACTGGAACCCCTATTAACACAATAGAACAATATCTGTATAATTAACACGAAATGTGAACAGAAAACTAATTGTAGTTGGCAGGATTCATACCAATTCACCTTAACCACTCGGCCATGACTATTACACAAGCTTCTATCATCCCCTACTTAAACTGGAAGCACTATTAACACAACAACCTGTAAACTTACTGGATCGGGGTAATTCATAGGAAAAGTAAACAGAAAGTGAATCTTGGTCGGCAGGATTGGAACCTACAGGGGGAAATCCCAATAGATTTATAGTCCATTGACTTAACCACTCGGTCACGACTACTGCACAGTTAGCTGTCACCCCTACTTCAACTGGAACCCCTATTAACACAAGAAAACACAAGAAAACCACATCTTTATAATTAACACGAAATATGAACAGAAAACAAATCGTAGTCGGCAGGATTCTAACCTGCGCGGGGAGACCCCAATGGATTTCTAGTCTATCGCCTTAACCGCTCGGCCACGACTACTACACAATACTTTATCATCCCCTACCTAAACTGGAAGCCCTATTAACACAAGAAAGACCCTCAATGGATTTCTAGTCTATCGCCTTAACCACTCGGCCACGACTACTACACAAGTCTCTATCATCCCTTACTTAAACTGGAAGCCCTATTAACACAACAACCTGTAAAGTTACTGGATCGGGGTAATTCATAGGAAATGTAAACAGAAAGTGAAACTTGGTCGGCAGGATTCAAACAAGCGCACGTGGACCCCAATGGATTTCTAGTCCATCGCCTTAACCACTCGGCCACGACTACTACACAATTCTCTATCATCCCATAC
>NC_139588.1:1288428-1588428 GCF_946808225.1 Silurus aristotelis | reverse complement strand
AAGCAGAATGGAGATGCTGACGCACTATCGCAACGTCCCCATGGCAACCTGCAAGACGACCCCACATCTCAAAAAGAATGGGACAGGATCCGCCAGTTCACCCAACAACATCTATCCGATCCAGATAACATTGAGGCTGTGGATCAGGGGGCTGTTTGTGCCATCTGTGAGAGACAACTGATTTATTGTTCCAATGATGGAATGGGCAGAGATGGAAGTATCTCCCTTGTCGAGAGCCTAGCTATCTCTGGAGATGCTGTACCTGACAGTTTTGAGCAGGAAGATGAGCTTGGAGGGCTTCCCATCGTCCCACACCTATCAGAGGCAGAGCTCAGAGACAAACAGAGAGCCGACCAATGCATTAAACATGTCTTCTCCCAGATTGAGCATGACGAGAAACCACCACCCGCTGTGAGAACCTTGCTTCCAGACCTACCTCTGTTGTTGAGAGAGTTGTCCAGGCTTGAACTGCGGAACGGCATCCTCTATAGAACACGCCAAGAAGAAGGCCAAACACAGTACCAGCAAGTCTTACCTGAAGATCTTCGTGAGAAGGTCTTAATGAGCATGCATGATAACATGGGTCATATGTGAAAAGACCGCACGCTGGACTTGGTAAGAGCCAGATTCTACTGGCCGAGGATGGCCTCTGACATTGAGCAGAAAGTCAAGATGTGTAACAGGTGTGTGCTCAGGAAAACCCTACCTGAGAGGGCAGCACCTTTAGTAAACATCATGACAACAAGACCGCTTGAACTGGTCTGCATGGACTTCTTGTCTATAGAACCGGACAGAAGTAACACAAAGGACATTCTTGTGATCACGGATCACTTTACAAAATACACAGTGGCTATCCCAACACCAAACCAAAGGGCTCAAACGTTTGCAAAGTGCTTATGGGACAATTTCATCATCCATTATGGTATTCCAGAGAAACTGCACAGCGACCAAGGTCCTGAATTTGAGTCGCGGTTAATCAAACAACTGTGTGAAGTTGCGGGCATACAGAAAATTCGTTTTAATGTTTTAACCGCACTCTGTTAGACATGCTTGGCACTATGGAAAACCAGGATAAGTCACAATGGAAGGACTTTGTAAAGCCTTTGGTTCACGCGTATAATTTTATTAGGAATGAGGTGACTGGGTTCACACCATATGAGTTAATGTTTGGACGCCAGCCACGCCTGCCAGTCGACCTTGCATTCGGCTTACCTTTCAAAGAAGAGCAACAGAAGTCACACTCCCAGTATGTAAAGCACCTCAAATCCCACCTCGAGGAGAGCTACAGAATAGCTACAAGGAGTGCTGTCAAGGTGGCTGAAAAGAACAAAACAAGGTTTGATAAGCGTGTGACTCCTTCTGCTCTGGACATTGGAGACAGAGTACTTGTCAGGAACGTACGCATTCGTGGAAAGCACAAGCTTGCTGATAACTGGGAGTCCACCGTCCATGTGGTAGTGAGGAAAGCTGGAGACCTCCTCGTTTATACAGTAAAATCAGAGACCGGAGAAGGCCCCTGGCGCACCTTGCATCGAGACCTCTTGCTCCCATGTGGGTTCCTCCATGTAACACCAGAAGAACAACCAAAACCACTCGAGCGCCGCAAGACACACCAGAACAATCGCAGTGACCCAAGAGAAGTTGATCAGTCCTCTGATGAGGACGATATCATGCTTGTTACCTGGTCCCAAAAAGAAGCGGTTCCAGAAGTAACCAGATATATTGTCTCGCGAGATGTTCCAAGACACCATGGTCCAAGTCATTCTAAAGAGAGTCTGACGACAAACTTCAACAAAATGATTGATGATGTTCCAGCTAATGAGAGTAGCCTACCCGATGTTGCTCCAGTCAACAGAGTAACACAGAACCCGAACACACCTGGAAATGAACTTGTGGAAAAAAAAGACCTACCTGGAAGTGAATCTGTGGAACGAGAGACAAACTTATCTGACAATGGTAACCTTGTAAAAGGCTTGGATGAGGACTGCCCTGAACAACTTCCAGTCCCCTCTGACATGCCAGAATGTGATGAGACAAATGTTCTTGAAAATGAAGGAGAAGAGGAGATTAATGAGACAGAGGAACAGGCTGATACTGATGACCTAGTCAGGAGATCCATGAGGAATCATCAGCCACCTAGGCGGCTGAACTACACTGAACTGGGAACCCCCTTAGTCACAGTGGTGAAGTCATTCTTTCAAGGAGACTGACCACTGTGTGGAACAACCTCATAAGTGAGAATGATGCATCAGCTTGTCCCCCTGTTTTGTTTCCTCCGGTGATAACTGTTTGAACATTGACATGCACAGGGACGTGCATAAGTTAGGAGGGGAGAGTGTAACCCACCTAAGGATACTGAAGTGACACACTCTACTCTGCCTGCGGGTGGCCCATACACCCCAGGTAATTCACCTAAAAACAAGCTTCTCCGGTGAAGAAGTTGCTAGAAAGCAAACAATTCAAATTGATTCAAATTGTTTTATGTTGCTCATAAAAGATTGCTAATCGCGCTAGCTGCATGCTAATTGTTAACAATCTATAAGTCCTATTTGGTTTGTCATGCTGGCTTAGCTAAGCTAGACACCACTGTAGCAGATCTTTAATAGTGTTTACACCGCTAAAGGTGCCTTTATACTGTTTTTTTACTTGTTGACTTAAAAGTTAATATACATGTATTTAAAATAAGGGTGATTTAGTTCATTTAATTGTGAATATACATGTTTGTGTATGTATATGTATATGAGGAGGAGAAGTTTCTTAGCTGTTAAAAAGAATGAAAATGGTAAAATGTGATGGTTAAAATGTTAAGATGCAAAAACAGGTTCAAAAAGTTAAAAAGGTTAATATCTGGTTTCATAAATATGTTTCTGAAATCCTATGATTTATTTTGTACTGTAAGATATAAATACATGATTGTTGTTCATTGGAACTGACTTATGTTATGTGGTGTGATGTGTGCCTATTCATTTGCACAATGATCAGAGTATTTATAATCTTTACAATTGGTTATATTTGATTTGATATTTGAATGGAGAAAAGTTGATTAGATTTGAACAAAAATGAGGCAATTGTAATTAATGCATTCTGTACTGTATGTATAGATTGTTTTTTTAGAAAGGGATAGACCATCTGAATCTGACCCTAGCGGTCAGTGGCGAGCCAACCCGCAGAAGTGAACGGATCAAAAGCCCGGTGTGGCCAGCCGTGGCATCTTTGGACCAGCATCATCCTGTGCCTTCATTTGTGAACAGATAAGAACATAGGTAGACCTACCCGGGTAGTGAAAAGAACATACTCTACGAAACACACACACACACACACATCAACAACTTCTATGGACTCTTTCTTTATTTGAGTTTTTTATTTTGAGTTTGTTGTGCGCTGTGCACTCACGAAGCCTTTTTAGGTAGGCAGGGATTGTAAATAACTGCCAATTTATTTTGTATAATACTTTTATTTTTTTTTTAATAAAAAAAATAGCACTTTATTAAATAGCACTATGGAGGAGCAGGTGGAGAAGATGAGCATTACAGAGGAGCAGGTGGAGCAGATCAGCACTATGGAGGAGCAGGTGGAGAAGATCAGCACTATGGAGGAGCAGGTGGAGAAGATCAGCACTATGGAGGGACAAGGTAATTAAGACATCTTTAAAGTTAGTTAATTTTGTAAAGGCTTAAATTGTTTAAACCATGTGGTACCTTAAAATTGCTCAATGTCTAAGGTTTTCCCCATTGAGCTTTATGCAGGTCCGGGCTGCATGATATCTTTTTAGCGTCGGTGCTGCAATGTAATAATGCAGTAAGATAATTACACTTGATAAGATTTCTTAAAATAAGAAAACATACCTAGCCTTTAGAAAATAGCAAAGTGTTTAAAACAAGGATTAAAATACTTATTTGAAGCAGTATATTTAGTGTCATTTACTTAAAACTAGGTTGTTAATTTTTTTAATTTTTAAGAGTTTGCTTTTCTTAATTTGTGTGAAAAGATCTTAAGACCAGAGCTATTAAACAAGATGATTCTTCTTAATTTAGGATTTGTCATAAGGTAATCTGTCTTAAAATGAGTAAAGCATTTAAACTTAAAACACGGTTATATAAACTAAAATCAAGACCATGCATTCAGAGTCAAAAATGATTTATTCAAATGAAAACCTGCCTTCTTCCACAGAATAGTTACCATGCACAAAACAAAGCTTACTTTACTGCTTCTCAAAATACTGAACTTACTGTAACATAAAACAGTACATGTGTTGCCATTGCTGAACACGGAATCACAATCAACATGAGAATCTGACACTGTAATAAAACTACAAAACAACTTGTAACAGAGATGCCCAAGAAAAAAGAACAAAAAACATACAAGTCTTCTGTATAACCCCCCCCCCATAGATTTATGACATTACTTGTTGCTAGTGTAACGAAGGTCATAAGAACCGTATCAAAACCAAAAAAAGAAGAATTATACAAATGCACAATAATTTTAAATCATATTTTAAATATTTTATTTTAAGGTTTTGGGAATCAAATATTGCCAAAAGAAATTAGTAAATGTCACAAACCAGAAATATTTATGAGATTAAATAATTAAGAGTAGCTCCGCCCTTAATGATTGTTCTTCGTCATCATTGGTGTTGATCAGAGGGGGAGGAGCCTTGAACAGAAAAAAAGATGCATGCCATTAGCAGTACTAAAAAGGAAAAAAAAAACTAAATGAAAACCCAAGCTGATGACTTTGTGAAAGCGATTTCCCTTAGTTCATCTGGTATTATTTAATACCATTTCTCTTTCTTGGTGTTAGTTTTTTCCTTTTTTTTGTGCTAAGACAACCTTATTGAGTTATGGGTTGTGTATTGTTCAGTCTTTTGTGAAATCAGACATTTTAAAATCATACTGTGGATAATTCCTCTGAAATGTTTAAACATCTGAGTGAAGTGATAAATGAACAGTTGATTTGCTGCTTTAGTGTTCATGTAGATTGCCAATCGTATTAGTGTGGTGTGTGTAACATAGGTCATGTGGTGTTCTGCTAACCATGCAGTCTCATGCTCTGATATCAGCTATAGGCGGATTGAATGCTCACAGATAAATTAAGCAATTATTCAGATAAAAGAAACAATTTAGTGTCAGTAAATGTGTTGATGCATTTTGAACATTATTACATTGAAAATTATAATTAGAAATATTAATGTGTGTAAATGGGAATTTACTGCAATAAATTATTTTCCTGCCTTGTCTTCGCATGGTTGTTTTTTGTTTTTTTTCCCTCCCTTTGTTTCCTCTTCCTAATTTGTTTGACATCTCTCTTTGATGCTGGATGAGGAGTTCTCGGAGCTCTGGAATTAGAATCGTTTCTACCATCAGCTAGGAGCTCAACATTGATGGAGACTGGTGAGCCCCTTGTTTCTTCTGAACCTGGATCATTTTCTGTTCTTCATCTGTGTGGTAGAACCATAAGTGCACCATTTTCCTTTCCTTTTTTTCTCTCTTCCTGGATTTCCATGAACTTTTTTTGGAATGTGTTGCAGGTCTGAATGACAGGAAATGATGTATATTTACACATGACATGAAGTTGACCAAACAAAACATGAAATATTTTGTTTTCATATTGTCTGCAATGAAATACAAGTCAAAGTAAATTTAGAAATCACTACTTTCTTTTTTTATTTGCGTTTTCCATACTGTCCCAACTTTTTCTGATTTGGGGTTGTAGTTTTCTAGTTTTTCCATTGCGGGACGATTTTACAGTCTTTAAAACGATTTGCATGAAAACTGAATACATAGAATCTATCGAGTCTCGCCATAGATAAAACATTATCCCTGCTGTGGGCCATGTTTACTGCCTGGTCTTAGTATTCATGTTCCTCCAAATGTCACACAAATCAGAAGTTCTGATCAGCTGTACAGGTGTTTTTTGAGAGCTAATATGTGGTTCTATGTGATTCCTATCCAGTTTATCATCTTCAGTGCAATTAAAATCCCCACCTAGAAACAAAAAACCTTCTGAATTGATGTTTTTTAAAGTGGAGCTGATTTTGTTTAGAAAGAGGATTTTTTTCTGCCCCTTGGTAGGTGCATAAACATAACAAAAATTCATTTCTGTGTTTTCGAATTTTGCTTGTACTTTTAAAATGTGCCCTTTAACTATTTCTTCCATTTTGTAAGAGGTTGGTAGAAAGTGTTTTGAAAAGAGTATTGCTACTCCTCCACTAGTAGAGAACATCCAATCCACTTCAGTTTTATGATCCCTGTGTGATTCCTGAATAAACATGACATCAATCCGTTTCAGCTTTATAAACTCAAACAACACCATTCTTTTCTGACCAGCTCTAGCAGCATTTAGATTAAGAGTTCCTACTTTTACATACTGAGATCTCAAAACTCTGGGCTTCTAGTAGTTCCTAGAATAGCAAAGTCCACTAAAGGCGGTAGAGCATTTTCACATTTAGCTCCTAAACTCTGGAATAGTCTTCCTGACAGTGTTCGGGGTTCAGATACACTCTCCCAGTTTAAGTGCAGATTAAAAACATATCTTTTTAGCAAAGCCTACACATAACACACATCACACACATCACATCACAATCTTGTGCTCCAGAACATCTGATCACATGCACATTATCAACTTGTGCTGTTAATATCATGAACAGCAGCTACGCTAATTCCTCTCCACTGCTTCTCTTTCTCTCCCCATCCCGAGGCTTCCTGAGGTTTGGCCAGCTCCAGTCACGTCCCACCTCGTGAAGATTATGGACCTATGGATGATCATGGAGAAGTAGATGCCGAGTGTTTAAAGGCCCTGGCATGGAGAAGCTGATGCTGGATCTATGATGATCACAAATTGTTCTGTATCGTTGAAAGATTTATGACCAAACTTTTGATGTCACCCATATGAGGATGGGTTCCCCTTTGAGTCTGGTTCCTCTCAAGGTTTCTTCCTCATATCATCTAAGGGAGTTTTTCCTTGCCACTGTCGCCACGGCTGCTCATCAGGGACAAACGCACACCATTCACCTTCACTGTTGTTTTCTGTAAAGCTGCTTTGAGACAATGTCTGTTGTGAAAAGCGCTATACAAATAAACTTGACTTGACTTGACTTGACATACTTCATATTGGAAATAGAGAACAACATACCTATACAGTACAGTACAGTACAGTAGTGACACTGGGCGCCAGTTCTTCAGCTGCGTCAGGTCTCCCTTCTTTGGCAGCAGGCGCTTTTCTTTTAAACAGTTGTAGCTGCTAATTCCAGGTCTTTCTGAAGCTCTCCACAAGTGGTCCTTGTCTCTTGGACAACTCTTTTGATATTCTTTTTGCTCCTCTGTCTGAAATCTTGTGAGGAGCACCTGGTCATGGCTGCTTTATGGTGAGATGATGTTCTTTCTACTTCTGGATTATGATCCTAACAGTTCTCGCTGGAACATTCAGAAGTTTAGAAATCCTTCTGTAACCAATGCTAATAGTATGTTTTGCAACAATAAGGTTGTGAAGGTCTTGAGAGAGCTCTTCACTTTTACCCATCATGAGATGTTTCTTGTGTGACACCTTGGTAATGAGACATCTTTATACAGGCCATTAGTTGGGACTGAAGCAGCTGATATTGATTTTCACTGACACGGGGCAGGACTGCTTTCTAATTACTGATTGATTTCAGCTGGTGTCTCGGCTTCCATGCCTTTTTTCACCTGCCTTTCTTCATGTGTTCAACACTTTTCACCAGATGGAATAAAATTAAAGTAACGAGACTGTTTTTGAAAATGTAAGAAGTAGAAAGTACAGATATTTATGGGGGAAAAAAATAATGAGTAAAAGTAAAATGTTTTGTAAAAAATAAATAATGAAGTAAAAGACTGATTAAAATTACACTTAAATTGTACAAGAGTCTGTTATTATCAATATAATCATCTTTCTAATAATAATAATAATAATAATAATAATTATTATTATTATTATTATTATTATTATTATTATTATTATTATAATAATAATAATAATAATAATAATAATAATAATAATAATAAATCTAGTAATATATCTTGTAGGTTCCCTGGTGGTCTTTAGGCCATTAGGGTTGCACAAGCCTTAGTGCCGGTCCCAAGCCCGGATAAATGGGGAGGGTTGTGTTAGGAAGGACATCCAGTGTAAAAACATGTGCCAAATCAAACATGCGGATGATCCGCTGTGGCGCCCCCTAATGGGAGAAGCCGAAAGAAAGTTTTAGTAATGTATTTTGTATCTAACAATATTCTACATATATATAAAAAAAAAGGATAGCTATTATAAAATTTTAAATTATATAATAAAATAAAGAATATATAAAAGTAACAACAATTTTAATCATTTTATTATTTGCTTAATTAATCTTTATCATTACTGTACATTCTGCCCAACATTTAACATTCATTTGTGTATACAATGTATGTATATATATATATATATATATATATATATATATATATATATATATATATATATATATAAATATATATATATATATATATATGTGTATATATATATATATATATATATATATATATATATATATATATATATATATATATATATATATATATATTTTATATATAGTAGACTGTTTATTCAGCTTGCTACTCCTTAATGCCATAATCTTGTGATCTGTAACCTTTCATTTCTGCACATTTTCTTAATTACTGTACACCTCTATATTTATTCACTGTACTTCTGAATGTCCACACATCTCTGCACTCAAATAGCCTTTATATTTATTCACTGTATATACTTTCATATATACCACTTGCTGTAAATATGCTAGATAGTTATCTGCACTGTAAATATGCTAGATGTTTATCTGCACTTTTGCACGACTGCTAAGTTTTGCACTTCTGGTAGATGCCAAACTGCATTTCGTTGCTGTGTATCTATCTATCTATCATGCTACCTATGTTGTGCTACTATGGCTCTAATTCGAATCATGTTGTGCTGGTAGGTCCCTGATGTGAATCACAGTTAGCATTAGAGCTATAGTAGCAGTACAGTGTTTCATATTAGGGCCCTAGAGGCACAACATATATTAACTTAGAGCCATAGTTGGCCCACATGATTAGTATTGGAGTCATATCGGCGTTACATAATTAGCATTAGAGCTACAGTGGCACATCAGTGTTTTACATCAGGGCCAGGACAGCACAGCATGAATTGAATTTGAGCCACAGTAGCGGAACAGTGTTTCCCACTAGGGCCATGGCAGCACGCCATAATTTGAATTAGAGCCATAGTAGCACAACATAATTTGAATTAGAGTCATAGTTGGCTAACATCATTTTAATTAGAGTCACATCAGCACTACATAATTAGCATTAGAGCTACTGTAGCACAACAGTGTTTGACATCAAGGCCCTAGCAGCACAACATATTTTAAATTGGAACTACAGTAGCACGCCATCATTTGACCTAGAGCCATAGTTGGCCAAAATAATTTGAATTAGAATTATAGTAGCGCAACAGAATTTGCATTAGAGCTATAGTTGAAGAACATTGATCCACATCAGAGCCATAGCAGCACAACATACTTCCATTCAGAGGCATAGTAGCACAACAGAATCTGAATTAGGGCTATAGTAAAACAACCTAATTTGAATTTGGGCCATGGCCGCACGACATAATTTCTATTACTGCCATAGTGGCACAACATCTTTTGAATTAGAGTCATAGTAAGACTACATAGTTAGCTTTAGAGCTGTAGTAGTACAACAGTGTTTCACATTAAGGCCATAGCAGCACAACTTAATTTGAGTTTGGCTTAGTGCAGCACAAAGGTAGGGTTAGGATTACCACTTTTCAATTGAGGGTTAGAGCGGCCTGAATGGAACAGGGTTAGGGTTGGTACTGTTCGAATTAGGGGTAAAGCAGCCTGAGTGACATGGAATTAGGGTTAGGGTTGGCACTGTTCGAATTAGGGTTAGTGCAGCCTGAATGACATGGAGTTAGGGTTGGGGTTGCACTCTTCGAATTAGGGTTAGCGCCGCCTGAGTGACATGGAGTTAGGGTTATGGTTAGGGTTGGCACTATTCGAATTAGGGTTAGCGCAGCCTGAGTGACCTGGAGTTAGGGGTGGCACTGTTCAAATTAGGGTTAGCGCAGCCTGAGTGACATGGAGTTAGGGTTAGGGTTGGCACTGTTCGAATTAGGGTTAGCGCAGCCTGAGTGACATGGAGTTAGGGTTAGGGTTGGCACTGTTCGAATTAGGATTAGCGCAGCCTGAGTGACATGGAGTTAGGGTTAGGGTTGGCACTGTTCGAATTAGGGTTAGCGCAGCCTGAGTGACATGGAGTTAGGGTTAGGGTTGGCACTGTTCGAATTAGGGTTAGCGCAGCCTGAGTGACATGGAGTTAGGGTTAGGGTTGGCACTGTTCGAATTAGGGTTAGCGCAGCCTGAGTGACATGGAGTTAGGGTTAGGGTTGGCACTGTTCGAATTAGGGTTAGCGCAGCCTGAGTGACATGGAGTTAGGGTTAGGGTTGGCACTGTTCGAATTAGGGTTAGCGCAGCCTGAGTGACATGGAGTTAGGGTTAGGGTTGGCACTGTTCGAATTAGGGTTAGCGCAGCCTGAGTGACATGGAGTTAGGGTTAGGGTTGGCACTGTTCGAATTAGGGTTAGCGCAGCCTGAGTGACATGGAGTTAGGGTTAGGGTTGGCACTGTTCTAATTAGGGTTAGCGCAGCCTGAGTGACATGGAGTTAGGGTTAGGGTTGGCACTGTTCGAATTAGGGTTAGCACAGCCTGAATGATCTGGAGTTAGGGTTAGGGTTGGCACTGTTCGAATTAGGGTTAGCACAGCCTGAGTGACATGGAGTTAGGGTTAGCACTGTTCGAATTAGGGTTGTTCTGCTACTATAGCTCTAATGCTAACTATGTTGTGCTACTATGGCTATAATACAAATTATGTTGTGCTGCTAGGGCCCTGATGTGAAACACAGTTAGCATTAGAGCTATATTTGCAGTACAGTGTTTCACATCAGGGCCCTAGTAGCACAACATAACTCGAGTTAGAGTCATAGTAGCACAACATTGTTCTGCTACTATAGCTCTAATGCTAACTATGACTCTAACTCAAGTTATGTTGTGCTGCTAGGTCCCTGATGTTTCACACCAGGGCCCTGTAGCCCTGTAGCCACATCAGGGCTAGGGTCCCTCGCAGCACACCATAATTTAAATGAGAGGCATAGTAGCACACTGTACTTTTAATTAGAGTCATATCAGCACTACATAATTAGCATTAGAGCTACAGTAGCACAACAGTGTTTTACATCAGGGCCAGGACAGCACAACATTATTTGAAATTGGGCCACAGTAGCGGAACAGTGTTTCCCACTAGGGCCATAGCAGCAAAACAAAATTGAAATTAGAGCCATAGTTGGCCAACATAATTTGACTCAGAGCCATAGTTGGCCCACATAAATTGACTTAGAGTCATAGCAGCACTACACAATTAGCATTAGAGCTATAGTAGCAGCACAGTGTTTCACATCAGGGCCCTAGAGGCACAACATATATTAACTTAGAGCCATAGTTGGCCCACATGATTTGTATTGGAGTCATATCGGCATTACATAATTAGCATTAGGGCTATAGTAGCAGCACAGTGTTTTACATCAGGGCCCTAGAGGCACAACATATTTCAAATTAGAGCCATGGTAGCACAACGTAATTTGAATTAGAGTCATAGTTGGCCAACATAAGTTGAATTATAGTTATAGCAGCACTACATAATTAGCATTAGAGCTATAGTAGCAGTACAGTGTTTAACATCAGGGCCCTAGCAGCACAACATAATTTGTATTAGACCCATATTAGCACAACATAGTTAGCATTAGAGCTATAGTAGTAGAACAATGTTCATAGAACATGCTACTATGACTCTAACTCAAGGTATGTTGTGCTGTTAGGGCCCTGATGTGAAACACAGTTAGCATTAGAGCTATAGTAGCAGTATAGTGTTTTACACCAGTGCCCTGTAGCCACATCAGGGCTGGGGTCCCTAGCAGCACACCATAATTTGAATGAGAGCCATTGTAGCACAACGTACTTTGAATTAGAGCCATATCAGTACTACATAATTCTCATTAGAGCTACATTGGCGGAACAGTGTTTCCCACTAGGGCCATAACAGCACAACATGATTTGAATTAGAGCCATGGTAGCAGAGCATAATTTGACTTAGAGCCATCGTTGGCCAAGATCATTTGGATTAGAGTCAGAGTAGCACATCATAGTTAGCACTAGAGCTGTAGTAGCAGCACAGTGTTCCACATCAGGGCCCTAGTAGCACAACACAATTTGAATTAAAGTCATAGTAGCACAACATTGTTCTGCTACTGTAGCTCTAATGCTACCTATGTTGTGCTGCTAGGGCCCTGACGAGAAACACAGTTAGCATTAGAGCTACAGTAGCAGCACAGTGTTTCACATCAGGGCCCTAGCAGCACAACATAATTTCAATTAGAGCAATAGTAGCACAACATAGTTAGCGTTAGAGCTATAGTAGCAAACCAATGTTGTGCTACTATGACTCTAACTCAAGTTATGTTGTGCTGCTAGGGCCCTGATGTGAAACACAGTTAGCATTAGAGCTATAGTAGCAGTATAGTGTTTCACACCAGGGCCCTGTAGCTACATCAGGGCTGGGGTCCCTAGCAGCACACCATAATTTGAATGAGAGCCATAGTAGCACAACGTACTTTGAATTAGAGCCATATCAGTACTACATATTTTTTATTAGAGCTACATTGGCGGAACAGTGTTTCCCACTAGGGCCATAACAGCACAACATAAATTGAATTTGGGCCACAGTAGCGGAACAGTGTTTCCCACTAGGGCCATAACAGCACAGTTGGCCAAGATCATTTGGATTAAAGTCATAGTAGCACGACATAATTAGCACTAGAGCTGTAGTAGCAGCTCAGTGTTCCACATCAGGGCCCTAGCAGCACAACACAATTTGAATTAAAGTCATAGTAGCACAACATTGTTCTGCTACTGTAGTTCTAATGCTACCTATGTTTTGCTACTATGGCTCTGATTCAAATTATGTTGTGCTGCTAGGGCTCTGATGTGAAACACAGTTAGCATTAGAGCTACAGTAGCAGCACAGTGTTTCACATCAGGGCCCTAGCAGCACAACATAATTTTAATTAGACCCATAGTTGGCCCACTTAAATTAACAGAGTCATAGCAGCACTACATAATTAGCTAAAGAGCTATAGTAGCAGCACAGTGTTTCACATCAGGGCCGTAGAGGCACAACATATATTAACTTAGAGCCATAGTTGGCCCACATGATTTGTATTGGAGTCATATCGGCGTTACATAATTAGCATCAGAGCTACAGTGGCACATCAGTGTTTAACATCAGGGCCAGGACAGCACAGCATAAATTGATTTTGGGCCACAGTAGCGGAACAGTGTTTCCCACTAGGGCCATAGCAGCTGCCATTATTTGAATTAGAGCCATAGTAGCACAACATAATTTGAATTAGAGTCATAGTTGGCTAACATAATTTTAATTAGAGTCACATCAGCACTACATAATTAGCATTAGAGCTACTGTAGCACAACAGTGTTTGACATCAAGGCCCTAGCAGCACAACATATTTTAAATTGGAACTACAGTAGCACACCATCATTTGACCTAGAGCCATAGTTGGCCAAAATAATCTGAATTAGAATCAAAGTAGCGCAACTGAATTAGCATTAGAGCTATAGTTGAAGAACATTGATCCACATCAGGGCCATAGCAGCACAACATACTTCCATTCAGAGGCATAGTAGCACAACAGAATCTAAATTAGGGCTATAGTAAAACAACATAATTTGAATTTGGGCCATGGCCGCACGACATAATTTCTATTACTGCCCTAGTGGCACAACATCTTTTGAATTGAAGTCATAGTAAGACTACATAGTTAGCTTTAGAGCTGTAGTAGTACAACAGTGTTTCACATTAAGGCCATAGCAGAACAACTTAATTTGAGTTTGGCTTAGTGCAGCACAAAGGTATTCAGCGTTAGGGTTACCACTTTTCAATTGAGGGTTAGAGCGGCCTGAATGGAACAGGGTAAGGGTTAGTGCTGTTCGAATTAGGGTTAAAGCAGCCTGAGTGACATGGTATTAGGGTTAGGGTTGGCACTGTTCGAATTACGGTTAGTGCAGCCTGACCTGATTGGAATTAGGGTTAGAGTTAGCACTGTTTGAATTAGGCTTAGGGCAGCCTGAGTGACATGGAATTAGGGTTAGGGTTGGCACTGTTCGAATTAGGGTTAGGGCAGCCTGAGTGACATGGAATTAGGGTTAGGGTTGGCACTGTTCGAATTAGGGTTGGCGCAGCCTGAGTGACATGGAGTTAGGGTTAGGGTTGGGACTGTTCGAATTAGGGTTAGCGCAGCCCGAGTGACATGGAGTTAGGGTTAGGGTTGGCATTGTCCGAATTACGGTTAGCGCAGCCTGAGTGACATGGAGTTGGGGTTAGGGTTAGGGTTGGCACTGTTCGAATTAGGGTTAGCGCAGCCTCAGTGACATGGAGTTAGGTTTAGGGTTAGGGTTGGCACTGTTCGAATTAGGGTTAGCGCAGCCTGAATGACATGGAGTTAGGGTTAGGGTTGGGGTTGGCACTGTTCGAATTAGGGTTAGCGCAGCCTGAGTGACATGGAGTTAGGGTTAGCACTGTTCGAATTAGGGTTGTTCTGCTACTATAGCTCTAATGCTAACTATGTTGTGCTACTATGGCTATAATACAAATTATGTTGTGCTGCTAGGGCCCTGATGTGAAACACAGTTAGCATTAGCGCTATAGTAGCATTACAGTGTTTCACATCAGGGCCCTAGTAGCACAACATAACTCGAGTTAGAGTCATAGTAGCACAACATTGTTCTGCTACTATAGCTCTAATGCTAACTTTGACTCTAACTCAAGTTATGTTGTGCTGCTAGGTCCCTGATGTTTCACACCAGGGCCCTGTAGCCCCATAGCCACATCAGGGCTAGGGTCCCTCGCAGCACACCATAATTTGAAAGAGAGGCATAGTAGCACACTGTACATTGTATTAGAGTCATATCAGCACTACATATTTAGCATTAGAGCTACAGTAGCACAACAGTGTTTTACATCAGGGCCAGGACAGCACAACATTATTTGAAATTGGGCCACAGTAGCGGAACAGTGTTTCCCACTAGGGCCATAGCAGCAAAACAAAATTGAAATTAGAGCCATAGTTGGCCAACATAATTTGACTCAGAGCCATAGTTGGCACACATAAATTGACTTAGAGTCATAGCAGCACTACACAATTAGCATTAGGGCTATAGTAGCAGCACATTGTTTTACTTCGGGGTCCTAGAGGCACAACATATTTCAAATTAGAGCCATGGTAGCACAACGTAATTTGAATTAGAGTCATAGTTGGCCAACATAAGTTGAATTATAGTTATAGCAGCACTACATAATTAGCATTAGAGCTATAGTAGCAGTACAGTGTTTCACATCAGGGCCCTAGCAGCATAACATAATTTGTATTAGAGCCATAGTAGCACAACATAGTTAGCATTAGAGCTACAGTAGTAGAACAATGTTGTGCTACTATGACTTTAATTCAAATTGTGTTGTGCTACTAGGGCCAACCCATAGTTGGCCCACATGATTTGTATTGGAGTCATATCAGCATTACATAGTTAGCATTAGAGCTACAGTGGCACATCAGTGTTTAACATCAGGGCCAGGACAGCACAGCATGAATTGAATTTGGGCCAAAGTAGCGGAACAGTGTTTCCCACTAGGGCCATAACAGCACAACATGATTTGAATTAGAGCCATAGTAGCAGAGCATCATTTGACTTAGAGCCATATTTGGCCAAGATCATTTGAATTAAAGTCATAGTAGCACAACATTGTTCTGCTACTATGGCTATAATGCTACCTATGTTGTGCTGGTAGGTCCGTGATGTGAATCACAGTTAGCATTAGAGCTATAGTAGCAGTACAGTGTTTCATATTAGGGCCCTAGAGGCACAACATATATTAACTTAGACCCATAGTTGGCCCACATGATTAGTATTGGAGTCATATCGGCGTTACATAATTAGCATTAGAGCTACAGTGGCACATCAGTGTTTTACATCAGGGCCAGGACAGCACAGCATGAATTGAATTTGAGCCACAGTAGCAGAACAGTGTTTCCCACTAGGGCCATAGCAGCACAACATTATTTGAATTAGAGCCATAGTAGCACAACATAATTCGAATTAGAGTCATAGTTGGCTAACATAATTTTAATTAGAGTCACATCAGCACTACATTATTAGCATTAGAGCTACTGTAGCACAAAAGTGTTTGACATCAAGGCCCTAGCAGCACAACATATTTTAAATTGGAACTACAGTAGCACGCCATCATTTGACTTAGAGCCATAGTTGGCCAAAAAAATTTGAATTAGAATCATAGTAGCGCAACTGAATTAGCATTAGAGCTATAGTTGAAGAACATTGATCCACATCAGGGCCAGCGCAGCACAACATACTTCTATTCAGAGGCATAGTAGCACAACAGAATCTGAATTAGGGCTATAGTAAAACAACATAATTTGAATTTGGGCCATGGCCGCACGACATAATTTATATTACTGCCATAGTGGCACAACATCTTTTGAATTGGAGTCATAGTAAGACTACATAGTTAGCTTTAGAGCTGTAGTAGTACAACAGTGTTTCACATTAAGGCCATAGCAGAACAACTTAATTTGAGTTTGGCTTAGTGCAGCACAAAGGTAGGGTTAGGATTACCACTTTTCAATTGAGGGTTAGAGCGGCCTGAATGGAACAGGGTAAGGGTTAGTGCTGTTCGAATTAGGGTTAGCGCAGCCTGAATGACATGGAGTTAGGGTTAGGGTTGGCGCAGCCTGAATGACATGGAGTTAGGGTTATGGTTGGCACTGCTCTAATTAGGGTTAGCGCAGCCTTGAGTGACATGGAGTTAGGGTTAGGGTTGCCACTGTTCGAATTAGGGTTAGCGCAGCCTGAATGACATAGAGTTAGGGTTGGCGCAGCCTGAATGACATGGAGTTAGTGTAAGGGTTGGCACTGTTCGAGTTAAGGTTAGCACAGCCTGACCTGATTGGAATTAGGGTTAAGCGGGCAACGAGGCACACCTGTCGGCCTGGGACTACTAGAGCACGGGGCCATGCACGAAGCGTGCCATGCCTAGTGGCGAAGACCAGACGATGACAAAGACATAGGGAGTCCGGCTGCGGGAGGCACACGGGGAGTTTGCACACCTGCTCCATACACTAACACGTGCTTCACACAGCCCACAAGAGCCAGCGTTCCCAATACTACGCACAGCATTCACACACTGCCAATGCGTCAGACACATTGACAAGGCTCGCCGTTCACGTGAAACACACGCTGTTCCGCCGACATGGATGTAACTCAACCCTTTTTACACTGCACTCTGCACAAAATGCGCCGAGCGCCGGCTCGAGCGCCAGGCGCGCGGTGCACTTCCGTGCAAAACGCGAGCGACCACTGCTCTCTATTCGGCCATGACGGGCCTCGCGGAACACTTGCAAGCCCGTACGCGCGAAATGTGTGCATAATAGCGCGGGATCTTGTCTTCGGCGTCTTATTTACGACGAGAAACGCTGCGAGAAAACACACTCGCGAGCGTGTCGCGGAAGCGGCGGCTGCCCGGTTGAGTCTACAACGTTCTCATGCTCGGTTTTAAGACCGGCCCACCAGCAGAGGGGCGGGAGGTTTCTGTGTGTTACACAGCGTATACAGAGTCTGACTCGCACTGAGATACTACAGATACTAGAGAGATGGCAGAAGTTGCTCCCGCGCCCGCCGCCGCGCCGGCTAAAGCGCCAAAAAAGAAAGCAGCGTCGAGGGCCAAGAAAGCCGGCCCCAGCGTCGGCGAGCTCATCGTCAAAGCGGTTTCCTCGTCCAAGGAGAGGAGCGGTGTGTCGCTCGCCGCCCTGAAGAAAGCCTTGGCCGCCGGCGGATACGACGTGGAGAAGAACAACTCCCGCGTCAAGCTCGCTGTCAAGGGTCTCGTGTTGAAGGGAACTCTTCTACAGACCAAAGGGACCGGCGCGTCTGGCTCTTTCAAGCTAAACAAGAAGCAGACCGAAGCCAAGAAGCCCGCAAAGAAGACCGCAACTAAGGCGAAGAAGCCCGTCGCTGTTAAGGCGAAGAAACCCGCCGCGGCGAAGAAGCCCAAGAAGGTGGCGGCCAAGAAACCTGTTGCCGCCGCCAAGAAGTCCCCGAAGAAGGCAAAGAAGCCCGCAGCGGCTGCTAAAAAAGCCACCAAGAGCCCGAAGAAAGCGAAAAAGCCGGCAACTCCTAAAAAAGCAGCCAAGAGCCCCAAGAAAGCAAAGACCGTGAAGCCCAAAGCGGCGAAGCCCAAGGCTGCAAAGGCGAAAAAGACAGCGCCCAAGAAGAAGTAAACATGTTTGTTTATTTCATGTCTACCTTAACTAAACGGCTCTTTTAAGAGCCACCTATATTTTCCCCCAAAGAGCAACATTTTGAATCCTCCCATGATGAAAGTGAAAGCGAATACAAGATAGGGATTTATGACATATGGATACGCAAACTATGTAGTAGTTATAGAGATGCTTATGATTATATGATATATGTGTCGTTGTACACATTTCACATGAATGTTGTTTCCTGATACCTGTGTCTCCCATGAGCGCGCGCTCAATCCTCAGTCACACACACACACACACACACACACACACACACACACACAGAGACTATTAGGGAAGGGGAGGTGTGTGTGTGTGTGTGTGTGTGTGTGTGCGGGGGGGGGGGGGGGGGGGTTGTTAGGCTAAAGCTGAATGAGTGTCACCATTTGTGCATTTGTGATTGGATGTTGATCACATGGTGTTCTAAGCCAATGAGAGAGTGGCTGTGTTGCCTATATCACTGAGTTTTCAGCGCGAAGCGTTCACTATTATCGACTTGTTCCTTGAACAAATCTGATCTACAGCAAAATGAGTGGAAGAGGCAAAACCGGTGGCAAAGCCAGGGCCAAGGCCAAGACTCGCTCATCCAGGGCAGGACTGCAGTTTCCTGTAGGCCGTGTGCACAGGCTTCTGCGTAAAGGCAACTACGCTGAGCGCGTCGGTGCCGGCGCTCCCGTTTACCTGGCGGCTGTGCTGGAGTATCTGACCGCTGAGATTCTGGAGTTGGCTGGTAACGCTGCCCGTGATAACAAGAAGACTCGTATCATTCCCCGACACTTGCAACTCGCCGTGCGTAACGATGAGGAGCTGAACAAACTGCTCGGCGGAGTGACCATCGCTCAGGGTGGTGTGCTGCCTAATATTCAGGCTGTACTTCTGCCTAAGAAGACTGAGAAGGCTGTCAAGACCAAGTAAAGACGTCCAATGCTGTGTTTGTCAGTACCCAAAGGCTCTTTTAAGAGCCACCCACTTTGACTCAAAAAGTGCAAGTTTGTTACTTTGTGTATATAATTGTATTCATTCTAGAAAGTTGCACCCAAGAGAATCACATTTAATAAAGCCCATTGGAATAGTCTAATAATCATGCCATTCTCATTAGTGACTTAGAAGCATAAATATAACGGAAGTATTTTTAATTTTTTTCTAAATTGCGACGGCCGTCTTTGTGTAACTATAGAACAGAGGAAAACAGTGCTGTGCAAGAGAGCCGAGGGAGGGAGGGAGGGAGGGAGGGTGGGGTGTTCAAACTGTGGCGCTGACTAGGTCTAAGCCAATAATCGTCGAGTGACGTATAGCGATCGATCCAATGCAATTCGAGAGGTTTCGAGACGCCCAATGAACGCGAGGCGTCGTTCAGGCTTAAAAAGCCAGCGTTTGCTAGCGCTTTTTATTCAGTTTTTCTTCCGCGAAGTGCAGAGCTCAACGCTATGGCAAGAACTAAGCAGACTGCCCGTAAATCCACTGGTGGCAAGGCGCCCAGGAAGCAGCTCGCCACCAAGGCTGCTCGCAAGAGCGCTCCGGCTACCGGCGGCGTGAAGAAGCCTCACCGTTACAGGCCCGGCACAGTGGCTTTGAGAGAGATCCGTCGCTATCAGAAGTCTACTGAGCTGCTCATCCGCAAGCTGCCCTTCCAGCGCCTGGTGAGAGAAATTGCTCAAGACTTCAAGACTGACTTGCGTTTCCAGAGCTCTGCTGTAATGGCTTTGCAGGAGGCGAGCGAGGCATACTTGGTCGGCCTGTTCGAGGACACCAACCTGTGCGCCATCCACGCCAAGAGAGTGACCATCATGCCCAAGGACATTCAGCTGGCCCGCCGTATTCGCGGAGAGCGCGCTTAAACAATAACTCTGTCCAGTATACACAAAGGCTCTTTTAAGAGCCACCTCATTGTCTCAGTAAAACGAGCAAGTCTATACCGTGGTTGTTTTAAACAAATGATGATTTTATATATATATATATATATATATATATATATAACTAGTTATTAGATTGGAGTGCTTCGGCAAACCTCTGATTTTGTGGCTCTGTCGCTGAGCATTTTGTGTATTTTATTATAGATTATTTTAATACTTGGCGACAGTAATAATATTAATAATAATAAATGCAAAAAGAAGTTCGCTTGCTGTTCTGCACGGAGCGTGACTGCCATCTTGTGGCCAAAGTGTCACCTCCCATTCTCGTGTTCTCGTTTGTATTCTAAGGGAGACAAAAAACAAACAAAACAATAAATTGCATTCATCATAGTATTAATTCTCTCACATATAACTTTAGTATGCTGACTACGATTCTGACCATTTAAACATGTTTTTATGCGTTAGGAACAATTTGACATAACATGAATCTAAAGCACTGTATGTATGTTCTCTTTCGTTGTCGTGCATATACGTCCAAACCTGACCACACACACACACACACACACATGTATATGTGTATATGTATTTGTGTGGGAAAATGTGCAATACCAAGAGCAACACAATGAAATGAATGAATAGTGGCCCTCTCCAAGTACTCATGGACACTAGTGTAATTTTATATTATATTTTAGATTAGATTTATTGTTGACTTTATTGTCATTGTGCAAGATACATGTACAGAGCTAAGAGAATGCATTTAGCATCTGCTCAGAGGTTCGTTAGATAGATAGAAATATATATCTGTATATACATGAATGTGGCAGGATGTACAGTAAGGTATATACAGATACACAAATATAATAGTAGTGCAGATGGAAGTGAGGCACAATATGTGTAGAGAATGCGGAGTATACAAAAAACAATATGTAACATTTACATATACAGTGCTTATACAGTGATCTAACGGTGTAGTGTAGAGTTCAGTGTGGTGATGGTGGATGGAAATAAAGCTGTCCCTGATCCTGCTGGTTCTGGTGCGTATGTTTCTGTATCTGGATCTTGATGGATGGAGGTTAAACAGTTTGTGACTGGGATGTGAAGGGTCCTTGATGATCTTGTGAGCTCTGCACAGACAACTGCTGCGCCCTTTGTTCTGTAACCACTAGTTCAACGGTAAAAGACCTGGGAGTTATTTTAGACAGCAACTTATCTTTTAAAAATCACATCAATCAAGTTACAAAAACAGCCTTCTTTCACCTTAGAAATATTTCTAAGTTAAGAAACATGTCTATATCCGATGCAGAGAAGCTCGTCCATGCGTTTATGACCTCCAGAATAGACTACTGTAATGCATTACTAGGTGGATGTCCTGCGTCATTAATAAACAAGCTTCAGTTAGTTCAGAATGCAGCAGCAAGAGTTCTTACTAGGTCAAGAAAATACGATCATATAACCCCAATCTTATCGTCCCTACATTGGCTTCCTGTTAAGTTTCGAATAGACTACAAACTACTGCTACTCACTTATAAAGCACTAAATGGTTTGGCTCCCATGTATCTATCCAGTCTCTTAACACGCTACAATCCGTCACGCTCCCTGAGATCTCAAAACTCTGGGCTTCTAGTAGTTCCTAGAATAGCAAAGTCCACTAAAGGCGGTAGAGCATTTTCACATTTAGCTCCTAAACTCTGGAATTAGTCTTCCTGACAGTGTTCGGGGTTCAGACACACTCTCCCAGTTTAAGTGTAGATTAAAAACATATCTTTTTAGCAAAGCCTACACATAACACACATCACATATCATAAGTTTGTGCTCCAGAATACATGAGCACATGCACATTATCAATTTGTGCTGTTAATATCATGAACAGCAGCTACGCTAATTCCTTTCCACTGCTTCTCTCTCTCTCCCCATCCCGAGGCATCCTGAGGTTTGGCCAGCTCCAGTCACGTCCCACCTCGTGAAGATTATGGACCTACGGATGACCATGGAGAAGTAGATGCCGAGTGTTTAAAGGCCCTGGCATGGAGAAGCTGATGCTGGATCTATGATGATCACAAATTGTTCTGTATTGTTGAAAGATTTATGACCAAACTCTTGATGTCACCCATATGAGGATGGGTTCCCCTTTGAGTCTGGTTCCTCTCAAGGTTTCTTCCTCATATCATCTAAGGGAGTTTTTCCTTGCCACTGTCGCCACGGCTTGCTCATCAGGGACAAACGCACACCATTCACCTTCACTGTTGTTTTCTGTAAAGCTGCTTTGATACAATGTCTGTTGTGAAAAGCGCTATACAAATAAACTAGACTTGACTAGACCTTTCCAGACAGTGTTTCTTGTGAATGTTCTCCAAGATGGGGAGCTGATTGCCAATGATTCATTGGGAGATTTTTATTTTCCATTTTATTTTATAGGGCCTGGAGCAGTGCAGTTGCTGTACCACACAGAAATGGTACAGCTGAAGAAGTTCTCCAGTATCCTGTAGCACAGACAGGACTTTTAAAGTGTCCTCAGCAATCACAGGCGTTGTTGAGACAAGTCAAGAGGTCAGGTCAAGAAGCTTTTATTGTCATTTCAACCATATATAGCTGACGCAGTACACAGTGAAATGAGACAACGGACCCTTTGCATCCCAGCCCTGATGCTACATTAAACAACAATTCCAGAAACAGAACACACAGGGCTGGTAAGTGTCCTTGCCACATAAAGTGCATGTGTGCAACCTGGTGCAAACAGTGCAAAGACAACACAAGACAGTGCAAGACAACACAAGTCAGTGCAGGACAATCCATAAAACACATAATAGCTCCGCCAGTGAACCTGTTGTGACAAGACAAATTGAACAAAATTGAAGAGTAGCAAAAATGTAAAGAAAAAGAAAAAGTGTTCTGCAAAGGAGCAATATAGCAGCAGTTCAGAAAGGATGTGCAAGAAACGCATTTAAAAAGGTTCTGGTATTGAAGTGATGTAATATGAGTGGTACTAAAGTCATGGGTGTGCGAAGTAGAGAGAAGAGTTCAGTGACCAGGTGAGATCCTCGAAGATAAGGCCTTAAAGTAACTTGAGGCTGAATTCACACTCCACAACATCTCTGTTGGTGTGAATTACTAGGCGCTGGATCTCCTCCCTGAAAGCCGTCTCATCTTTACCTCTGATCAGGCCTACCATTCGTGGTGTCATCAGCAAACTTGATGATGCTTTCTAAGGCTTAGGCAGGTAAGCACTCATTAGTGGAAAAGTGAATATAAGTAAGGGTACAATACGCATCCCTGAGTGTGGGACTGGAGGAGGTGAAGGTGTTCAAGCAAGTCCAGGGTCCAGTTACAGAGATGTGTGCTGATGCCAAGCTGTTGACAGGGCTAACTGTAGTATAAGCTGAGCTAAATTCAACAAACAACCTGCTGAAATGAGAGACACACACATGTTAATCTAATGTGACATTATTGACTCTCACTCTGTTTCTCTCTTCAAATTGTAACACAGTACAAATATACTGACACTTTCCAGGATATTGTGCAACATTGTTTGGTTTTATTTCTTGCTCTTCCCAAATCTCTTCTGTTGTCCAAACAAACACACGCACACACAAATATTCAAATGATCTAGGAACTTGTGACTATAGTTATGGGCACTAATGCAATTTGATATATATATATATATGACGTGTTCTACTGGCCTATTAGATAAACACGAAGCGAGACAAAAAGGGACTCACAGTTCACTTTAGGAAGAAACCCTGTATACCCTTAAACACTAGTATGAAATGTTTTTGGACTAATTTTTTTGAGGTTTAATTTGTGAATGTTGTTTGTTTGTTTTTTCTGATCTCATCTCAGACCCAGTTCTTCTACTACATTTACTACAACTACCACCACCACCAACCATGATCCTAATAATTATTCTTAGTAAGTTGAGGAATGAGTTAAGAATAGGGTTTGATGAATACCATAAATAATAATAATGATTGCTTAATGCAGCATGGTGTGTAGTTCTGCATCGGTCTTGACTGCTATTGTGTGACCAAATCTAGAAAGTGCACATTCCTCTCTACCTTTTGTTGATTACCGAAGTCAAGTCAAAGGAATTGTTCACTTCATCAAATGATGCCTGTCTACACTACATGGTACGTTATTAGGAAATATAAACAGAGATATATAGCATACACTGCATTTCCTATTCAGGTGAGCACTCAGTGAGCATACACACTCTTTGTGACAGTGGAGCAGTTACCAAGAAAAATGTGTCGTGATGCGCTAAGTTCTAGAATAATAGTTTGATTGACAGTCTGTACAAGTCAGCGTGACACTGTCCAAATACAATTGTAACCTTTGGTTAAAGGTATTAGAAATAAAAAGGAACCGACTACGCCACCTGGGTTATTTATTCACCCAGGAAAATAAATTGAACGCAAAAGAAAAATTAAACCAAAAAGTTACAAAAATATGAAGGACCCTGCTGGTTCGGATGGGGTTAAAGACAGAGACGTGACTTTCCAAAAATAGTACAAGTTTATTTCACAGAAAATGCTTACAAATATTTTAAAATACCATTTACAGCTTACCAGTTATTTACCCACAATTGGAGAGACTAGATTAATTCCACTTTTTAAACAGAAGGGACAAAACACCCAGCAAATCAGTGCATAATTCTTAAACAAAGAAACCAAAAAATAAACCAAAAACAAAGCCAACACACAAAAATACTCCCCTTCTGTTTAAGTCTCAAATCACGGCTCATCAGATAATTACATGTGGAAACAATTACATAAATGGCACATAAACTTATATACCCACAAAGAAAAACACAGTACAGCAAAACCGGTAACTCCCGATTAATATTTAAAAAGTATACAAGTGGCTCACAGAGCAAAAATACAAAGCCTGTTATTTTAATACACTTGCACCAGAGATAAATATCCATGTCCTCACTCAAACATAGTACAAAGAACGGTGCGCAAAATAATCTGTTAAAAACACTCAGTAACATAGCGGTTTACTACCGCGACGTCCGCTTAGTCCCAACTGTACACCAAAAGTCTAAATAGGGTTTATAAACCAGCTTGTAGAAGTCTCTAGAAACCAGCTTGTAGAAGTCTCTAGAAACCAGCTTGTAGAAGTCTCTAGAAACCAGCTTGTAGAAGTCTCTAGAAACCAGCTTGTAGAAGTCTCTAGAAACCAGCTTGTAGAAGTCTCTAGAAACCAGCTTGTAGAAGTCTCTAGAAACCAGCTTGTAGAAGTCTCTAGAAACCAGCTTGTAGAAGTCTCTAGAAACCAGCTTGTAGAAGTCTCTAGAAACCAGCTTGTAGAAGTCTCTAGAAACCAGCTTGTAGAAGTCTCTAGAAACCAGCTTGTAGAAGTCTCTAGAAACCAGCTTGTAGAAGTCTCTAGAAACCAGCTTGTAGAAGTCTCTAGAAACCAGCTTGTAGAAGTCTCTAGAAACCAGCAGCTAGCACTCTTTGCCGCACCTGAAAAACTAACAAATAAAACACTTCAAAAAGGTTTCCCTCTCCCATAAATAACCCACAATTAAGTTGCCTACCTCATAAACAGGGGTTAAACTATTGTCACTATATGCTACCTGCGTTCATGCACACATCCCTACAAACACACATTCAGACCATGATCAGCAACTAATAAAGTCAAATAAAACAACCATCTCACCAGGGGGCCGCAACAGGACAGTATACGCAAAAATACCTTCTCTAGCCACACAGCCTACAGATAGGAAAGGTATCAAAGAGCCAAACTCAACAGTGCTTTTTATAAAGCCAAGAGCACGCTGAACTAATTACGTGGCACAGGTGTGCTCAATGTCAAAGCGCAACTCTGCAGCAGTGGGCGTGTCTTCGGATTTAAAATTAACCCATTATGTATGCCTGTCTATTTGTCTTTATTTTAAAAGCCATTAAACCGGTCACACATAGAGACCTTACCGCATATTTTGCAGCATAGGTAAAAGATGCATACACTCCCAGACAAAGTGTGTGGCCCTGTCCATATACTTCTGGACACTAGTGCAGATTGAGCACTGGGTTTGCTCAGCTTGTCAGCTCCTGCTGTGGTGGAATGATGTTCACGAATGATTTGTGAGTTCCTGTTCCTGCACTCGTATTTGCATCTGCATATATGTTTTCTCAATAAAGGAACATTTCTCCCTTTTTTAAGGTGCCATCAAAATATTGGTGCTGTAGAAGTGACTGTGTATCTGAAGCATCATCTGTCTCTGAAACTTCGTCCTATTGAATTGGATAAATAATATACATATATTTACTCAATGTTCTACAGCCCATGTAGGTACACACAATGCTCACTCATTCTGATGCTTGATGCAAATATTACCATAATCTCCTGGTCTATGTGAGAGATGTATGGATAACTGACTACTACTACTACTACTACTACTACTTCTACTACTAATACGACTACTACTATTGCTACTACTGCTAATGCAAAAAGTACCACATTAATAGAAATGAGAATAATGCTTGTTAATATTAATAATAATCATGGGCCATTCCTACAATAGTCATGCTATATTTCTTGTGTGTTGAAAAGTATAGTACAAGATTAACGCTACTACTACTACTACTGGTAGTGGTGTAAGCAGGGCAGTGGTAGTCCAGTGGTTAAGGCTCTGGGTTACTGATCACAAGGTCAGCGGTTCAAGCCCCAGCACTGCCAAGCTACCACTGTTGAGCCCTTGAGCAAGGCACTTAGCCCTATCAGCTCCAGGGGCGCTGTACCATGGCTGACCCTGCGCTCTGACCCCAGCTTCCAGATGAGTTGGGATAAGCGAAAACCTTTTAATTGCATATGTACAGTAGCTCAATATTTTGTCCCCCATCAGGTTTACACCTTTCTGGTCAGTAGTGGCACAGTGTGTAAGTAACTGAAAGCATAGTGTGTGCAATAGTTTGCATTCCTCATGATGATATAAGCCTACTTAATGCAACAAGAACTGCAATTTGATTTATACTTCTACTGAAATAAAAATTGCAACTGAGTCAAAACAGTTTTTCTAATTATAATTCTCAATTTAAATATTTGTGTGTTGAACTGCATTGAGTGTACCATGCTGTGAGCAAAAACCAAATTAAATCAATTCCACTACATGACTATTACTATTTCTATATCACTATGTTTGTGTGGACAAAAAGCCTGAGGAAGTACAAGACTCTAGCATGTTAACGGCTGTGGCGTTTCGCTTTGAAGACATTGTTTTGTGTGATCGTTGGTTTTAGGTCCGCCCCCTCCCCTCAACTAGGTCCTGTGGAGAGAGAATAAATAGGCGGGCATTGCGCGGGGCTTCTTTATTGAGCAGCTTGAATTTGTGAGAGCAGCACCATGTCTGGAAGAGGAAAGGGTGGCAAGGGACTCGGTAAAGGAGGCGCTAAACGCCATCGTAAGGTTCTGCGCGATAATATCCAGGGTATCACTAAGCCGGCTATCCGCCGTCTGGCTCGCCGTGGTGGTGTTAAACGTATATCCGGTCTGATCTACGAGGAGACTCGTGGTGTACTGAAGGTGTTCTTGGAGAACGTCATCCGCGATGCAGTCACATACACCGAGCATGCGAAGAGAAAGACCGTCACCGCTATGGATGTGGTGTATGCCATGAAACGCCAGGGACGCACTCTTTACGGCTTCGGCGGTTAAACGCTTATCTACCAAATAACGTGAACACAACGGCTCTTTTAAGAGCCACCCAAATATTACAAAATGAGCTATTGTTTCTTTTACTGTGTGTGTGTGTGTGTGTGGCGGAGAAGGGGAGGAAATAACTATTTTCTCAAGTGTATGTGACTAATGGAATTTGAAATAATTATAGATATATTCTAATAAGGTAAAATGTTGCACAAGCACTACAGTTTTGTCTCAAAGTCTCGCTCTTTATATATATATATATATACTTCATATTTGTCTGTGCGTGTGCGCGCACAAAACGGCGGGCAGGGAAACAAAGAGTAGCTCAGGGGCGGGGGAGAGGGAACGAGAGAGGATGGGACGAGGGCGGAGCCTTGTATGATGAGGTTTGGATTTGTGACCAATAATACGACTCCTTTCCCTTGTACGTAATTACAATGCAGGTCTGTAAATAGAGAGGCGGCGAGGCGGCCCTTTTTCATTCTCTCGCAGTTTCCTCGAGAAGCAGCATTATGCCTACTGATCCAGCAAAGACCGCACCCAAGAAGGCTGTCACGAAGACGGCCGGCAAAGGAGGCAAGAAGCGCAGAAAGTCAAGGAAGGAGAGCTACGCTATCTACGTGTACAAGGTTCTGAAGCAGGTGCACCCTGATACCGGCATCTCTTCTAAGGCTATGGGCATCATGAATTCCTTCGTAAACGACATTTTCGAGCGCATCGCCGGTGAGTCTTCTCGTCTCGCTCACTACAACAAGCGGTCCACCATCACTTCCAGGGAAATCCAGACCGCCGTGCGCCTGTTGCTTCCCGGTGAACTTGCAAAGCATGCCGTGTCCGAGGGCACAAAGGCCGTCACCAAGTACACCAGCTCAAAGTAAAGCGTGTTATCGCCGTCTTTAAGATAAAAACCAACGGCTCTTTTAAGAGCCACCCATTTTTTCATACAAAGAGCGGTCTTCTTTGCGGGGGCTGCAATTCTCCCCGCCCGCTGACTATGACCTTTTGTATAACGAGGTAAGTAAACAAACCTTAGCATTAGAGATACAGTAGTACAGCATCATTTAAATTATAGTCATGGCAGCATTGCATAATTAGCATTAGAGCTATATTTGCAGAACAGCACAACATAATTTAATTTTGAGCTATATTTGCACATCATCTTTTGAATTAGGGCCATAGTCACACAACCGTGTTTCCCATCAGGGCCCTAGCAGCACAACATAATTTGAATTAGAACCATAGCAGCACAGCATTATTTGAATTGGAGTCATAGTAGCACACCATTGTTCTGCTAACTGTTGTGCTACTATGACTCCAATTCAAATAATGTTGTGCTACTAGGGCCCTGGTGGGATACACTGTTCTGCTCCTATAGCTCTAATGCTAACGGTGTTTCACATCAGGGCCATGTAGCAGTGCAACATAATCTGAATTATAGTCATAACAGCACTGTAATTAGCATTAGAGCTATAGTTGCAGTACAGTGTTTCACATCAGGGCCCTAGCAGCACAACGTAAATTGAATTCGAGTCATAGTTGGCCCACATGATTTGTATTGTCATAACGGCATTACATAATTAGCATTAGGGCTATAGTAGCAGCACATTGTTTTACATCAGGGCCCTAGAGGCACAACATATTTTAAATTAGAGACATAGTAGCAAAACATGATTTAAATTAGAGCCATAGTTGGCCGACATAATTTGAAATATAGTCATAGCAGCACAACATAATTAGCATTAGCGCTATAGTAGCAGTACAGTGTTTTACATCAGGGCCCTAGCAGCACAACATAATTTGTATTAGAGCCATAGTAGCACAACATAGTTAGCATTAGAGCTACAGTAGCAGAACAATGTTGTGCTACTATGACTCTAACTCAAGGTATGTTGTGCTGTTAGTGCCCTGATGTGAAACACAGTTAGCATTAGAGCTATAGTAGCAGTACAGTGTTTCACATCAGGGCCCTAACAGCACAACATAACTCGAGTTAGAGTCATAGTAGCACAACATTGTTCTGCACAACATTGTTCTGCTACTATAGCTAACTATGACTCTAACTAAAGTTATGTTGTGCTGTTAGGGCCCTGACGTGAAGCACAGTTAGCATTAGAGCTACAGTAGCAGCACAGTGTTTCACATCAGGGCCCTAGAGGCACAACGTATTTTAAATTAGAGCCATAGTTTGCCAACATAATTTGAATTATAGTCATAGCAGCACTACATAATTAGCATTAGAGCTATAGTAGTAGTACAGTGTTTCACATCAAGGCCCTAGCAGCACAACATAATTTGTATTAGAGTCATAGTAGCACAACATAGTTAGCATTAGAGCTATAGTAGCAGTATAGTGTTTCACACCAGGGCCGTGTAGCCACATCAGGGCTGGGGTCCCTAGCAGCACAACGTACTTTGAATTAGTCATATCAGTACTACATAATTCTCATTAGAGCTACAGTAGCACAACAGTGTTTTACATCAGGGCCAGGACAGCACAGCATAAATTGAATTTGGGCCACAGTAGCGGAACAGTGTTTCCCACTAGGGCCATAACAGCACAGTTGGCCAAGATCATTTGGATTAAAGTCATAGTAGCACTACATAATTAGCTCTAGAGCTGTAGTAGCAGCTCAGTGTTCCACATCAGGGCCCTAGAGGCACAACATATATTAACTTAGACCCATAGTTGGCCCACATGATTTTTATTGGAGTCATATCAGCGTTACATAATTAGCATTAGAGCTACAGTGGCACATCAGTGTTTAACATCAGGGCCAGGACAGCACAGCATGAATTGAATTTGGGCCACAGTAGCGGAACAGTGTTTCCCACTAGGGCCATAACAGCACAACATGATTTGAATTAGAGCCATAGTAGCCGAGCATCATTTGACTTAGAGCCATAGTTGGCCAAGGTCATTTGGATTAGAGTCATAGTAGCACAACATAATTAGCACTAGAGCTGTAGTGGCAGCACAGTGTTCCACATCAGGGCCCTAGTAGCACAACATAATTTGAATTAAAGTCATAGTAGCGCAACATTGTTCTGCTACTGTAGCTCTAATGCTACCTATGTTGTGCTACTATTGCTCTGATTCAAATTATGTTGTGCTGCTAGGGCGCTGATGTGGAACAACTCTAATCCAAATGACCTTGGCCAACTATGGCTCTAAGTCAAATGATGCTCGGCCACTATAGTAGCAGCACAGTGTTTCATATCAGGGCCCTAGCAGCACAACATAATTTAAATTGGAGCCATAGTAGCAGAGCATTATTTGACTTAGAGCCATCATTCGCCAATATCATTTGGATTAGAGCAATAGTAGCAGCACATAGTTAGAGCCATAGTTGGCCAACATAAATCGCATTATAGTCATAGCAGCACAACATAATTAGCATCGGAGCTATAGTAGCAGCACAGTATTTCACATCAGGGCCCTAGCAGCACAACCGAATTTGAATTAAAGTCATAGTAGCACAACATTGTTCTGCTACTATGGCTATAATGCTACCTATGTTGTGCTGGTAGGTCCGTGACGTGAATCACAGTTAGCATTAGAGCTATAGTAGCAGTACAGTGTTTCATATTAGGGCCCTAGAGGCACAACATATATTAACTTAGACCCATAGTTGGCCCACATGATTAGTATTGGAGTCATATCGGCGTTACATAATTAGCATTAGAGCTACAGTGGCACATCAGTGTTTTACATCAGGGCCAGGACAGCACAGCATGAATTGAATTTGAGCCACAGTAGTGGAACAGTGTTTCCCACTAGGGCCATAGCAGCCGCCATTATTTGAATTAGAGCCATAGTAGCACAACATAGTTAGCATTAGAGCTAATGTCCAGGTTTATTTTTTTTTACCTCAAATTTAATTAAAATTACACTTAAACTGTACAAGAGTCTGTTATTATTAATATAATCATCTTATTATTAATAATAATAATAATAATAACAACAATAATAATAATAATAATAAATCTAATAATGTATCTTGTATCTAATAATATTCTACATATATAAAAAAATAGGATAACTATTATACAATTTTTAAATATATAATTTAATAAAGAATATATAAAAGTAACAAGGATTTTTATTATTCCTTTTTTTTATTTACTTAATTATTCATGATTCACTCAGAACTCGTCCATTGTTATAAAAAATAAATATAAAAAAGGACAAAAATTTTAACTTTATTTAAAAACTTATTCACGACATCCTTCATTTAGTCAGATATTAAAAAATAAATCCACCAAGAAATAAATATTAAACATTTATTTTTACTGATTAAAATCTGGCATGAAGCACAGGTCCGACAAGTAAAAACCATCCGTGTGGAAACAGAGCAAAATTACCAAAAGTACCGCTCGACAAGTTGCAATGTCTCATATCACCACTAGATGGAGGCATTTTACTACTACAAAAATCGCCGATGTTTGGATTTTTTTTTTTATTTTACCTCAAATTTCATTAAAATTACACTAAAATTGTACAAGTCTGTTATAATCTATATAACCATATTTCTAATAATAATAATAATAATAATAATAATAATAATAACAATAATAATGATAATAATAATAATAAAAATAATAATAATAATAATAAATCTAATAATGTATCTTGTATATCTAAAAATCTAATTAAATCTAATTTAATCTAATCTAAATCTCATAATGTATCTTGCTACAGGGCAGGTCCTGTGATGACGTCACATAATGGGCGCTACATAATCAGTACATGTCCCGCCCCTTATCATATATGATTGGCTAGAACATTAAGCAACTCATGCGCTGATTGGACAGTTTACATACATACTAACCAGTGGCTGATAATCACAAGGCAAAAAGTTCACTTATTTTGCATCTTATATGTTCCAACAGAATTTTGTGAGGGACACATATGCTGCAATAAACACATACAAAATGCATAATATGAATGTATTTTTAATCATATATGTTCTATAAGTCCTACATATGACTAAAACCTTATAGATGTTCATGATGTAAAAACACAGGGAAAGATAATTGAATATGAAATCTGTACTTCACTCATGACTTTGCTCTTATCTTCACCTACGTGTGGTCTTTATGCCTATAGTCAATAATAGTCAATATTTTTGATTTAACTTTGATTATTTACAACAATATGTTCTGAATTGTTACAAACAACAATGAATGTAAACACATGGTCTCATAATATCATTGCTGTCAACTGCAAAGGTTAATGATATTTTGACAGTAGATCCTCGAACCAGCTTCTGCACTGTACAGTTTCCACATTTTTCTGACTGCATATAGGCGATGTTGGTCATCACTGACACAGAGAAGGTATGAAAACATAAAAAATACTGCCATCTTTTAATATAACAACAGAGTTGTTCATTTTCTTTGTCTTTGTATATGTTTGGCTGTGAATGACTTCTCCATTGACAAATCTTCTTTTCTAGTAGCTGCCAGTAGAGGTCATGGGTACATCTAGCAATGCATGCAATGTGTTCATATCATTTTCAGACACAGGCCTAATCTTTGCCACTCCAAGTGCAGTCACTCTGTCATATCTAGCACAGTTCCTTATGTGATGTTTACTGGAGGTCATTTCTATGTAGAATGATTTTATTTCAGGTGAGACATCAGGATACAGCAGGATAGCTATGTAACATTTCCTTTTGCCCTGTCTTAGCACTCTACACAGGGGACTTAAAAGATACAGCAGGCCTTAGCTATGCGTGGCAATGCACAAGACCATGCTACCCTTTTGTAAATCTGCTGAGGTACTGCATTACTGATTTTTACTTGCTTAAGCAAGTAGCCATTATAATTCTCAAACATGAAATCAGACTGGGCATAGAGAGGACCTACATTCTCAACACTTTCTAAAATGCAGGAGCACATTGTAGGTCATCTGATCTTCACCATACAAAGACTGAACTGATTTAACATAAAGCTCCAGAGCCTCATGAGCATGGTCAATATCTTCTTGACAAATGTCTGAACCTAGCAAAATGTACATGTAAAACCCAGTGGCAAAGATACTTGTTTGGACATTTCCCCTTCAGGACTGGCAAACTGTAATATTAAAGCCATTTCTGCCATTTGGGAGCTTTCCAAAACCTACACTCAACAATAGACCGTGGGATTCAGGAAAAAAAGCTTGGAAGCTTGATTGCTAAAAGATTTTCATCTACTCTTGAATTGTTCAAACCAGTATACCATGGTTGACTGTAGCTTTTAGAATTAAACCATGAAGTGGCTATTAGCAGCCAAACCCTCAGCAACACACGATACATGTAATCAGGGACCACACCATTGATCAGGTGAAAATTGGGTCCACAATCAGAGATGCCCCTTTTATGACCAAAATGCTCTGTTCGTTATTTTTGCCAATCTCACCTATTTGCACAGTTGTGTTGTGATCTCTAAGGTCTGGCATCTCCTCCAAACAAGGATACACTCGCACAGTCCCAGTGTCTTTTCTCACTTGAACACCTGGATGAAGACTGTTTGAAATTTTGCAGCAAAGGTCGTGCAACAGCATCACATACAGCACATAATGCATAGACCTTTGTGGTTTTAATTAATTAATCTACTGGATCTTGCCATTAAGGTCTCGTTTGTCCAAGAATTTAGCATTCCTCCACAAAAGGTTTGAGGAAGCTAGTCATTAGTGGTTCAGATGAGCCAAACCACAAGGCATATAGTAGACATTTTTATCTCTTTTCTCAGGGGGTACTTCTTTAACAAATCATAGTAAGGGCCAAATGCTGAATTTATATGACTGGAACACAGAAAAGAAAGAATCGCTAACTGATTTTAGATATTTGTACAACTTCCCATCAGAAATATCCGTTATTTCATCCCTGTTTTGGTCATTGTAAATCTTTTTGAATTCATTCTCCAAAAGAGCTTTAAATGGATCCCTCAATGGTATACAAATAAAAAACTGACCAAATTCTACACTTTGTCTCACAGTTTGTGTTGATGAGCAAATCTGGCATTTTAATCCACTGTCCTTAGACACTGAAAAGCCAATGTAAGAGCTGCAAATGCCACAATAATGAGGATATTCTGATTTGTAGACAAAACCAATTTAAACACCTTTTCTAGAATTTACTTGCTACGTGGGACGCTTGCAGCATCCCCACTAAATAACCTTAACAGCTTCAGTAAGTCGTCCATTAAAGCCCCTGTTACATTGTGCTTCATAGGAAAGCAACTATGTTCATCCAACTGTTATCTGTGACATGGTTATTTGAGAAACCTGACGTGGCCCAGTTGATATTCAATAACAAATGGAAAAAGAACAAAATAAGGATCATATTTAAAGTATTTACTAAAAGATTTGTGTTAAGCTTTAATGTTGATCTACTTATTTTTAAACTCGACAACATTGCATTCCGCTATGTCCTGAATTACGCATCACATCTTACGTTCAGTTTATCTACACATTTAGAGACGTACAAAATGTGTGTATGTAACAAAATGTGAACCAAAATGACATACAAATGTCCTTATTTACCTGCACCTCTGATGAAGTCCCCTCTTCTGCACTTTCTGATGGATGAGACACAGGGCTGTAACCCTTAAAAGACTTATAGAAGATATACGAGTTGAACTATAATAGAAAATATAGCAATAAAAACATGTAGAAATATAGCTAAAATAGAAATATAAAAATGTTTACCTGTATTTCTTTGAATATAGACTCCTCAGTCCTCAGTGAAAGATTGACCTGGATTAGGGGACAAAATGAACTGATAAATGTGAATATGAAGAGAATGTTATTTAAGAAATAAAGATTCAAGTATTAAAAGATGGTTCTTTTCGACGGAGGGAAACTCACATTAGTGTTTGATGATCGTGACTGTTTGTCGACATCCTCAACAGCAATTTGGTAAATCACAGTGATGAATTTAAGTTTAAATCCAAACCCCATGTGTAATTAAAGAAACTCTTTAGACAAAACTGACAGTCCAGTAGATGCATTAAGAACAGAATTTAGTAAAGATTTAGACTAAGATTTAGTTTGATACTGAATGATGGTGTTTTTTTCTAAATATTGATCAGTTGACTTTTAATTGGTCTTTATCTAAATTGTCCTGCAGCTTTATTTTGTATTTTCTTGGTAAAATCAATGGTAAAAACTTATTTTTTATGATTTTCACACAAGTGTGTTGTGGCATTGTGCTTACAATTGCAGTTGTGGCAAAATCTATTGTTTAGTACATGGTATTATTATTAACCCAAACCAAGACAGACATCTTTTATTATTGTTCTTTACAAACAAAAAAAATTGTACACTTCTGCAAAGCACTTCCTGTGTGAAGTCCAATCAACACATCTGTTTCCGATTTAGCGAGTTAGAGAAATGTAAACAATGTGTGATTCTACTCAAGAAGTTCAGTATGAGTGCTCTACTGGGATTATAGGAACTTGTGTTATGTCTTTCAACCATTCACAATATGCAGAGTTACTGAACTGTTGTAAAAGTAAGCATGTAGTAAATGTGTATTTATTTTTATTTTTTTTATACATTTATTTTGTTCCAAGTCCGTTTTGACTTGCATCAGCCGCTATATGTTTGTCAAACATGCCATCATCAGTGGACCCCTGACTGAAGGACATCCTTCGGAGTGGCTATTGGCCAGCTTCTGTCAACAGTTCCACACTTTATACACTGGACCTCCTGAGCTGCTTTCAGGAACTCAAGGTCATCTCTCCGGGATTCTCCAGACAAGCCTTCACAAAGCAGCTGAAACATCGCACTAAGATTGAAGGAAGAGTAACTGTAATTGTTTTACCATATTATAAAACTTCTTTCTGTAAACAGACATCACATATTCTATTATATATGTATATCTTCCAGTCTGGACATATCAATGTCGATACACTACAGCGCAGCTTCTTAGAGTTTTCATCTGCTTCATTTGAGGAAAAACAGCTCTGCTGTGGTGCTCCTTTCACCTGCACGCATGTCCAGTCTGTAGGATTTAGTGGTAACTAGCGGTGTGGTTGTAGATTACAACCATCTTCCTCCAAGCTGAAGTAGAAAAAGTGATTGGTTCTATCTAGAGCCAGTAGTTTGTTTTTCCATTGTGGGTTACCGTAGGAACATGGCGGCTTCCGTGGAAGGGGACCATATTTAGATAAAAAAAACTGCTCATTCCAAATTAATTAAAGCACAATTCTTATTTTCAGGAATATGTGTAACCCTAAATGTTACACACTGAACCATTGACTTACCTGTTTATCAATCTAAAGTGAAATTTTCACATACTTCAATTATTGCAGCTTTGCTTTCATTTTTTTTAGGTGCAATACATTTTCACTTGTTGAACAGTGCTGTGACAAAACCTCTACCCCTGTACTTCCTGTCTTTCTAGACAGCAGCACGCTTCCACCGCCTTAGAAGGAAGCTGGCAGAAGACAAAAAACTCCTTCTTCAGGAGATCAAGAACTACAATGGTCTTGTACTATACTCTGAAACAAACATTGATGTAGCTGTGGTGGAGCATTCCCTTACTGGAGAGAGCACCATGTCTCAAATATGGTCGTGGGAGGTTCATGGCAGTGGTATGTCAGCTTTCAGACGCTTCACCAGAATGTATTTACAGGTCAGCTATATAGAGTACAATGAACTAAGATTTAATTTGGATAAAAGAAGTATGTGTTTGTAGTTACAAAACAGTGCCATGCTATTATGCAAGATCGTCTCATATAAACATATAACTATTGTTGATTCTTAGCAAACATTTCAATCAAGAAGCAAATGCATGAACAAGTGATGTTGACAATGTGACTGCAAGAGGACAAAAGCATTTTGGTGTTGGAGATGGAACAACACTGCACATGCTTGCAGAGCCTGCCAGTTGTTCTCAAATACAAGATAGCTGCGGAGTGAAAGTTTAATAAAACCCCTGTCCATATTACAATAAAAAAACATATCAGTGTCTATCACATAACTTGGATGAAGTAGAACAGCTCTGTTTGAGATGGTCATTTGTCTTTAAAGTCTTAGGGCTTTAAAGTGTGTCACATTTGCTTAAGAGATTTATTGTATTGTTGCTGTTACATGAAAGCTGAAATGAACTAAATATTTTGAACATTACAATTTGTTTCCTGATGTGTAACAAAAGGTTAGCATAACATCAAGCTTATTATTATCTCCTCCAGTCAACATAGAAAATCCAGCTGGTCAGCGTCATCAAAAACCTTTTTATTAATGTAACTCCTTGAATTCTACACAAGGTGTTACTTTACCACACCTGTAGAAGAAAGATGTTAACATAAAATAGCTATTAGACATTGGCTGCAACACAAATCGCTTTCTGCTGCTTTGGGCTTCGCTGCATAAAGTCACCTCAGTGAGACATCAGAGTTGCCTTAAGTGGGTTTATTCCACAGGTAGCTGGCAGTATGACAATGATGCACAAGAAAATGCCAGCCATCCTGGTATACAGATTTAAATGGGTGAATTGTTGCCTCATGAAGCAGTCTTAAAATGTAGTTTGTCTTTGATGTTATCTCTTTTGTATTTTGCGATGTAGACAAGGGAAATGAGGGACTTTGCTGTCTCTTAAGAAGAAGATGTCAGAAAGGTTGCAAGTGGTCCTCTAACAGTACAAGACTGCTTTAGGCCCTAAAGCCTCTGCCCTTCCACATGTTGAAGCAGAAGATCAAAGTGGCCTCAGTAGTCCAGACACCAGTGAGGATGAAGAAGAAAACACAATTTAGGTAATTAACTTATTCAAATGTATGATTGTTTGTTCTAAAAAAAAAATAGACCAGGGTATAGAAAAAAAATAGACCAGGGTGCTTGAATAAGCATTGTGCTTGTGCATGGAGAACATAAGCAGCCCTGAAGAGTTCAGTCAGTTTTAAGCCTTGTGGCACCTGTTTTTAACAGCCAATCAGCTCGTAGCAAAGTTAGCTGGTCAAGTCCCTAAACTGTCAGCTGGTTGAGCCTGGTTGAAGTCAGTGTTGACTACACATGGCTTAATTAGTTTGGTGGAATGGCGTGAGCCTGCAGTGAATGTTACTGTTAATTCAAGCCAGGTTTTTTCAAGTGAGCACAGCTTTCCATTAACTGTGTTGATGAAATGCCCCCATTGCTGTTACTCTTCAGAATTTCTTTGTGTATTTGTTGATGCTTTACAAGGTCCCCTGGTGGTCTAGTGGTTAGGATGTGGCGCTTTCACCGCTGCGGCCTGGGTTCGATCCCCGGTCAGGGAACCAACCCCGGCCACTCTTAGTGCCGGTCCCAAGCCTGGATAAATGGGGAGGGTTGCGTAAGGAAGGGCATCCAGCGTAAAAACATGCGGATGATCCGCTGTGGCGACCCCTAATAGGAGAAGCCAAAAGAAAGTAAATTTGTTGATGCTTTACACATACAAGAACTGAACTTCACCTTCTTCTATAAAAACCTCTTGCTGTTTTGTTTTTCTGTATTTCTTCAGATGGATGTGCACAAAGGACTGTGTCGAAGGAAATGAACTTGTATTTTTAGAATGCTCTAAACAGGTATGAGACAGGTATGAGGTGTGAGGTATTATGGGAGTGTGAGTGTATTATAAACATTATAACATAAATACTTACCTCAACCCTATTAAACCCAAGTCCTCTTCACCTCACCTACATCAGTACCTGACTTTACTAAGACCCTTCTGTCTGAATGAGCACAAATCTAAACAAACACAATCCATAATCTAGTGGAACATCTTTCCAGAGAGGGAAGCTTATTATAAGAGCAAATGGAGACTGAATGTGGAATGGGATGTTTAAAAATCACATATAAATCTTATGGCCAGGTGTCCACAAACTTTTAGCAATATAGTGTATAGATTAAGCATATTTATATGTGGAATCTTGTTTAATTTGACATCACACTGCATTATTAATTCATCATTTATGGATTGTCTTTTTACTCAACTTCAAACAATCTGATCTTGCTTAAAATTACATCTGAGATATAGAAAGTAATGTGTATAGTAAGGTGTTTATGCATGTTAATGCATGCAGAGCTTTGTTTTAGTATTTGTACATTTACTGCATGTATTTGAACATTCTTTGGGGAACAAGTTGGTGTGGTGGGGATTGGCTGGACCTGGGAGAGTTTTTCTCTGTGTATGTATTTGAATTGTTTTGTCTATTTTGCTTTATGTACAGTAGTTTCTGTCTATTTGTTAAGGACCCCCTTGAGAACTAGATGGTTCATCTGAAGTGGTTTATCCTTTCAATCAACTTACAGAAATATGAGCAAAATGAATCACCTTTTTAAATGAAAATAAAAGTGCATTACTGTGAGAGACGTGGGGGATGGCCTGAAGTACTTGGGTTGAGGCTGAAACCATAGATCTTAGGACTAAAGGAAATACATTGGCTAATAAAACAGATTCTGTCATAGAAGGTGTTTCATTTTGGTAACTGTTTCCACATAAATAGCTCTGAGCTCTTTCCTGTTTGCAGTGGTGATGGACAGGTTGAAGGACAAGGTCAGACAGGAGTCTCCATGGACTATGTTGTTTGTGGAGGATATTGTGATTTGTGGTTGGAGTAGGGAGTAGGTGGAGAAGAGCCTGGAGAGGTGGAGGTGCACGCTGGAGAAAAGGGGAATGAAAGTCAGTAGGAGTAAGACAGAGTACATGTGTGTGAATGAGAGGGAGGGCAGTGGAGGGGTGCGGTTGCAGGGAGAAGAGGTGGAGAAGGTGGGGAAAATATATATTAGTATTAAGATGGGCCTTATACTAGTTCTCTAAACACACATTCCTATGTTATCTGTTCAATGTCTATACAATCTTTATGATGTGAGCATGTAAGGTACACGGAATGTCTTTGTCTGGACTCACACATCTCTGGTTACTGTGTCTTCTTACCCAATCAGAATCAGTTTTAGCTCAGGGGTTTTACAGAGTCTACTGTGTATATACAGTGAAGAAAATAAGTATTTGAACACCCTGCTATTTTGCAAGTTCTCCCACTTAGAAATCATGGAGGGGTCTGAAATTGTCATCGTAGGTGCATGTCCACTGTGAGAGACATAATCTAAAAAAGAAATCCAGTAATCACAATATATGATTTTTAAACTATTTATTTGTATGATACAGCTGCAAATAAGTATTTGAACACCTGTCTATCTGCTAGAATTCTGACCCTCAAAGACCTGTTAGTCTGCCTTTAAAATGTCCACCTCCACTACATTTATTATCCTGAATTAGATGCACCTGTTTGAGGTCGTTAGCTACATAAAGACACCTGTCCACCTCATACAATCAGTAAGAATCCAACTACTAACATGGCCAAGACAAACGAGCTGTCCAAAGACACTAGAGACAAAATTGTACACCTCCACAAGGCTGGAAAGGGCTACGGGGAAATTGCCAAGCAGCTTGGTGAAAAAAGGTCCACTGTTGGAGCAATCATTAGAAAATTGAAGAAGCTAAACATGACTGTCAATCTCCCTCGGACTGGGGCTCCATGCAAGATCTCACCTCGTGGGGTCTCAATGATCCTAAGGAAGGTGAGAAATCAGACCAGAACTACACGGGAGGAGCTGGTCAATGACCTGAAAAGAGCTGGGGCCACCGTTTCCAAAGTTACTGTTGTTATACACTAAGACGTCATGGTTTGAAATCATGCATGGCACTGAAGGTTCCCCTGCTTAAACCAGCACATGTCCAGGCATGTCTTAAGTTTGTCAATGACCATTTGGATGATCCAGAGGAGTCATGGGGGAAAGTCATGTGGTCAGATGAGACCAAAATAGAACTTTTGGGTCATAATTCCACTAAACCTGTTTGGAGGAAGAAGAATAATAAGTACCATCCCAAGAACACCATCCCTACTGTGAAGCATGGGGGTGGTAGCATCATGCTTTGGGGGTGTCTTTCTGCACATGGGACAGGGCGACTGCACTGTATTAAGGAGAGGATGACCGGGGCCATGTTTTGCGAGATTTTGGGGAAGAACCTCCTTCCCTCAGTTAGAGCATTGAAGATGGGTCGAGGCTGGGTCTTCCAACATGACAATGACCCGAAGCACACAGCCAGGATAACCAAGGAGTGGCTCTGTAAGAAGCATATCATGGTTCTGGCGTGGCCTAGCCAGTCTCCTGACCTAAACCCAATAGAGAATCTTTGAAAGGAGCTCAAACTCCGTGTTTCTCAGCGACAGTCCAGAAACCTGACTGATCTAAAAAAGATCTGTGTGGAGGAGTGGGCCAAAATCCCTCCTGCAGTGTGTGCAAACCTGGTGAAAAACTACAGGAAACGTTTGACCTCTGTAATTGCAAACAAAGGCTCCTGTACCAAATATTAACATTGACTTTCTCAGGTGTTCAAATACTTATTTGCAGCTGTATCATACAAATAAATAGTTTAAAAATCATACATTGTGATTTCTGGATTTTTTTTTTTTTAGATTATGTCTCTCACAGTGGACATGCACCTACGATGACAATTTCAGACCCCTCCATGATTTCTAAGTGGGAGAACTTGCAAAATAGCAGGGTGTTCCACAGTCTGAAGCTATTTCAGACCATTATCTCATCTCTTTTAAAATTTGCCTCAGTCATTGCATTACTACTTCACCACGTTATTGTGTTAAGCGTACTTACACGTCAGCTACAGCAGCGCGTTTTATTAACAATCTTCCAGAAATTACGATATTAGATAGATCTCCGTCTGACCCTGCAGAGCTCGACTGGGCCACTGAACACCTAGAATCAATGTTACGTTATACCCTAGATGATGTAGCTCCCCTTAAGACCAAAATGATCAGGGAGAAAAAATTAGCACAGTGGTATAATGATCATACACGCACCTTAAAACAGACCACTCGAAAATTAGAACGGAAATGGCGTCAAACAAAATTACAAGTATTTCAAATAGCATGGAAGGAGAGCCTCCTAAATTATAGAAAATCTCTTAGTGCTGCTAGATCAGCATATTTCTCCACCCTCATAGAAAATAACAAGCATAATCCTAGATTTTTATTCAGCACGGTAGCAAAATTAACAGGGAATAAAAGCACTGCACTCACAAGCACACCATTAATAGGTAGTAATGATTTAATGAACTTTTTTAATAATAAAATTGAAAACATCAGGCAAAAAATCCAAACGATTAATATAAATCCAAATTATTTTACAAGTAACCCTGTAGACAGCAGTGTAATTATAACAGACAATCAATTACAAAGTTTTACTCCTATTCACGAGAATGACTTAATTTCATTAATTTCCTCATCAAAATCATCAACCTGCATTCTCGATCCCTTGCCTACAGGTTTCTTTAAACAGATCATTCCAGAGGTAATTGAACCTGTTTTAAAAATAATAAACTCTTCCATTAGCACTGGTTTTGTACCAAAATCCTTCAAACTGGCAGTTATCCACCCCCTAATTAAGAAACCTGACCTTGACCCATGTCAGCTGTCCAACTACAGACCAATATCAAATCTCCCCTTCATAGCCAAAATTTTAGAAAAGGTTGTAGCACAGCAGTTATGCTCACACCTACTTATGAATAACATTTTTGAAATGTATCAGTCAGGAGTTTGGCCTCATCATAGCACACAGACGGTGCTAGTTAAGGTGGTAAATGACCTGTTATTGGCCTTTGATCAGGGTTTTGTCTCTTTACTTGTTTTGCTCGACCTTAGTGCAGCTTTTGACACCATTGATCACACTATACTACTTGCTAGACTTGAGAACGTTGTTGGAATAAAAGGGAACAGTTCTCTCTTGGCTCAGGTCTTATTTGACTGATCCCTATCAGTTTGTTGATGTAAATGGTGAGTTCTCCACACTCTATGAGGTAAAGTTTGGTGTTCCTCAAGGATCTGTCTTAGGCCCACTGCTTTTCTCTTTATATATGCTGCCTCTTGGTGAAATCATTCATAAACATGGGATTCGCTTCCATTGCTATGCTGATGACACACAGCTGTATATTTCAGCAAAGCCAGATGAGCGAGATCAGCTTAACAATGTTGAGAAGTGTGTAAAGGACATTAGACAGTGGATGCTTAATAACTTTCTTCTGCTCAACTCAGATAAGACGGAAGTACTTTTACTAGGACCACATGCAGCTAGAAGTAAACTTTCCGATTACGTAGCATCTCTGGATGGTGTTTCTGTTTCAGCATGTACGGCTGTCAAAGACCTTGGTGTGATTATTGACTTGAGTCTTTCCTTTGAGTCTCACGTGAATAATATCACCAGGATCGCCTTCTTTCACCTTAGAAATATTGCTAAAATTAGAAATATGATGTCGTTACAGGATGCAGAAAAACTAGTTCATGCTTTTGTTACATCTAGATTAGACTACTGTAACGCTTTACTGTCCGAGTAAGTGCATAAATAAGCTTCAGTTAGTTCAGAATGCAGCAGCAAGAGTCCTCACTAGATCTAGGAAATATGACCACATCACCCCTGTTTTAATCAGTCTACACTGGCTCCCACTAAAATCTCGCATTGATTATAAAATATTACTACTGACGTATAAAGCACTTAACGGTCTTGCACCGCAGTATCTGAGTGAACTTCTCTACCAGTATGATCCTCCACGCCTACTTAGATCAAAAGGTGCTGGCTATCTGTTGGTTGCTCAAATAATGAAGCCTACAGCAGGGGGCAGATCTTTTTCTTATAAAGCCCCACAGTTATGGAACAACTTTCCAATCAGTGTTCAGGACTCAGACACAGTCTCAGTGTTCAAGTCGAGGTTGAAAACTTATTTATTTAGTCAAGCCTTTTATCAGTAGATTTTTCTTAGGTAAAGGAGCAGATCTGGAGGGAGCATGGATATAGAGTGTTTGGTGAACACTCTATATTTGTATGCTGTCGTCCCCTCACATTCACACGTTCACTCGGGTTTGTTGACGGTGGTGTGGTGGGTCGTCACTTATCCCAGAGATCCCTCATGTCTGTGTTACCTTCTGGTTCTCCCTTTTAGTTATGCTGCCATAGCGAGTCTTGCCGCAGTCCAAACTGCACAGTAACATTAACTTTCATACACCAATAGGGACACCTAATAATCCATATCCTTATCTTCCCGTCACTCTCTCTCTCTCTCTCTCTCTCTCTCTCTCTCTCTCTCTCTCTCTCTCTCTCTCTCTCTCTCTCTCTCTCTCTCTCTCTCTCTCTCTCAGTCGAGTTAAACATGCTCCTGAGGCTCCAGTGACCACTGTTCCTGCCCCTCTCCCCTCCGTGGAACTTCACACTTCTGTGCAGCTTGGGACAGTCTCTCATCAACACCTTGGGTGGTTCCATGTAATTCCGGAGTAGAACGGTTGCTTTGAGGATGGATTGGACTGTAGTTGGTGTCGGCGGTCTGCTTCAAATGGACATTTGGTACAACCCAGATGAGGATGGGTTCCCTCTTGAGTCTGGTTCCTCTCAAGGTTTCTTCCTTATGCCATCTCGGGGAGTTTTTCCTTGCCACAGTTGCTCATCAGGGACAAACATACTTACAAAGAACATATTTACGTTTAATCAACACATTATCTGTGTAAAGCTGCTTTGAGACAATGTTCATTGTTAAAAGCGCTATACAAATAAAAATGAATTGAATACTTGCATAATCGTGAAGTTAGTGCACAAGAGGCAGTGTATAGGTTGACAAATATGCATTTAAAGGAGTGTTCCAGAAATGTTCAGTTTATTCCCACAGGTGATTCAGTTCGTATGAGTTTACCATTGCAAGTTCTACAAAACAAGTTGCAGTCGCAAACTTTAAGAAGTGAAGAGATGTGGATGAAAAGTTTGGTTGATCGTTACAAGAATAGACCACGTCAGAGTGTTTTTGACGATATGTGCTTAGCCACATTTGCGTCTGAGTATCGTATTACATCTTAAGGTCAGTCTCCCAATGAAATGACATTAGATAATAATCTTGGTTTTATTGTTACAAAAAACACATTCAGCCTGCAGTTGTTCGTTATGCACGATTTTCAGTGACTAAGAGTCCTGAAAAGTTTTACCAAAGTATACTGCAGTTGTTTTCTCCTTATCGTGCAGATACGGAACTAAAACCAGAGGGATATACTACTTATGAACATTTTTATAAAGAAGGTGTTTAGGTAATGGATTAGTAAAATTGGTTTAAAATGTAGTCAATAAAAACAGAGCATTATTTGAAAAGGATGCAGACGTGTTGGATACCGCACACAATACTGTTAATACTGAGGGCATATTAGAAAGTGCATGGTGTTCCCTTTGTCCTGAGCAGCAAGTTGATCATTTAGAACGTAAACAGGTTAGACGTGAGATTGTCCAAGAAGAAGAAGATGATAATGAAAGTATTCCAGATTTGACTGATAAAAACGTTCAAGTTACAAAAGTTACACAGTTACACAAAAAATTGTTTAAGTCGTGTTAAAGGGTTAAGTATAATTTGTTCCCTAAACAAAACCCAGATGGCTGTTTTTAATAAAATAAGGCAGTGGTGTTTGGGTAAAATTAGAGGAGAAAACACAAAACCTTTTTATTTGTTTATTACTGGTGGTGCAGGAACAGGCAAAACTCATTTAATTGAAGCCATAAAATGAGTCTTCATGACTATTGTCTCAGATTTCTTTGAATCCAGATGATATTTGTGTTGCTTTAACAGCACCAACAGGCATTGCAGCATACAATTTAAAGGCTGCAACAATATTTAGTATTGGCACAAATGTAAAATTGCCATACACACCGTTGGGTGAGGACAAATTAAATTCTTTGCGAGCAAATTTCCATGGTCTTCAAATACTAATAGACGAAATATCTATGGTTGATCATAAATTATTGGCATATATACATGGAAGATTACGTGAAATTAAACAGAGTGGAGATTTGTCTGCTTTTGGTAATGTGAGTGTAATTACTGTTGAGGACTTTTTCCAATTGCCTCCTGTGAAGGGAAAACCATTGTATGTGGATGTACCTGAAATGAGTTTATGGAGTTGTTTTAGTGTTGTTGAACTCACACAGGTTGTTAGACAAAAGGACAGTAATTTTGCTGAAATGTTAAACATTTAAGAAAGAAGCAAAACAACTGCACTAAACAAAGATGATGTAATGATGTAATCATATCAAGTTGTGACAAGGTTGAGGAAGATAATGTATCTTTACACATTTATGCTACAAATGATCAAGTGCATATGCACAACTTGAAGCAGGTGATAAAAATGTGCCCGGAAATTGAACCGATAGAGGCAGAGGATTATGCACGGAGTAAAAAAAAAAACAGGCAAAATAGAATTAATAGCTGGTCATCATGTAAAGGTTCATAACACATGTTTGCCAGAAAAGTTACTTTTAGGCAGAGATGCACGTGTTATGTTAATTAAAAACATAGATGTTGATGATGGATTAGTTATTGGTGTTTGTGGTGTAGTTACTCATATCGTACGCTCATCTAAAGAGAAGTTACCTGAAACTGTATACGTTCAGTTTGATGATAGTCATGTGGGATTGAAAAGACAAAAACAATGTTCATTTGAGGCAGTAAAATTGCTCCATTCTACACCTATGATACTGCTGTCGTTAGTTTAAAGTGTTTGCACCTGGTCAGGCTTATGTAGCTTTGAGCCGGGTAAGGAGTTTGTCAGGGTTAACAATTAAAGACTTTAGTGAAAAGGCCATTTTCTGTAATGATCAGATTTGTGAAGCTCTTCAAGAAATGCCATCTTTTATGGCACATGATGAATCATTGGTGACAGTACAAGATAGTTCCTTTTCTGTGTTTATACTGAATGTACAGAGTTTGCATTGCCATAAAGAGGATTTAAAATGTGTCTAGTCAACATTTACAACCAACATGTATTGCTGTAACTGAAACATGGCTGCCAGAACACTATCTGCCTGAAAGTGTACATTTAAAAAACTACAACTTTGTGGGTATTCCTCGTTGTGTTGCATACACAAGTATATGTCCTCCTTTCAATGATTTGTAACTACAACAACACGGTGGAGTTGGAGTTTATACAACATGTGGAGTGCCAAACACTATTATAACAATTCCAAATCTTAATTTACAATGCCTGTTGACACATTTTCCTGAAAATGATATTTTGCTTGGTGTTATTTATAGACCACAAACATACCCTTTGTGTAGTTTTACAGAAAATATGGGCAGGTTAATTAATCAGCTGCCCTTAATTTCAAATAACATTGTGCTTGTGGGAGACTTTAATAATGATGCATTAAAGTCTAATTCTGTGTGCTCTTTTATGGCAGATAGGGGTTTTATTCAACATGTTACGGAACCTACAACAGAAAAAGGAACATTAATTGACCATGTGTACATAAAATGTATGACAAATTTCTCAGTACACACAGATATTGTGCCAGTGTACTTTAGCACACACGAGGGAATTTTCTGCTCTTTTAAACTTTCAATTCAAATGGTCTCTGATTCTCTGTTGAAAGTCAAATAGTATAATTTACTAGAAAAATGCTAGTATGTTTACTTAAATCTGACTAAAATATTGAGTTTACTAAAATAGTTAATTATTGGTAAAATGTTAAAATAAATATTTGAGATTACAAATAAAAATTAAGTAATATAACTCGAAATGTTTGAGACATTTCATTGGGCATGCGCAATGAAGCACAACTCCCCTCCCCCACACTTTGCTGAAGCTCATGGACTGAAGACGGTTTGAGCATCTACTGATTAAGGTATTAATTAAGGCATATTTTTGTTTCCTTGTTTTAGTTATAATCATGATGTTTACTTGAATTAATATTACTTTGCTGAACATGTTAGGAACTTTTAATCTTGTCTTTACATAAACATCTTTTGGACCGTTTGTAGCTTTGAACACCTCGTGTTGGAAACCAACATCTAAAATGTCATTTTGCACTTTAGATCTGTAAATTCGGATTACCGGTTAATTATTTAGAAATGCTTTATTTTTGTTAATTTGATTACTCGGTCGTGACAATGCGGGACCTGGCAGTGTAACTTAACTAGTCTATAATTAGCATGCGTTATTGAATCTAACCATTTTCATCGTGATGTGGAGCGGGGATGGGGAAGGAAGAAAAAACATTTGCGAGATGTTGGAAGGAAGGAAGGAAAAAAACTCGAGAAGAAAAAAAAACGTAACATGGGAGACAAAAAAAAAAAAACTGTCTTAAACCGAGGGCGCAAGTTTTGACTGAATACACCGTCAAACTGTAACCAACGCGCGAAAATACAAAAGTAACGTCTGAATGTCACCAGCGCGTGCACTGCACATGCATCTTTTAAAAGACAGCGTTGAAGTGTAGGTTACTGAATAGTACAGATTCAAGCTGCGTGTTTTAGTTTTAAAGAAGTAGTTCACCAAACATTTTTCCCATGACTTTCATGATAATTAGATTTTTTTCAATAGTTAATACCAATAGTATTGTTCATTGTTAAAGTTGTGGATTAATTCATTTTATTGGTAATATTTAATGCTAAATGAGCATGTGAACTTCATTGCAAGTTACTCTCCCTTTACCTTGCCTTTAACTTAATTCTTTTTTTTTTTTTTTTTCTTTTTAGGTTTCCTGTTGATTGCCTTCTGCCATGCAGTGGAATTGTAAGTTTTGAAATCTGTCTTCAGATGTTGGATGTACTCTGACCTCTGGTATAGTCTTTAGAAATAATTTAAGCTTTAGCTATTGTGGCTGAAAAGTGCAAAACACATTAACAAATATAGAAGCACATTAAAAGTGTACAAATGTATTGTCCTTATTGTGGATTCAAAAGGACCCTGTGTACTTCTGTACCCGGTCGGCTCAGAGGTCATTAATGTTCCTGGGACCCCGAGGCCTTTTATACTGAAGGACTATAAAACAGAAACTGGAAAACCTTATGCAAGGATAAATGAGTTTATTTGCAGAAGGAAGCACTTTGAAGGTTAGTTTGCCAGAATGAAAGTATTGTTTATGTTTCGGGTAATAACATGGTTTGTTCTGTGTCTAGGAGAACAGGAAGTCAGTTCAGAATCAGATACAGAAGTTATCAGAAGGACACAAAATCCTGAGAGATCTAACCTGACTGACACACTGCTGATAACAAAAAAAGAACATTTTTTTCTTCAATTCTGCTGAAGTTTGCTTTAGTTCATTATTATTATTTTTACTTAATTTATATTCATGCTTCAGTTTTTATCCTTATTTCCAAGTCTGTTTATGTTTATAATAATTATGAAGAGACTCATGCAGGCCATGGGCAAGTTTAAATTCTCTCTTTCTCCCCTGATTCTAACCTGACAGCTCCTTTTACACAGTCAGTAAGTTTTAATAACATGTTTTAGTAGGTGAATTTTGTCTGGTTGGAACCAGTAGACCAAAGGAGACTGAAATTGTTTTTGGGCAGCAAAAAAACTTGGAAATAAGGACAAAGAATACTGAAGCTTAAAATTAAAGTTAATTAAAATACTGAATTTGTAAATCTTTGTTTTCAATTATATGATACACGTTTGTCATGTTTTACCACAATATTCATGATGTGAAATTGACACCATACACCACACTTAGTCCTTCTTAGGCTGTACTCTGGCGTCTATAGGGGGTTTTTGTGAGAAAATTGATGTTCAAAGTCCAGTTGTTTCCTTTAAAGTGTAATAAAGTCGTAATGCTTCGTCACAGTTCTCTGGCCACTGTAATCGAGGATGTTGCATGACCACGTGGTATCATCATTGTGGAGGGTTTGGCTGTTTGTAATTTGATTGCAGATGCTGGAAGCACAGACTGCTGGGGCTGTGGAGGAACTGACTTCTGGAGAAGCTGCTGCTTTGTTTCATTATTTACTTTCTTTGGTGTTTGTGTGTGTGTTTACTGATTAGTAGAAATACAAGATGATGTCAAACTCAGTGAACACGTTCTACAGTGGACTCAGACATAAAAGTAGAACAGGCTTTTCTACTCATTAAAATGTATGTCCAAACTTGCTTTTATATGTTTAATAACATTTATAATTAAATATGACACATTTGACAACTTTTATTGATAGTACCACAAAATTGGAAGTTGGCTGTTAATTAGGAAGTACTCGTTTGAGGACACTGGGACTTATGATGGTAAGATCGCTTATGAAATGAGAATCTAAAAGTAAGGGCATAAAAATTTTGAAAAGGTTTGAGAAGAAACCTTTTTTCAGGACCCACTTTCACATTCGGCACCAGTGGGACAGTATGGAGTTCAGGATGGAGCAGTTTCTAAAGGGAGAAAAAGGCTGACTTTCCTCTCCTCCACAACATCTCCACTACATGCTGTTATTAATCACAGCACTTTCTCTTTTAGTTCTTGATCATTAAAGTGAACTTGATGGAGTGCGATTAAAATAATTCCGTTTCCAACTCGTCAAAGAGTCGCTTCAAAGTGTCGATTCAAAGAGTCAAGTCGGTTTTCCGAAAGTGAAAGTGTTTCTCAGCCTCGACTGCATTTGGAGGAGTGGTTGGAAAAACACAAAGATCTTCAACAGCAGCCAGAAGCAGTGAGATTCATGTCCAACAACAAGCAGTGCTGAAGAAAAGCTGGTGAGTTTTTCCTAGAAATGACTTTCTATCGGAATAATGCGTTTGTGTTTTCTATGTAATGGAGTTTGTGGAAAGATCGATCGATCTGTCTCTCTCTCTATCTATCTATCTATCTATCTATCTATCTATCTATCTATCTATCTATCTATCTATCTATCTATCTATCTATCTATCTATCTATCTATCTATCTATCTATCTATCTATCTATCTATCTATCTACAGTGGTGTAAAAGTGTTTTGTTCTAATTTTTTTGCATGTTTTACACTTTAATGTTTCAGATCATCAAACTAATTTAAATATACAGTGGGGAAAATAAGTATTTGAACACCCTGCTATTTTGCAAGTTCTCCCACTTAGAAATCATGGAGGGGTCTGAAATTGTCATTGTAGGTGCATGTCCACTGTGAGAGACATAATCTAAAAAAAAAAATCCAGAAATCACAATATATGATTTTTAAACTATTTATTTGTATGATACAGCAAATAAGTATTTGAACACCTGTCTATCAGCTAGAATTCTGACCCTCAAAGACCTGTTAGTCTGCCTTTAAAATGTCCACCTCCACTACATTTATTATCCTAAATTAGATGCACCTGTTTGAGGTCTTTAGCTGCATAAAGACACCTGTCCACCCCATACAATCAGTAAGAATCCAACTACTAACATGGCCAAGACCAAAGAGCTGTCCAAAGACACTAGCGACGAAATTGTACACCTCCACAAGGCTGGAAAGGGCTATGGGGAAATTGCCAAGCAGCTTGGTGAAAAAAGGTCCACTGTTGGAGCAATCATTATAAAATGGAAGAAGCTAAACATGACTGTCAATCTCCCTCGGACTGGGGCTCCATTAAGGATCTCACCTCGTGGGGTCTCAATGATCCTAAGGAAGGTGAGAAATCAGCCCAGAACTATACGGGAGGAGCTGGTCAATGACCTGAAAAGAGCTGGGACCACCGTTTCCAAGGTTACTGTTGGTAATACACTAAGACGTCATGGTTTGAAATTATGCATGGCACGGAAGGTTCCCCTGCTTAAACCAACACATGTCCAGGCACGTCTTAAGTTTGCCAATGACCATTTGGATGATCCAGAGGAGTCATGGGAGAAAGTCATGTGGTCAGATGAGACCAAAATAGAACTTTTGGGTCATAATTCCACTAAACGTGTTTGGAGGAAGAAGAATGATGAGTACCATCCCAAGAACACCATCCCTACTGTGAAGCATGGGGGTGGTAGCATCATGCTTTAGGGGGTGTTTTTCTGCACATGGGACAGGGCGACTGCACTGTATTAAGGAGAGGATGACCGGGGCCATGTATTGCGAGATTTTGGGGAACAACCTCCTTCCCTCAGTTAGAGCATTGAAGATGGGTCGAGGCTGGGTCTTCCAACATGACAATGACCCGAAGCACACAGCCAGGATAACCAAGGAGTGGCTCTGTAAGAAGCATATCAAGGTTCTGGCTTGGCCTAGCCAGTCTCCAGACCTAAACCCAATAGAGAATCTTTGGAGGGAGCTCAAACTCCGTGTTTTTTCAGCGACAGGCCAAAAACCTGACCGATCTAGACAAGATCTATGTGGAGTAGTGGGCCAAAATCCCTCCTGCAGTGTGTGCAAACCTGGTGAAAACTACAGGAAACGTTTGACCTCTGTAATTGCAAACAAAGGCTACTGTACCAAATATTAACATTGACTTTCTCAGGTGTTCAAATACTTATTTGCAGCTGTATCATGCAAATAAATAGTAAAAAAATCATACATTGTGATTTCTGGATTTTTTTTTTTTTTTAGATTATGTCTCTCACAGTGGACATGCACCTACGAAGACAATTTCAGACCCCTCCATGATTTTTAAGTGGGAGAACTTGCAAAATAGCAGGGTGTTCAAATACCTATTTTCCTCACTGTATTTGTAAAAGATAGCATAAGTGAACATAACATGCAGTTTTAAATAAAATATTTTATTATTGAGAGAAAACAAAATCCAAAACTACATGGCCCTGTGTGAAAAAGTGTTTGCCCCTATACCTAATAACTGGTTGGACCACCCTTAGCAGCAACAACTGCAATCAAGCGTTTGCGATAACTTGCAATGAGTCTGTTACAGCGATGTGGAGGAATTTTGCTCCACTCATCTATGCAGAATTGTTGTAATTCAGCCACATTGGAGCGTTTTCCAGCATGAACTACCTAAACTAATTTCTAATTTCTAACTAAACTAATTTCTAATGCTGTCCTTCATCATCACTCCCAATGAACATCTCAACATCTTCAGCTCTGCTACCTTCAGCTCCACCTCCTGTCTTTTACTCAATGACACTGTCTCTAAACCATACAACATCTCAGGTCATCTGGTCCAACCGACTTTCCACTCTTTATCCTCTTAAGCTCTGCTCTCACTTCCTCCTTACTAATCCTATCCACTTTCTGCCTTACCATCTCCACACCATCCAACCTTCTTTCTCTCTCATTTTCCTGCTCAAATCAGCTGCTTAAAATACTCCCTCCATCTTCTCAACACACTCTCCTCATTAGTTAACACATTTCCATCTCCATCCTTTATTGCTCTAACTTGCAGCACATCCTTCCCAGCTCGGTTTCTCTGCCTGGCCAATCACTACAAATCCTTTTCTCCTTCTTTAGGGTCCAACTTCTCATACAGCTCCTTATATGCCTATGCGGCACATCTCCTTGTACTCCTGCCTACTTTTATTATCTCTTTCAATCCCAATTCTGTTTCTCCAACCTCTTTCTCCTTATATGTTCCAGCACTTCCTCATTCCACCACCATGTCTCTTTTTCCTCCTTTCTATTTTCAGATGTCACACCAAGTGTGTTTCTCGCTGTCTTCCTCATCACTTATGCAATAGATGCCCAATCATCCAGCTTGTCTTCACCACCACAGAGAACCTGTCTGACCTCTTCCCTGAACCTCACACTACAGTCTTCCTCCTTAAGTTTCCACCTTATTCTTCTTTCAGTCCTCACTCTCCCCCTCTTTCTCTTCACCTCTAAAACCATCCTACAGAACACAATCTGATGCTGTCTATCTACACTGTCCCCTGCCAACACCTTACAGTCTCCAATCTCCTTCAGGTTACATCTTCTACATAGAACATAGTCCACCTGTGTGCCCCTCCCTCCACTCCTTTATGTCACCCTATGCTCCTCATTCTTCTTAAAATAAGTTCATAACTGCCATTTCCATCATTTTAGCTAAATCTACCACCATCTGCCCTTCAACATTCCTCTCCTTAAGACCATACCTACCCATCACCTTCTCATCACCTCTGTTCCCTTCACCTACATGCCCATTTAAATCTGCCCCAATCACCAATTGCTCATTCCTAGTTACACCATCTACCATTTAATCTAACTCACTTCAGAACTTTTCTTTCTCACAACCCACTTGTGGAGCATAAGCACTGATGACATTTAATATCACCCCTTCAACTTCCAGCTTCATCACTCTATCAGAAACTCTCTTCACCGCACTACACTCTTACTGTACTCTTCCTTCAGAATCACCCCTACACCATTTCTCTTTACATCCACACCATGATAAAACAGTTTAAACACATCCAATGTTCCTGCTCTTACTCTCTTTCCACTTGGTCTCCTGAACACACAACATATCTACCTTTCTCCTCTCCATCATATCAGCTCCCTCTCTTACTTTACCAGTCATAGTACCAACATTTAAAGTACCAACCCGAACTTCCACTTTCCTACACTTCTCCTTTCCCTGCCGTCTCTGTAGACGTCTTCCTCCTCTACTTCTCCTCCTTTGGCCAACAGTAGCCCAATTTCCACCGGTACCCTGTTGTTAACGATACCTGTTATGGTCTTTTTTAACTCTTGCCTCGACCGATCCGGTATAAATCTCTGATTTCTACTAGATCCTCATTTTTCCAAGGTTTTGTGCAACCCTAATGGCTGGGTTAACATTAAAGACTATATAATTTCTTTTAATCATCAGAATATCTCTATTTTTTGTCAGGTTATTGCTATTATAACTGTTATTGTTATGTTGTTATATATGCTGTTTAGGTGCATTTGTTTACAGGAAACTCTCACCTGGACCAAGATTGCAGCAGCATTGGCGTATCGCAGCAACGGACCAAAGCAGCCAATGAGGCGTTTGTGTCTATGTCTATGGCTTTCACCTCTAATGGGACTTTAGAGGAAGATTTTCAACCAGTTTTAACTGCATGTTTGTTTTTGCGTTTTCTAGTAATGTGATTGATTCCAGCAGAAGAGATCGGCATCTTCAGCATTTAAAAATGGAGATCCCTGATCAGGGGACAGATCACATGACCTCACCCTCAAAAGACTGGTAACCTGCCATGTTCTAGTATTTTGCTAATGAACTGTTCATATCTGCATTATGGAGTTTCTGTAGAAATAATAACTAATATTTATGGTAAGAATAAAACTTTAGCACTCACTTAAAAAAAGTGGTTGATGAAATGATGTCCCACAACTGCTTATTTTTTGCCTTTTGATTAGTTTTTGTATTTATACTCCCATGTTTCCATTGTCTCTTTGTGAAGACCTGTTTGTTTCTGCTCTTAGCCTATTCCAGGCATGGTAGCATGTGGATATAAGCAGCACTATGTAGATCTGCTACTATTAGCATTCCGTTGTATTTAAAGTTAAATGAAACAAGGTTGTGGCTTTTTAAGGAACTATACTGCAGGGGTGTTTGTTCCCTGTTCACAATCTGTGTTCTGTATGCTACTATTCCTAGTGTGTAAGAAGTGAGAAAGATTATAATAAATTTTAAACAGAAATATTGTGATTATACCTTAGTATATTTTATACCTTATTATTATACCGAAATTATGTCTCATATCCATTTCTATCATTTTAAACAGTAAAGGAAAGAGAAAGAGATCACACTCCCCAGAACACAGCTGTGTCTCCATGAAGAGTGATCGGTCTATGGGTTATCCTCTCTACTTCAGAAATGAAAACCCCTCACCTGTACACAGGTAACATCTCTGTCAGGTGGCAACCACGAGTCGGAAACGAAAGAAACTCTGTCATGTTTATGGAATCATTCAGCACACAAACAGAGGACAGGGAGTGTTATGAAATGTAATGCTGGTTTGGTCTGTGATGCGGGTATAATCCTTTAAGGAAGTATAATCCATTTAGGAAAGTATTATCCATAAGGAAGGTAATGTCCGTAAGGAAACGGGTAATCCGGAAAGTGAGGGTAATCCGTAGGACATGAAGAAGGGGTAGGAACCAGCGGGGAAACTCAGCACATAAATAAACTCGCAATGTCCTGCCGCTGCCCATTTCCATTATTTACCTGTTTTTTTGCTGAAGTTTAAGATACAGGACGTGTTTACACACTTAAATTCAGGCAGTTTTGCAGCCAATATTATTAAATATGTTTGTGTGTTTTTATGGAAGATTGCTGATGATTTGTGTGGTGTGGGAGTGGAGCATTGTGGTGGGGTTACAATAGGAATCTTGTCCAGGGTTCCAAATGCTACAAACTGACCTGTTACGCAGAACGTAACAGACCCCGAAGAGAGAGAGAGAGAGAGAGAGAGAGAGAGAGAGAGAGAGAGAGAGAGAAAAAGAGAGAGAGAGAGAGGGAGGGAGGGATGGATGGAGGGATGGATGGAGGGATGGATGGAGGGATGGATGGATACCGGGCAGAGCTGATGGTGTGTATGCAGGTTATGCTTTGGTGTGAAGGAAAGATGTGCGTTTTTAGCGAGTGTGTGTGTGTGTGTCCCGGCGTGAGTACAAGGAAAGATGTGAGTTACTGAGAGTGTGTGTGTCGGCGTGAATACGAGGAAAGAAAGATGCGTGTTACCGTAAGTGTGTGAGACCATTTCAGTGTCGATCTGTTCGGTATTTACCTGCACCTGGTCTCCGCGCCGCACCGAAAAGTCACGTGACCACACACACACCACACGTGTGCCTATCTGGTGTTTTTTTTGTTTTGTTACAGAAAATCTGCAAACTGTTCTCAGAAAGTATATGTCCACACAGGCGCTTATTTATTTAATTGAAAGGCAACATTGCTGTCATAAAATCGCACAAACTAACATCACAATTGTGATACAATTAATTGTGCAAGACTATTTAAAGTTAAATGTAACAAATTTAAGGAGTTAACAGAAATATTGTGATACCTTATGATACAAATTCATCTACACATTTTTAACACTGAAATTCTGTCTCATGTCCATTTCTATCATTTTTAACAGTAAACAAAAGAGAAAGAGATCAAACTCCCCAGAACCCAGCTGTGTCTCCATGAAGAGTGATCGGTCTATGGAACCTCCTTGCAACTTCAGAACTGGAATCTTCTCACCTGTACACAGGTAACATCCCATAATTCTCATAGTTAAAATCACAGTTAATGACTAAAGCTGGAATTCTGATCTATTATATAATTTTCATCTTTTACTCTGAAATCCAAATGTCTTCAGTGTCGAGCAAAAATCCAAAGAATTGGACTCCCTGTTCCAATACTTTTTAGAGGTTTGTGTGGGAAGAATAGAAAAGTAGGAAAAAGTGGGAAATGAAAACAGGGAGCACATTTAATTCTCCAGGTGCACAATGTTGGAGTTGTATTCAGCTCTGTGTTCTCCAAGTGTTCCTGCTCTCACTACAATTATTGTAGTACAATTTGTGTTCAGGTTTCGACTCCAGTATTAAAGTGAGGAACGTTGAGATCTTTAACACTTGTTGTTTTTGTTCCCAGTGTTCTACAGAAGGCAGGAGACAGAAGAGAGAAGAACATCATCACAGCTACAGGGTACGATCAAAACCAACACCATGACTGTGACACTGACACACTGCTATTCTAAAGCTCTCTGCTGTTAGGAACTACAGAGTGATTAGATGATAGAAAACCTCCAGTAGAATAAAGTAAATCCACAGTGAGAACATCATAAAGATCTATCTAGCAGAAAAAATGTGAGCTTCTACTCTAATTATTGGAGCCCATGTCTCACCATGTCTTCCTACTTCACCCTGTCACAGACACGACCCAGAATCCACTGCTGCAGATGAATTTCAGAAGAAGTTCAAGTTCAATCTGATGAAGAAGTTTCAGTGTTTGAATGGATTGATGCTAAAGCAGGAAAACCGAACACTCCTGAATGAGATCTACACAGAGCTCTACATCACAGAGGGAGACAGTGGAGACGTCAATAAAGAACATGAGGTGAAACAGATCGAGGCAGCATCCAGGAGGAACCCAACTGAGGACACACCAATTAAATGCAGTGACATCTTTAAACCCCTAACTGAACAAGACAAAGCCATCAGGAGAGTTCTGACAAAACCCTTATCTGAACAAGATGAAGAACCCATCAGGAACATTCTGACAAAGCTCTTATCTGAACAAGATGAAGAACCCAACAGGAACGTTCTGTAAAAGCTCTTATCTGAACAAGATGAAGAACGCATCAGGGACGTTCTGAAAAAGCTCTTATCTGAACAACATGAAGAACCCATCAGGAATGTTCTGAAAAAGCTCTTATCTGAACAAGATGAAGAACCCATCAGGAGAGTTCTGACTAAGGGAGTATCTGGAATTGGAAAAACAGTCTCTGTGCAGAAGTTTGTTCTGGACTGGGCTGAAGGGAAAACAAATCAGGACGTCCACCTCATAGTCCCACTTCCTTTTAGAGAGCTGAATTTGATGAAGGAGCAGAAACTGAGTCTGATGGAGCTACTTCAAGGGTTTTTTAAGGAGATGAAAGATATGGACATTTCCAGGTTGGAGAAGGTTTTGTTCATTTTTGATGGTTTGGATGAGTGTCGTTTATCTCTGGATTTCCAGAAGACAGTAAAAGTGTGTGATGTAACTGAATCAGCACCAGTGCATGTGCTGCTGATAAACCTGATCAAAGGAAACCTGCTTCCATCTGCTCTCATCTGGATCACCTCCAGACCAGCAGCAGCTGATCAAATCCCCTCTGAGTGTGTTCATCGAGTCACAGAGGTACGAGGGTTCAATGACCCTCAGAAGGAGGAGTACTTCAGGAAGAGGATCAGTGATCTGAACCTGGCCAATAAGATCATCACACACCTGAAGTCATTAAGAAGCCTCTACATCATGTGCCACATCCCAGTGTTCTGCTGGATTTCAGCTGCTGTTCTAGAGAGAATGTTGGGTGAAGCAGAGAGTGGAGAGATCCCCAAGACTCTGACTCAAATGTACACACACTTCCTCACCATTCAGACCAACATCATCAGAGAGAAGTACCTACAGAAGCAGGAGAGCGATGAAGAAATGCTTCTCAAACTGGGGAAACTGGCTTTCCAGCAGCTGAAGAAACAAAACCTGATCTTCTATGAGGAAGACCTGAGAGAGTGTGGCATTGATGTGACAGAAGCAGCAGTGTATTCAGGTGTGTGTACGCAGATCTTCAGAGAGGAGTTTGGACTTCACCAGAGTAAAGTGTACTGCTTTGTCCATCTGAGCATTCAGGAACATCTCGCAGCTCTGTATGTGCACCTGACCTTCATGAAGGAACAGAGAAATGTTCCGGCGTGCTGTAGATCAAGCTTTAGACATTCAGACTGGACATCTGGATCTTTTCCTCCGCTTTCTTCTGGGTCTCTCACTCGAGTCCAATCAGAAACTTCTACATTCCTTAGTAACACAGACAGGAATTAGCTCCCAGAACAAAGAGAAAACAGTTCAGTACATCAAGAAGAAGATCAGTAAAGATTATCCTGCAGAGAAATCCATCAATCTGCTCCACTGTCTGAATGAACTGGGTGATGATTCTCTAGTGGAGGAAATCCAGCAGTATCTAAAATCTGGAGCACAAAGTGAACTTTCTCCTTCACAGTGGTCTGCTCTGGTGTTTGTGTTACTGACATCAACACAGGATCTGGAGGAATTTGACCTGAATAAATACATCACTCCAGATAAGATCAGAGATGAGATTCTTGTGAGAGTGATGCCTGTGATTGCAGCATCCAGAAAAGCAATGTAAGTGAAGCTGAATGAAATTGTTCTACTGTTACAGTGTTGAGAACAAATCAAAGGTCTGAGCTGTTCAGATGAATCGAACTCTGCAGGACTCTTTAGACTTTTTCCTTTCTTCTCTTAGAAACCTTTTAGATCAGACTCTCTTACTTTCCCATTTGGATTCCCGGATCTCATCGTCCATGTTTATACAACGTGTGTGTGATGATGTTCCTCAGCTGAAACTCTCCCCAAGCCAAATCTGAACATTCCGGCTGTCAATTCTTATTATTCCACCATTTAATCATTGTGTTCAACTGATGTGTGTGATGTTGAAAGTGAGACGCTGCAATGAAGCTTTGAGAACTTGTTTGATCTTCTGCATTTCTGTTCATTATCTTTTATTTCCTTCAGTATCAGATGCAGTGAAATTACAAAGAGAAGCTCTGTAGAAGCTCTGACCTCAGTGCTCAACTCAGAAACCTCCAGTCTGAGAGAACTGCATCTGACTGTCAATACACTGGATCTGACCTGGAATAAACTAGAAGACTCAGGAGTGAAGCGTCTCTCTGCTCTACTGGAGAATCCTGAGTGTAAAGTGAAGACACTGTGGTAAGATCATCTCTCTGAGAGACACAAGAACTCACTAAAAGCTGCAGTGAATTGTTGTATACAGTGTTGTTTTTCAGGTGAAATTTGCTGTAGCAGTACAACATCCAGAACAAATCTATCAGTAATGAAACTTCTCACTTCCACTAATCATTAATGCACTGAGAATTAGATCTATGTGTGAATAAAACTCCAGTTAAACAGAGAGAAAGAACCTGATTCATGACTTTGAACAGAAAGCAGCAATACCTTTACACCTCTTGTACACATAATGACAGGAATCTCAATCACAGCAATAATCATTGGTCAGGTTTAATATTATCTTGTGATTGGACAAGAGAAGGGAGACGGTCCACTATAACACACACATCATCTTCAAATCATCATCATTGCTTTTTCAACCTGTTTCTAGACGTCTTACCATATTATTCTTCATTGTCAGAGATTCCCCTCTGCTCCGTTTGCAGAATGATGAAGTGTGTGTCAGCTTGCATTGCTCTGGACTTCCCAGTTCCATTCTCTGTTTCTCAGAGCGACGTGTGTTTGTGCTGCTGCTCTCCTTCATCCCATCTTCTTTTACAACTTCTTTATTAAACTGCAAATGTTTAAGCTCTTCTAAGAGTAAAAAATCCCACATTTACTTCTGTTTTTTTCTCCACATTCATTTGGTCATTAGTGCTGCTCTACTTCTAATCCCCTGCTGTGAAAATGAGCTGAAATACACCTTACACTGCCACCTACTGGTCATTTACTGCAGTTTTCTTGTGTCAGCAGTCTGAGATGAATCAAAGTGCAGTACAAATATTTATCTCTATTAAATCATCTTTAAATTCATTTATTTTCATTGATATATTTTTGATTTACTTTGTAAGTCCTGGAGAAATCTGCTGCAACTTATTTTACACAAATCAAATCTGTCCATTTTGTAGTCGGGCAACTCGCACTACATGACTGTCTAGACGAGGACTTCCATCAGTGTCTGTGACTGGTTCTCACACCAACACTGCAGGAACGAGGGAGAACACAAAGGATGTGTAATGTGTAGAAACTGAGAGTGAAGTGTGTGTCATTGTGTATCTGCAGGTTGTGTAAGTGTGGAGTATTAAATGAAGGCTGTGCTGCTCTCGCTTCAGCTCTGAGATCAAACCCCTCACACCTGAGAGAACTGAATCTGACTGGGAATAAAGTAGGAGACTCAGGAGTGAAGTGTCTCTCTGCTGTACTGGAGAATCCTCACTGTAAACTGGAGATACTGTGGTAAGATCATCTCTCTGAGAGTCACATGACCTGCTCCTCAGTAACACACATTCTCTAATAGTGAGACTGAAGCAGAGCTTTTAGGTTCAGCATCAATGTTCTGAGGAGGAACTTTTAGTTTTTTTGTTAGTTTAAATTAGTGTTAATTGACCACACACACTCTCACACACACACACACACACACACACACACACACACACACACACACACACACACACACACACACACACACACACACACACACATATTCACACTCACACACACATTCACACACACACACACACACACACACACACACACACATGCACACTCGCACACACTCACACTCACACTCACACACCAGCCTCTGGATCAGCACTGTGGTGATTTCTTTAGAGAACATTGAGGAAGTAAACAGGGTGGTGAAAATAGAGTTGTTATTCAGGAGACGTTTACTCCAGTAATTCCCTCAGTCCAACCGGCAAAAAATATCATTTTGTCCAATGTTCCCCCGTTTATAAAAGATGAATTGTTGATAATGGAATTGTGTAGATATGGAAAAAATGTTTCGCAAAACAAGAAAGTTCCGGCTAACCCTAGGCTGTAAATCCCCTTTACTTAAACCTGCTCTTTTAGACCAAAAGTTGTTATGGTCCTTAAAAGTGAAGTAGAGGATCTAAGTGTGGCTTTTAAATTCAGAATCGATGGCTTTGACTTTGTTGTGTATGTAAGTTCTGAGATTATAAGATGTTTTAAGTGTGGAGAGGAGGAGCACATTAGAAGTTCCTGTCATCTACAGATCTCGGATAACAGCGCTCACGTAGCGGCTGATGAAGAGGCTGGAGATACTGTTGTCACTGGTTCTGCTTGATGTGATCAGGCTGGAGATACTGTTCTCACTGGTTCTGCTGAATGGGATCAGGCTGGAGATACTGTTCTCACTGGTTCAGCTGAATGTGATCAGGCTGGAGATACTGTTCTCACTGGTTCTGCTGAATGTGATCAGGCTGGAGATACTGTTCTCACTGGTTCTGCTGAATGTGATCAGGCTGAAGATACTGTTCTCACTGGTTCTGCTGAATGTGATCAGGCTGGAGATACTGTTCTCACTGGTTCTGCTGAATGTGATCAGGCTGGAGATACTGTTCTCACTGGTTCTGCTGAATGTGATCAGGCTGAAGATGCTGTTCTCACTGGTTCGGCTGAATGGGATCAGGCTGGAGATACTGTTCTCACTGGTTCGGCTGAATGTGAACAGGCTGGAGATGCTGTTCTTACTGGTTCGGCTGAATGTGATCAGGCTGGAGATGCTGTTCTTACTGGTTTGGCTGAATAGGATCAGGCTGAAGATACTGTTGTCACTGGTTCAGCTGAATGTGATCAGGCTGGAGATACTGTTCTCACTGGTTCTGCTGAATGTGATCAGGCTGGAGATACTGTTCTCACTGGTTCTGCTGAATGTGATCAGGCTGGAGATACTGTTCCCACTGGTTCTGCTGAATGTGATCAGGCTGGAGATACTGTTCTCACTGGTTCAGCTGAATGGGATCAGGCTGGAGATACTGTTCTCACTGGTTCGGTTGAATGTGATCAGGCTGAAGGTGCGTCTATTGTGCCAGAGGCAGGAACGAGTGATGCCAGGGGGAGAACCCGAGGTGACAGAGGGGAAAACAGTAATAGATACTGTCAAAGCAGCTAAACAGGTGAGTGAAGAAGAAATGAATCCAGATTATGTGAGTGAGGATGCACTGTTTAAAACACCTCCTGAAAAAGGAATAAAGTAAGGATGAGGAATGAAAAGTTAAAACAATGGTCTGAAACACAAGCTAATGAATGTGATGATGTTGAAAGTCCTGTTGAAGATTGTGACAGTGAAACTCTGGACAATAAGAGCAGAGGGAAGACATGTACCGTATTTTTCGGACTATAAGCCGCTACTTTTTTTCCCACGTTTTGAACCCCGCGGCTTAAACAACGAAGCAGCTTATTTATGAATTTCATAAACTTCAAGCCAAAAAAACTGAACCCCATAACATTAGACCAATGAAATTTTCAAACGGAAATGAAAAAAAATGCACCTCACCTGTGTTCTGAGCTGCACGGCTTCGGAAGAAAAAACTTTTTTTTAAACACACGACGATGCCAAAAGATAAACTCCCGAGAGAAATAGTTGTGAAAGGAAGGAGGAAGACAGTGAACAATGACTTTCTTGGTAGGCTACTGTTTAGATACAAGCCGTTGTAACGCGTTGAGTCTGGGTGAAGGGAGGAGCTCACTAACTCCAGTTACAACAGAAATCATATAAGCACAGACAGGTTTCCAAAACTCGTGCTATTTTTATTTTTCTTGGCAACAGCGTTACGGGTTAGTCAAAGAAACTTAGAAATGAGCATCAGAAAATGGGACATAATCCTCCGTCTTCACACATGCAGTAATAGCGGAAAAAATGCGGCGCCAGGCTATTACCAAAATACCCGCTATGCTCCTAAAGGAAGCGCAACATATTTCACCCATCTTTCGTTAAAGCCTGTGTAAAGTTCATTAGTTTCAATGTAGACACCTGTGGCTTATAGACAGGTGCGGCTTATTTATGTTTAAAATAAAAATCTTTGTCAAATTCAGTGGGTGCGGCTTATATATGGGTGCGCTTTATAGTCTGGAAATTATGGTAGTGACTATTCTTTTGGTAAAGTCAAATCTTTTTTTACAAAGATCAATAAAGATGAAAAATGTGCAGGCTAAAGATTCTTTTCCTGATCGCAAAATGTTTGTTGATTCTGTTGGGATGTTAATGAGAAGTGAGGGTGAAGAAAAATTCCTGCTAAATGAAGATCAGAACTTCAGGCAGAGGATGGGGTTTGAAACAATGTAGTTTTCTCTGCCTTCACATGCTGAAATTTGTCTTGTCTCTTTTAATATTGTGCAGAGCTGTGTAATGAGTCCTTCTGGGGTTTCTGATCATGATATTGTTATTTGTAGTGTGTTTATATCAAATATAAGGTCAAAGAGTTCCTATTGGCATTTTAATGTCTCTTTGTTGAGTGATGCGAAGTTTAAAGAGGTTTTTCGAATTTAAATAAAAAGGAATTGAAAAAAAGAAAGAGTTTTATAAATGTAAAACAATGGTGGGATTTTTTAATTTGGAAAGAAAGAATGGCCAGAGTAGATACATTCACTCATTGTGATCAGAGAACTGGCAGGAGCTTACAGTGCTGTCTGAAATAAGATACAGGGCTGTAAGGTTCTATAAGGATCTGTATGGGAGTGAATATAAAGATGATGAGGAAATGTCTGCCAGTTTTTATCAAGGTTTACCGAAGCTTCCAAAAAAGTCAAAGGAGGCACTAGAGAAGCCTTTGTGTTCACAAGAGCTATGGAAGGTATTGTAGATTATGGAGAGTAGAAAAGCTCCAGTACTTGATGCCTTTTGGGAGGTGTTGGGTGAGGATCTCTTGGATGTTCTCATTGAGAGCATAGCTGAGTGGTTTTTACCAGTGAGCTGTAGGAGAGCTGTGATTACTCTACTACCCAAGAAAGGTGACCTTCAAGAAATTAACAACTGGAGACCAGTGAGCCTGTTGTGCTCTGATCTAAAAATCTTTTCTAAAACTCTGGGAAATAGATTAAGGGAAGTGATGGGGGACATCATACATCCTGACCAGACGTATTGTGCCTGGTAGGTCTATTTCTGAGAACATTTTACTTGTTGGAGATGTAATAGAGGTTGCTGGCCTATTGGGCATTAATTTAGGGCTCATCTCCATTGATCAGGAAAAAGCTTTTTATAGGGTTGAGCACCAATATCTTTGGAACACCTTTTATGTTCTTGGTTTTGGCACAGGTTTTATTGAAGAAGTTAAAGTGTTATATAAAGACATTGAGAGTATGCTAAAAATCAATGGTGGTTTGTCTGCCATAGTGTTAACAGGGGCATAAGACAAGGTTGTGACTCTCTGGAACGCTTTACTCCTTAGCAATCGAACCATTATTAAACTAATTATGGTCTAATATAGAAGACCTACTGTTACCTCATGTTAATCTGCAACATCAGATATCAGCTGATGTAATGATAAAGGTCAATGGGCAGAATGATATAAATACTCGAGTAGTATTTATACTTTCACACGCACACACGCACACACACACACACATACTGCATAAAAGAAACAGATAGTTCTCACTAAATAAAATGTTTTAATATATACACTCATTTCAAAACACACAGGATGTGTAATGTGTAGAAACTGAGAGAGTGAAGTATGTGTCATTGTGTATCTGCAGGTTGCGTGATTGTGAAGTATCAGATGAAGGCTGTGCTGCTCTCGCTTCAGCTCTGAGATCAAACCCATCACACCTGAGAAAACTGAATCTGACTAAGAATAAAGTAGGAGACTCAGGAGTGAAGTGTCTCTCTGCTGTACTGGAGAATCCTCACTGTAAACTGGAGATACTGAGGTAAGATCATCTCTTTGAGAGTCACATGACCTGCTCCTCAGTAACACACATTCTCTAATAGTGAGACTGAAGCAGAGCTTTTAGGTTCAGCATCAATGTTCTGAGGAGGAACTTTATAGTTGTATTTTTTTACTTTTGTTTGTTAGATTAAATTCGTGTTGATTTAATTTTTATCTTTTTATAATCATGACTTTTTATTGACTTTTGTATTGTTTTAGTTTCTAATATCTAATAAATGTACAAAAGTGTTGATATACATTGAGGAAAATAAGTATTTGAACACCCTGCTATTTTGCAGGTTCTCCCACTTAGAAATCATGGAGGGGTCTGACATTGTCATCGTAGGTGCATGTCCACTGTGAGAGACATAATCTAAAAAAAAAAATCCAGAAATCACAATATATGATTTTTAAACTATTTATTTATATGATAAAGCTGCAAATAAGTATTTGAACACCTGAGAAAGTCAATGTTAATATTTGGTACAGGAGCCTTTGTTTGCAATTACAGAGGTCAAACGTTTCCTGTAGTTTTTCACCAGGTTTGCACACACTGCAGGAGGGATTTTGGCCCACTACTCCACACAGATCTTCTCTAGATCAGTCAGGTTTCTGGCCTGTCGCTGAGAAACACGGAGTTTGAGCTCCCTCCAAAGATTCTCTATTGGGTTTAGGTCTGGAGACTGGCTAGGCGACGCCAGAACCTTGATATGCTTCTTACAGAGCCACTCCTTGGTTATCCTGGCTGTGTGCTTCGGGTCATTGTCATGTTGGAAGACCCAGCCTCGACCCATCTTCAATGCTCTAACTGAGGGAAGGAGGTTGTTCCCCAAAATCTCGCAATACATGGCCCTGGTCATCCTCTCCTTAATACAGTGCAGTCGCCCTGTCCCATGTGCAGAACCCCCCCCCCCCCCCTCCCCCCCAAAGCATGATGCTACCACCCCCATGCTTCACAGTAGGGATGGTGTTCTTAGGATGGTACTCATCATTCTTCTTCCTTAGTAGTTGGATTCTTACTGATTGTATGGGGTGGACAGGTGTCTTTATGCAGCTAACGACCTCAAACAGGTGCATCTAATTTAGGATAAATGTAGTGTGATGGTCAGTGATGAGTGTGATGGTCAGTGATGTGAGTGTGATGGTCAGTGATATGAGTGTGATGGTCAGTGTTGAGTGTGATGGTCAGTGATATGAGTGTGATGTCAGTGTTGAATGTGATGGTCAGTGTTGTGAGTGTGATGGTCAGTGTTGTGAGTGTGATGGTCAGTGATGTGAGTGTGATGGTCAGTGATGTGAGTGTGATGGTCAGTGATGAGTGTGTGATGGTCAGTGATGTGAATGTAATAGTCGGTGATGTGAGTGTGATGGTCAGTGATATGAGTGTGATGTCAGTGTTGAGTGTGATGTCAGTGTTGAGTGTGATGGTCAGTGTTGTGAGTGTGATGGTCAGTGATGTGAGTGTGATGGCCAGTGTTGAGTGTGATGGTCAGTGTTGAGTGTGATGGTCAGTAATATGAGTGTGATGGTCAGTGTTGAGTGTGATGGTCAGTGTTGAGTGTGATGGTCAGTAATATGAGTGTGATGGTCAGTGTTGAGTGTGATGGTCAGTGTTGAGTGTGATGGTCAGTGTTGTGAGTGTGATGGTCAGTAATGAGTGTGTGATGGTCAGTGATGAGTGTGATGGTCAGTGATGTGAGTGTAATAGTCAGTGATGTGAGTGTAATGGTCAGTAAGGGGAGTGTAATGGTCAGTGATGTAAATGTGATGGTCAGTGATGTGAGTGTGATGGTCAGTGTTGAGTGTGATGTCAGTGTTGAGTGTGATGGTCAGTGTTGTGAGTGTGATGGTCAGTGATGTGAGTGTGATGGTCAGTGATGTGAGTGTGATGGTCAGTGATGAGTGTGTGATGGTCAGTGATGTGAATGTAATAGTCGGTGATGTGAGTGTGATGGTCAGTGATATGAGTGTGATGTCAGTGTTGAGTGTGATGTCAGTGTTGAGTGTGATGTCAGTGTTGAGTGTGATGGTCAGTGATGTGAATGTAATAGTCGGTGATGTGAGTGTGATGGTCAGTGATATGAGTGTGATGTCAGTGTTGAGTGTGATGTCAGTGTTGAGTGTGATGGTCAGTGTTGTGAGTGTGATGGTCAGTGATGTGAGTGTGATGGTCAGTGTTGAGTGTGATGGTCAGTGATGTCAGTGTGATGGTCAGTGTTGAGTGTGATGGTCAGTGTTGAGTGTGATGGTCAGTGTTGAGTGTGATGGTCAGTAATATGAGTGTGATGGTCAGTGTTGAGTGTGATGGTCAGTGTTGAGTGTGATGGTCAGTGTTGAGTGTGATGGTCAGTAATATGAGTGTGATGGTCAGTGTTGAGTGTGATGGTCAGTGTTGTGAGTGTGATGGTCAGTAATGAGTGTGTGATGGTCAGTGATGAGTGTGATGGTCAGTGATGTGAGTGTAATAGTCAGTGATGTGAGTGTAATGGTCAGTAAGGGGAGTGTAATGGTCAGTGATGTAAATGTGATGGTCAGTGATGTGAGTGTGATGGTCAGTGATGTGAGTGTGATGGTCAGTGATGTAAATGTGATGGTCAGTGATGTGAGTGTGATGGTCAGTGATGTGAGTGTGATGGTCAGTGATGTGAGTGTAATAGTCAGTGATGTGAGTGTAATGGTCAGTAAGGGGAGTGTAATGGTCAGTGATGTAAATGTGATGGTCAGTGATGTGAGTGTGATGGTCAGTGATGTGAGTGTGATGGTCAGTGATGTAAATGTGATGGTCAGTGATGTGAGTGTGATGGTCAGTGATGTGAGTGTGATGGTCAGTGATGTGAGTGTGAAAGTTTGGAAATGTATCTGCTGCTAAAATAAATTGGAGTAAGAGTGATGCCTTAATTGTTGGAAAATGGGAGAAGGGGCCACCGTTATTACCTAGTGGGTTAACTTGGAAAAAATGAGGTCTTTAATATGTAGGAGTGTTTATTGGAGATGCTGTCACACGAGAAAATAACTGGTTTGGGTTGGTTAAAAAAATAGAGGGCAGGTTAAAAAAATGGAAGTGGATTCATACACAAGTTTCCTTTAATAATGAACAATTTGGCTGCTTTAACATTGTGGCACAGATTGATATGTGTAGACCCTCCTTCCGGTCTGCTTTCCAGATTACAAGCAACGCTGGTGGACTTTTTTTAGGATTAGCTTCACTGGGTCCCTTAAAGTGTACTTTTCTTGCTTGTGGAAGAAGGAGGTCAAGGTCTGGTGCATCTGTTTAGTAGACCTGCAACTTTTCGCTTGCAGTTTATCCAGAGACTGGTAACTGGGCCTGAAGATCTAGTTTGGAGGAAAGTGGCTCAGAACATATTACAGCAGATCGATGGAATTGGACTTGACAGTACTCCGGTATTTACGGATCACAAACAAGTGAATTTCAAAGGACTTTCTTCTTTTTATCAAGAACTATTTAAAATGTGGGGACTTTTCAGGTTTATCAGGGTTTGTAAAACAAAGTCATTGTTTTGGTTGCTTGAGGAGCCTTTGGTTAAAGGATCTCTCTTTGACTTATTAAATGTGTTGGCCAGGTCTTTAATTAAGACTTTGTGGCTCTGGTATGGTAAAGTTAAGGAACGTAATTGATGTGGCTGGGCCTCATTTAAGTGATGGTCTTGCACTGGCCACCATTTTAAGTCAGAGGTCCTCACGCCAAACTGAATTTATTTTAAAACTGTGAAAAAAAGGTTTACAGAGGAAGAATTAATTATGTTATTGTTAGTGTTAAGATGGTTTTCACACTATCTCACACACATCCCTTTGTCTGTTCAGTGTCTATAGAATATTTACGATGTTAGTCTGTAAGGTAAACAGGGAGTCCTTATCTGGGCTCACACATCTACGGCTAGTATATCCTCTTGTCTAAACAGGAAACAAGTTTAGGACAGCCCTTTCTCTGTATGTGTATATATATACGTTCTGCTACCTGCAAAAAACAGAAGAAGAGGAAGAACATGCATTCTGTGTGCTGTGTATTTCTTCTTCCCTGATATTAGAAAGGCACCACGGGCATAGCAGATCGTATGGAAAACCTCTCCAAGAATAAAGTTTTGTTTGGGCATGATAAAAATCTAACAGTTATAAAACTTTGCTGATGGAAGTCTGATTCCAGATATAAAATATCCCTTTCCCAAAATCACTATTTCTCCTGATTTAAGAGGTATGTCTAGCATACTGCTGGATATAGAAGGTCTGAAAGATAGGGATCTGAGTTTAACTGAAGGAATTATCTGCCGTCCTCCTCTCCGGCAGGCACAGGGTTATTCTTTGTGGAAAAGAAGTACAAGAGCCTCCATCCTTGCATCGAATATCGGGGCCTAAATGGCATAACTGTCAAGAACCGGTACCCATTGCCCCTGATGTTTTCTGCATTCTCCAGGGCTCTATAATCTTCACCAAACTGGACCTCCGTAGCGCCTACCACCTTGTCCGTATCCGGGAGGGGGATGAGTGGAAGACGGCGTTCAATACCTCGTCGGGGCATTATGTGTACCTTGTTATGCCATTTGGCTTCACGAATGTGCCAGCGGTCTTCCAGGTGTTGTTAAACGACGTGCTTTGAGACATGCTCGTGTTCTCACGCTCTAGAGACAAACATGTCCACCATGTGCATTCGGTACTCGGGTGGCTCCTCCAGAATGTAAGGTGGAGAAATGCGATTTCCATATGTCCAGCACCACCTTCCTTGGATTTGTCCTTTCAGCCAATAACTTCCAGATGGACCAAGCCAGGATTTAGGTGGTAAAGGACTGGCCCCAATTACAGAGGTTTTTGGGTTTTGCCAATTTCTATCAGCGGTTTATCAGGGTCTATAGCTCCGTCGCGGCCCCCCTTCACTCACTCACCTCCATACGTCAGGCCTTTAACTGAAACCCAGAGGCTTGAACGGGCCTTTAACCAACCTGAAGAGTCTTTTCACCTCAGCCCCTGTCCTGGCCCTTCCGGATCCAACCCGCCAATTTGTGGTGGAGGTGAACGCCTCAGATCTGGGTGTAGGGGCCATTCTGTCTCAGAGAGGTGCCCTTGAACACGGCCTGCACCACGGTCTTAGCCCAGCTGAACAGAACTACCCAGTTGGTGATCGTGAGGTCATTGGCTGGAGGGGTCCGAAGTTCCATTTCTCGTCTGGACCGATCATTGAAATTTGGAATATATGCGGACTGCCAAGCGCCTGAATCCATGTCAAGCACGTTAGGGACTGTTCTTCGGGCGATTTAACTTCTCCTTGTCGTACCGGCCGGGGTCGCTAAATGGGAAGCCTAACGCCTTGTTCCGTTTGCACTCCCCTGATGAGGAGGAACCACCCCCTGACCCCATACTTCCCACCACTGTTACTGTCCGCACCATGGACGGTCAACATTACCCCAGTGAGTGTGTGTGTTCAAAATTATTTTGACATTATTGCTTTCTCAACATTAACCCAGTGAGTGCCACGACTGTATGTTCAAATGTATTCGGACATTATTGCTTTCCTGCCTGTTCTATCCTCCTCACCCTTTTCTTCTACTTTAACCCTGTTTGTGCTGCGACTGTGTTTTGTTCTGAAGTATTCGGACATTAAATATTTCCTGCCTGTGCTAAACCCTCCTCTCCTGATTCTTATCGTCTGGTGCATCCTGCATTTGGGTCCTCTCATCCACGCACCTAATCACCCGAGTTCGTTGACAGTAATTGATAAAGAATTAACTTTTGATATGTTGTTAATTTGAGTTTTGGGTTTATGTTTTGACTTTGCTTGTTTGTTTGTTTGATTTGTTTTTGACTTAAGTTGGTTTGTATGTATATTTTTAATAAAGGTGTATGAAATCTCTCTCCTTCTCTTACACACACACACATATACACACACACACACACACACACACTCACACTCACTCACACACAGACAAACTCACACACACAGACTCACTCTCTGTCTCTCTTTCACGCGTGCACACACACACACACACATACACACACACTCACTCTCTGTCTCTCTTTCACGCGTGCACACACACACACACACACACACACACACACACATACACACACACACACACACTCTTACACACACACACACACACACACTCTCGCTCTTTCTTTCTCACACACACACACACACACACACACACACACACACACACACACTCTTACACACACACACACACACACACACACACACACTCTCGCTCTTTCTTTCTCACACACACACACACACACACACACACACACACACACACACACACACACACACACACACACACACACACACTCTCTCTCACATACACACACTCATACACACACACTCACACACTCTCTCTCTCTCTTTTATCAAACTGCATAAAAAACAGACAGTTCTTGTCACTGAATAAACTGTTTCACTTATTTTAAAACACACAGGATGTGTAATGTGTAGAAACTGAGAGAGTGAAGTGTGTGTCATTGTGTATCTGCAGGTTGTGTGGTTGTGGAGTATCAGATGAAGGCTGTGCTGCTCTCGCTTCAGCTCTGAGATCAAACCCATCACACCTGAGAAAACTGAATCTGACTAAGAATAAAGTAGGAGACTCAGGAGTGAAGTGTCTCTCTGCTATACTGGAGAATCCTCACTGTAAACTGGAGATACTGAGGTAAGATCATCTCTCTGAGAGTCACATGACCTGCTCCTCAGTAACACACATTCTCTAATAGTGAGACTGAAGCAGAGCTTTTAGGTTCAGCATCAATGTTCTGAGGAGGAACTTTATAGTTGTATTTTTTTTTTTACTTTTGTTTGTTAGTTTAAATTAGTGTTGATTTAATTTTTATCTTTTTATAATCATGACTTTTTATTGACTTTTGTATTGTTTTAGTTTCTTATATCTAATACATGTATAAAAGTGTTGATATAAATGTAAATGTGACGAGGCAGAATAATGAAGAAAGAGAAGATGATCTAATATCTAACAAGCTACAAAAATCCCTCAGTGTAGAATTGAGCTGTTGTGACTTTTATTGCAGCCCAAAAGTCCAATTAAACCTGCAGCATTAAATCTGTATTTCCAGTAGATTAACACCTGAAAGTACTGTCTGGAGCTGAAGAACCTACAGCTTCTTTTACTTCACATTCAGATTTCAAAGATCTCACTTTACATCTTTCTCCTTTTCTCTCTCTTGGTCAGTGATGAGTTTGATGGTCAGTGATTAATGTAATGGTTAGTGTTGTGAGTGTGATGGTCAGTGATGAATGTGTGATGGTCAGTGATCTGAATGTAATGGCCGGTAAGGGGAGTGTAATCTCCCTCCCTTTCTCTCTCTCTCTCTCTCTCTCTCTCTCTCTCTCTCTCTCTCTATCTTTCTGCATGTGCGAGGGGGAAGGGTGAGCGTGGTGTGTAGAGCATGAGAGCGGTTGGCGTGTTGCCAATTTTTCAGCGTTTTTTTTTTGTAACAATTTCATGTGTGTGTCTGTGTACCAGCGTATGTGATATGTGTAAATAAAGTTTTGTAAAAGTCAAAAAAGTCTCCCTCCCTCCCTTTCGCTCTCCTTCACCTCTCTCTCTCTTCCTCTCTCACTCTTCCTCTCTCTCTCTCCCCTGACTCCCTCCCTCTCCCCTCTCCCTCCCCCTCTCTCTCCTTAATCCCCCCCTTTTCTCTCTCTCCACCATCCCTTCCTCTCTCTCTCTCTCTCTCTCTCTCTCTCTCTCTCTCTCTCTCTCTCTCTCTCTTCTCTATCCCTCTCTCTCTGATGTTTAATGTGTAGAAACTGAGAGAGTGAAGTGTGTGTCATTGTGTATCTGCAGGTTGTGTGATTGTGGAGTATCAGATAAAGGATGTGCTGCTCTCGCTTCAGCTCTGAGATCAAACCCCTCACACCTGAGAGAACTGTATCTGTCTGTGAATAAAGTAGGAGACTCAGGAGTGAAGTGTCTCTCTGATCTGAAGGATGATGAACGTTACAATCTACAGACACTGAAGTGAGTAATAATCTGTTTTATATAAACACTGAAGCTGATGTAATGATTAGCGTTATTTACTACATCAGCGTTATTTACTACATCAGCGTTATTTACTACATCAGCGTTATTTACTACATCAGAGTTATTTAATACATTAGTGTTATTTACTACATTAGTGTTATTTACTACATTAGAGTTATTTACTACATTAGTGTTATTTACTCATCAGCGTTATTTACTACATTAGTGTTATTTACTACATCAGCGTTATTTACTACATTAGCGTTATTTACTACATCAGAGTTATTTACTACATTAGAGTTATTTACTACATTAGTGTTATTTACTACATCAGCGTTATTTACTACATCAGCGTTATTTACTACATTAGCGTTATTTACTACATTAGCGTTATTTACTACATCAGCGTTATTTACTACATTAGCGTTATTTACTACATCAGCGTTATTTACTACATCAGCGTTATTTACTTATCAGCGTTATTTAATACATCAGAGTTATTTAATACATCAGTGTTATTTACTACATTAGAGTTATTTACTACATTAGTGTTATTTACTACATCAGCGTTATTTACTACATCAGCGTTATTTACTACATTAGAGTTATTTACTACATTAGTGTTATTTACTACATCAGTGTTATTTACTACATTAGAGTTATTTACTACATTAGTGTTATTTACTACATCAGCGTTATTTACTACATCAGCGTTATTTACTACATTAGAGTTATTTACTACATTAGTGTTATTTACTCATCAGCGTTATTTACTACATCAGCGTTATTTACTACATCAGCGTTATTTACTACATCAGCGTTATTTACTACATCAGCGTTATTTACTCATCAGCGTTATTTACTACATCAGCGTTATTTACTACATCAGCGTTATTTAATACATCAGAGTTATTTACTACATCAGCGTTATTTACTACATCAGCGTTATTTACTACATCAGCGTTATTTACTACATCAGCGTTATTTACTCATCAGCGTTATTTACTACATCAGCGTTATTTACTACATCAGCGTTATTTACTCATCAGCGTTATTTAATACATCAGAGTTATTTAATACATCAGCGTTATTTAATTCATCAGCGTTATTTACTACATCAGCGTTATTTACTCATCAGCGTTATTTAATACATCAGAGTTATTTAATACATCAGCGTTATTTAATTCATCAGCGTTATTTACTACATCAGCGTTATTTACTCATCAGCGTTATTTACTACATCAGCGTTATTTACTACATTAGCGATATTTAGCACATTAACTTTATTTATTAGATGATGATCATCTTTTATTCCACAAACATTGGATTTCCTGTAAGCAGCTGGTTTCCTCACTCGGACAGTCCTTTTATGACTGGAATCAAATCCTGGTTTCTTAAAGCAGAGATAATTACCTGCTGCTGATCATCAAACACCACCTTGTAGTTTTCTGTTACTGATTCACTTCTTTCTCTTGTAGTGTTTACTGGTGATGAACAATTGTGTGTGAAGACTCCAGTGTTCCTGCATTTCCGTATCTGCAAACCGAGAACACGTTTATCTACAGGATCTGAGGAGTTGATGTGAAAAAGCCCAGAGCAGAAGGAGTCCAAATCACATGTATTACTTTGTCCTTTAGTTAGTATTTAATAGAGTTTCTATCTTTATGCTACAGGATCAGACCCAATCCATTCTTTATTTTCTCTCTGATCTGATATCCATTTCTTACTAGTATCAGGTGATCAACCCAGTATGGGATCAGTGCCATCTTTAGTGCCTGCATACACACACACACACACACACACACCTGGATGTATATAATATGTATATGATGTATTATATAATATTTCCTACAAAAACACCCATAAAACAATAATCATTTTATATGGAGTTTTATTTACTCTTCTTTCTTTCTTTCTGCACCACTTTTTGGAAATTTCCCCACGAATAAAGTTTTATCTTAAAAGTTTATTATCTACAGAAGCCCATTCTTTGCTCAGAAGCGCCTCATGTTGTAACCATGGAGATGTAGAAGATATCATAGGGTTTAGTGTGATGACTGTATATTAGTTTAATTATCTACTGGACATTTCCTCACTGAGCTGCTCCTCCTGCTGATTCATTTACTTACAGTAAGTCTTGCTTTAGTTTATAGATACGGAGCATTAACTATTAAAATATAATAAGAATAAGAATAACATAACATTGACTACTAATATATGTCCACTTGACAAAACAAACTTTTGTCAAGTGGACAGCCAGACTGTGTAAAATATATTATCAGTCAATGTTAAAATATAATAATAATGATAACATTCTTAGATGTTAAAATATACAAATAACAATATTGTGAATAAAGACATTATTAAAGACTTTTTTTGCCAAAGTGAAGATTGTTTATTTTAAGTATTAATATTTGGATGATTATTTAAATCAAATATGGACACAAAACTATTTTGTTATTAGCTATATTATGCTACATATTAGCTACATATAATGTTTAATCAGTCACACAAAAGTAATGTAAATAAATATAGAGTCAGTGTGATTAGTGTGATATTTTAAAGTATATATATATGACGGTGTAAATGAACATATTCAAGTAACTTTACTGACATTAGCAAAGTGGAATTTTCAGCAGCAGTGGGCAGCGAATCAGATGGAACTGTTAAAATCACTACATAATATTTACTTTTATATTAATTAAATGATGTCTATTTTATAGACATAGTGAGGTCCTTAACAACCTTTACATTTTACTCCTCTGCTTGACATTTGAGCTTGAGCTTGACAGTTGACATTCCTGTTGAAATAAGACCCAAATATTTTTCAGGATACAGTGCATTGCAAAAGTATTGACCCCCCATGGCGTTTTTCCTATTTTGTTGTAAAATGGATTTTTTGGGGGTTTGTATCATTTGATTTACACAACATGCCTACCACTTTAAAGATGCAAAATATTTTTTATTGTGAAACAAACAAGAAATAAGACAAAAAAAACCTGAAAACTTGAGCATGCATAACTATTCACCCCCCCAAAGTCAATACTTACAGCAATTACAGCTGCAAGTCTCTTGGGGTATGTATCTATAAGCTTGGCACATCTAGCCACTGGGATTTTTGCCCATTCTTCAAGGCAAAACTGCTCCAGCTCCTTCAAGTTGGATGGGTTCTGCTGGTGTACAGCAATCTTTAAGTCATACCACAGATTGTCAATTGGATTGAGGTCTGGGCTTTGACTAGGCCATTCCAAGACATTTAAATGTTTCCCCTTAAATCACTCAAGTGTTGCTTTAGCAGTATGCTTAGGGTCATTGTCCTGCTGAAAGGTGAACCTCCGTCCCAGTCTCCAATCTCTGGAAGACTGAAAAAGGTTTCCCTCAAGAATTTCCCTGTATTTAGCACCATCCATCATTCCTTCAATTCTGACCAGTTTCCCAGTCCCTGCTGATGTTAAACATCCCCACAGCATGATGCTGCCACCACCATGCTTCACTGTGGGAATGGTGTTCTCGGGGTGATGAGAGGTGTTGGGTTTTTCGCCAGACATAGTGCTTTCCCTGATGTTCAAAAAGCTCAATTTTAGTCTCATCTGACCAGAGTACCTTCTTCCATATGTTTGGGGAGTCTCCCACATGCCTTTTGGCGAACACCAAACGTGTTTGCTTATTTTTTCCTTTAAGCAATGGCTTTTTTCTGGCCACTCTTCTGTAAAGCCCAGCTCTGTGGAGTGTACGGCTTAACGTGGTCCTATGGACAGATACTCTAATCTCCACTGTGGAGCTTTGCAGCTCCTTCAGGGTTATCTTTGGTCTCTTTGTTGCCTCTCTGATTAATGCCCTCCTTGCCTGGTCCGTGAGTTTTGGTGGGCGGCCCTCTCTTGCCAGGTTTGTTGTGGTGCCATATTCTTTCCATTTTTTAAATAATGGCTTTAATGGTGCTCCGTGGGATGTTCAAAGTTTTGGATATTTTTTTATAGCCCAACCCTCATCTGTACTTCTCCACAACTTTGTCCCTGACCTGTTTGGCGAGCTCCTTGGTCTTCATGGTGCCGCTTGCTTGGTGGTGCCCCTTGCTTAACGGTGTTGCAGACTCTGGGGCCTTTCAGAACAGGTGTATATATATATATATATATATATATATATATATATATATATATATATATATATATATATATATATATATATATATATATACTGAGATCATGTGACACTTAGATTGCACAGGTGGACTATATTTAAGTAATTACGTGACTTCTGAAGGTAATTGGTTGCACCAGATCTTATTTATAGGCTTAATAGCAAAGGGGGTGAATACATATGCATGCACCACTTTTCCGTTATTTATTTTTTAGAATTTTTTTGAAACAAGTTATTTTGTTTCAAATCAAAATAGTTTTATTTCACTTCACCAATTTGGACTATTTTGTGTATGTCCATTACATGAAATCCAAATAAAAATCAATTTTAATTCCAAGTTGTAAGGCAACAAAATAGGAAAAACGCCAAGGGGGGTCAATACTTTTGCAAGGCACTGTATAATACAGAGAGGGTTTGGCATCACTAGAATGAAGTCTGGAGAACAATAACAAATTCCTATATTTTATTCAGCACTTTATTACCGAATAACAATAATTCAAATGTTTTCCAAATTCCTCGATTTGAAATAATAATAATCTTATTGTTGTTAAATAAATACATATATATGTAAATATCTATAAATAAAAGTCACACACACACTTTCATTCACAGTGTTAACATAAGGACCGAGTACAGCTTGTGAGCAGGTTTTCAAGACCTCAGACTGTGAAACAGATGCAGAGCTTCTTGGGACTGATGAACTACTGCGAGCATGGATCCCTGACTGCACACAGCATGATAAAGTTTTGCGTAGTGCTATTGATCACAAAGCTCCTCCATCACATCTCATTCTGTGGATTCATGAAATGACTGACAGGTTTACTGCGCTTAAGAAGGTCTACAGTCTGCTCCAGCTTTAGGTCTTCAGAATGATACTAAGCCTTTTCACCTTTATGTGAAGAACGTGGTGGTACGGCTGTGGAGATTCTGGCCCAGGAACACGGTGACAGATATCTCCCTGTTGTGTATCTTTCTAAATCTTTACACAACATAACACAAGGGTTTCCCGCGTGCTGCGGCTATGATGGTCCGGGATGCTGAGAAAACGGTGCTTTCACATCCTTTGATACTGAACACCTCACATCAACTAACAGCTATTTTACACAACCTCAACACACAACATATGACAGCACAACGTAGCTCTGGTTATGAAACCACACTCTTGAAGACAGAAAACTTCACCATTAAGCCTCTTCTCAGCCACATTCAGCTGTAGTAGTGCTGCGTGATCTGCTAGATTTTATAGATTTAGATGGTTTGGACGAGGCACATGATTGTCTTAAACACATTGAACAAGAGACCTCTTGTAGGTCTGATCTTTTAGATACGGCCCTGGAAGAGGGGGATTGCTTATATGTAGATGTTCATGTTCAAAACCCTCTGATGGTGTGTATTTATGTGGATATGCGGTTGTAAGATTACCTGATGTAATAGTTGAAGCTAAATCATTACCATACACATCTGCACACAGCTGCACAAGAGCATGTCAGTTGTCTGAAGATAAAGTAGTGACTATATACACCGATTCTAAGTATGCTTATGGTGTAGGGCATGATTTTGCAGAAACATGGAAGCAAAGAGACTTTAAAACAGCTGATGGAAAGCCCATAGCACATTTTAATCTCATAGGCAACCTTTTAAATGCTGTTCAACTCCCTGCCAAAGTAGCCATATATTTTTACACATATGCCACCTGTAGGAAATTTGAAATACCTGTTGGGTATAGTCGACAGATTCAGCAAGTGGCCAGAAGCATTTGCATGTGCAATAGAGAACGCTAAAATGGTTGTCAAAATATTAACGAAAGAAATCATCTCTGGGTTTGGTATTCCTAGCATGATTGAAAGTGATAACAGACACCTTTTGCTTCAAAGGTAACTTTTGGCTAAAAGCTTAGCAATTGATTGGCATTTTAATATTCCCTATCACCCACAGTCAGCTGGAGTGGTAGAGAGAACAAACAGAACCATTAAGGAACGTGTTACTAAAGCCTGCATTGAAACAGGCCAAAATTGGACTGTTGTTCTCCGGGCAGTACTCACAGAAATGAGAATGACCCCATCTTCAACTACTAAACTGTCACCTTTTGAAATTCTAATGGGCCGGCCTTTCCCGACCCCATGGGTCAGGGGACGCACTGTCATTTCTTCCTTAGGTAACCTGGAAGTGATGGTGGATGACTACGTTTCTGCCCTGGTTAAGAAATTGAATTCTATCAGTGCTGATGTCTCACTAAATCTTCCTCTGCCCACAGATAAGCCAACACACCCTTTTGTGCCTAATCAGCAGGTCCTGATAAGAAGTCTGAAGCCTACCAAGGTCGGTGATCCGAAGTATCTGGGTCCAGCGACTGTTCTAGCTGTAACCAGAACTGGAGTTCTGACTGATTATCAGCCACAGTGGATACACGCAAGCAGGATCAAAACAGCACCCACTTAATCTATACACTAATTGGTCTGTTGGCCTAAGAAGCCAGCCTAAGTGAGTATTCAGGGCTGAAACAGATGAGAGCCCACGGAAAGATCCTTTCTTTATAGTAGAAAGGGGGCCACCTCCGGGGTGAAGATCTGACACACTTGACTGTTTAGTTTAGCTTACCCTGATACCTGCTCTAGGTCTAAATTCTATAACTATGTGTGCATAGTAATTACACTCTAAATTTTTCTTATTCTCTTTGAATACATTATTCAGTAAGAAGAAACTGTTACATATACCTGATAATACTATTAGACATATTGAACAAACTGAGAAACAAATGTCTCATGATGTCTTGAAGAACGTTAAACACCTGCTGAACAAAGTTTTTTAAGAAGATTAAGAGTTTGTTTACGAGTGTTGAACACTTTTTTGTTTTAGGAATGATTTTTGTATTGATTGTTGGAATTGTACTTTGTATGTTGCCATGTTTGAAGACGATGGTAAGACAGGCCATAAAGGCCTCGATTGGAGTGGTGATGATGAAGGATTATATGCATGTAGAGACAGAATGAAATAGAATCTGTATGTTTTTGTTTGTCTTTATCTTTTCATTTGCAGTTTATGTCACCGATTTTGTTCCCAGGGAGAACATCCTATGTTTTGGTGTGTGATGCTTAATCATAAATGATTTAATGTGGCCATTGTCAGTGTTAAGACGGTTTTCACACTGTTTCACACACATTCCTTTGCCTGTTCAGTGTCTATCGGATATTTACGATGTTAGTCTGTAAGGTAAACAGGGAGTCTTTATCTGGGCTCACACAGCTCCAAGTAGTATATCCTCTTGTCCAAACAGAAAACAACTTTAGGTCAGCTTTCTTTCCAATGTGTGTATATATACGTGTCTGCTGCCTGCAATAAACCGAAGAAGAACATTTGCTGTGTGCGGTGTGATTCAGAAAGGCACTATAATATGAAAAACCATCTTTATAAGAATTAAGTTTCGTTTGGGCATGATAAAAATCTAACAGCAAGAAATGAGAAACTGTAATTTGGTGGACGGTATACAGTCACAACTGTCGCTGTTATTGGAGCATCGATCTTGATAAGGAGGAACTCAAGATCAGTCACATTATGGATAAGGGCATCTGCTAAATGCTGCAAATGTAAATGTAGCCTTTTGCTGTGTTTCTGACCAGCATTGGGATTGTCCATTTTAAGTCCGATTATCTTTACTGTCATCTTTTATTTCACTGACAATTTTGGCAATTTTTCCAAAACTGCCATTAGTGAGCCCGTCCTCCACGTCCAGATTTCTCATTAGCATTGCACGTACTCCAGCCGCAACTTGTATGACGTCAGGTAAATCCTGATTTGTGTCTTTTACAGGTTTACCCTGTTTTTTCATCTCTCCTGTTCATGGGCCTTTTCTAAAGTCTTCAGCTTCCACATTTACGATGTCAGGATGCAGTGCATTTACAATGGCAGTGTTGTGTCTCTGCACTTTTTTGTTGAAAGCAAAAATGTGCAGTGTTTTGTGTGGACAATCTACGGGGTTTGTCAAACACGGAGCAAGCAACGCACTGTCCTCTTTAGTGAGAGCCTCGTGCTTTGGCTGCACACGGATTCTGTTCAGTAGTTTCGCAAAAGCATGATTTATGTCAGGTTGACTATTTAAAAATAGTCTTTCCAGTTGTCCAGCACACCACCTTCCTACACACACACAGAGGTTTTGATTTACTTAAAGGTGGGAGTTGGTAAAAATCTCCAACTGCTAGAACAGAGATTCCACTAAAAGGTTTTTTGCTGCCTTTGATCTGATCTGCTGATCCAGTTGACGTACGCGAACAGATCCTTTGAAACCATGGACACTTGATGAGAATCTCTGTGTTCGACAACACCGCTCTAACATTATCCAGCGAGTTTCCCAGTGTTTGATACGGTGAGCTTAATTTCCTTGCCAGTTTTAAAATGAAGTGCAAAGTTTTTCCAGAGATATTAAAAGCTGCAGTTCCGGTAAACGCAATCAATAACACTGTTGGCGAAGACATGTCCCCTTGCTCCTGAAATCATGGGAGTTGGCGTAGGAACTTGGTGGCTTCCGCAAATATGCACTTAATTACGTGCGATTTTCCACATCCCACACCACCTGACACAAAATATAAAAACTGCTCACGATTCTGACCCCACACGCGCTTCAGGCACCATAGACGGACGGTGTAGAACACTGATGACCGTGCCTGGTTCAAGCTTCGATATAGCTGTTGTACATAATCCACACTCAACTGTGGTGCCTCGAATTTTAGGACAAGTCCGTCACCATCTTCACGAACAAGCTGGTACTCTGGAACATCGTCTTTCTCGTTCACCTGTTCGGGCTCTTCATCGATCCTTTCCATGATGCACTCCAAACGTTCAGCTTCCATTTCAGGGGCGAACGCTGTCCACGCATTTTCAAACATCCCCTGCTCCTATAGAAGTTCAAAAGCTTTGTCCAACTCAGCAGTGTGCTTTTCATACCATTTCTGGTTCTCTACTACAACTGTGCACACTGGCACAAGTAGACGGGGTTGTCGGACATCTATGCGGGCATTGTGGTAAAACAGCTCATATGTAGGATAAGATGGTTGCTTGAGCTGTGTATTAGAGCGATGAGGAACATACAACTTCAGCAATCTGCCATAATACTTCTCAGGCTGCTTGTCTTTAGAGAAGCGGGCATAACTAATAATTGCAGGCTTTCCGACAGTTCTTTGTTGAACGTACCCCTTGTTTTTCAGCAGGGGGTGAAGCTTTTAACCTTTAGCTTGACGGCCATAGACAATGCGATATTTTGAGGCAAAATCGGCAAGACACAATTTTTCAAAGTCCGGTTTTTCAGGCCTTGCTCTGTACTTTTCCACAATTCCTGACATCCACACATCCTCAGAATCTGGGATTTTGTGATGCAATGCACTAAGAGGAAGACTCATTTTCAAAGCATCATCAGTTTGTATGAACACGACAGCACGTGAACACTTTTTCAGAGGTAAGCTGCACGTGCGTGCCACAGACTCCTGAGCGCTTACTTGTCTGTGTTTGGAATAAGACTGCATTATCTGTTTCATTTCATCTTTTTCGTTAACATTAGTTTTATGTACATCTTTTACCACAGTTTTCAGCAGGTCATTCATCTCATGTTCAGACTTGGATATGTAGGACAAGATGTGCATGACACAGCAGAACGGATCAGGAATGTATTAAATGTTCATGTTAGCATTCAATGCCCTCAGCAAGTCCCGGTTGTATCCGTTGACCCTACATTCTTTTGGGCTACGTTTTAACATAACCACACTGCCAGTAGAAAGTGCCTCAACGTACTTCATGTAGCGTTGCATGCTCAAATTGCACCTTTCTAGTAGCTTTGGCAAGTTTTCAAATGAGCTTTTGGGGTCATTGAGGACGTCCCACACAGGCTTCAGCTTTTCTTTGGCTTTCTTTCTTCATTTGTTTTACATGGTCAAATTTTTTTGCCTTTCCTTGTTTCTTTCCTTGTGTCTTATCTTGCTTCTCTTCATCGCTGGGAGAAGGGGGCCTTGGATGTTTTATCCAGGTGTCAGACATCGGAAGTTTGGGAAATCCAAATCTGCATAACACTTGTCCTTTCTAGCAAGACTTTGAATGGTTTCGGCTGTGCATCTGAACCTCTGTCACAAGTTTGTGCAGTTCAGTGTCTGTACTGGGTCAGGCATTTGGCACATTATGTACCGGTCAATGAATTCACATACTGTGTCATCTGGATCGTCCTCAAACACAGGCGCATCTTTCACCCAGGCTAGCAAGTGAATATCAACCCGATAAAAATAGTCCACTACTTCACCAATAGGTTGAGCGTCTGACAAGAGCAGATCTCTGAGTAGTGCATCTACTCTTTTTTTTTTAACATGCTCATGACCGTGACAGGGTTGCTTCTGAGAATCTCACATTTTGTAGTCCAGTCTAGATCCTCGAACTGAACCAGCTCACCCTGTTGAGCGTTGATAGCCTTTATGACTTCTGGCCATCGCATATGAGCTGCACTGAAAGTACAGAAGAAGGTGGGCACGCCTAACTGCCTGATCATGACCTGCAGATCTTTTAGCGTTTTCTCCCAGTATGCCGGCGTACCTCTGAGGGGTTGCATAAATCTTGTCACGTCTCTGTAACAATTTGTTGGAAATTCCTGCGTCCATCTCTAGTCACTGGTTTGCCTTTTCGCAACTGAAAAGACATGCTGTTTCTAGCCAGGTTCATTTCAGTGACAAACTGCACAAAGAGAAGATAGCTCTGGTCTCTGGCAAAACGGATGTCCACACAAAAGAGCCTAGCATTGAAGTACATGCTCAGCGATATGGCAACTGTTCTCGCCTCATCGATCTTGTTCTCTCCGGTAGGAAATTGCATAAGAAATGCCATTGACTCCAGTTTTAGAACAGAGGAAAATCCAACAGGCTTATTTCCTTGGGCAGGGGCAATGCTGAATATTGCGTCTCCATATGACAACATTCCCAATATCAGGTGGTTGCAAACATGTGTCGAGAGTGAGACCAGGCCTCAGTTAATCCTTTTCTTCTGTGCTGACATGTTGTTCCTCATTCAACTCATCACCACTGATCTGTTCAGGCTCCTGTATTTCCTTTCTGTCATCAGCAAGGCTTTCAAACTGGGCAGCGTCATCGATGGATACATCTTTGTATTGAGAATGCATTTCTTTTAGTTTATGCAAAGCTGCCAGCACGTTGTGCATATTGACCGTGTGAAAGTGCTGGTAGCCTTTAAACTTAAGATTTCTCTTAAGTTTAACTTGGAGTGTCTGTGATTCATTGTTTGGTCTTGGCAGACAGTTCACAATTGCTTCCACCTCAGAAGGCACACACACAACTGCACCATGAACAGCTCTCTCTTGCCCTTTGGGCAATGCAACAATTTTTACAAAGGGCAAGAATTTGGATATGAGCTGCCATTCCAGTACACTCAATTCCAAAAGTTCTTTGAGGATAGGTGCCAGTGCTAATTTGTTTGCTACTGCAATTGAAGGCATCTGTCCTCTCAAGTGACTGTCAAGTATGGCAGATCCATTCTTGTTGCCTCTCTTCAGGAACCAAACAAGGGACTGAGCAAGAATGATCACAGGCATTAATATATATCTGCCTGTTAAGCATAAAAGTACAATGTGTTTTTTACGTACTTTGCTCGGTTGCAAGACTTTGACTTGATTGGGAAACATGGTGCTGTTACAGACTATGCAGACACGGGTTGGTCCTTCTTGAATTTTACAACGGAATGCACCAATGGCAGCCTGCATCACGTTGTTGACCACAGGCTTGTTCACATTATCAAGCTGACCTGCTGAACGGCTAACACAAATGAACTCTTGGTATTTTTGCCTGATTTTAAATGCACGTCAACTTGTGAATAATCGGCAAAACATTGTTAACATGTGTTTTGCTTTTCTGTAGAGTACAGCGAAGTATGTGATGTGCTCTAAAGTCTGAGTCCTGGGTGTATCTTCTAAACATATGTGCTTTAATTTTAGACTGGAACTTAGAGTCTGTTCTATACCTTGTGACAACGTACTGTTTCATTTTATTACGGAACGAAATATCTTTATTATACTTCCTCACCATATACTCCCTCTTTGTGTTCTGGTACTGATCTTGTGTATGGTATCTTCTGACCATCTGTGACTTCTCTTTTTCCTAAAACACATCGTCTGTCCTGTACTTATTGCGCATATATTCGTTGATTTTTTACTTGAAATTGTACATTTCTATATTTTTGTTTAAGGCTGGCTATTTTGTCATTTCTTAATACAGCATTTTCTTTGGACTTTTTGTTCACAGATTGAATTTTGTTTTGTCTAAACTGCAAACAAGAATCATACTGTTTCTTTGCATATTGCCTTTTTTACATTTTTTGAGTTCAAGGCATGCTTTTTTGCTTTCAGTTACATTTTTACAGGCTTCTTTTCTACGTCGTACCTTATTTAGTTTTTAAAAGCATTTGGGCTCCTATCTGACCAGTAGTTTTGGGCTTTTACATTGGTCTGTACTGCATTACAGTCTTTGCTAGTAGACTGCTCTGTTTGAAAAGACACAGGCATTAACTCATATGAGGCAGCATCACGATGAACACGGAAGACAATCAATAGTCTATTAATCATGTCTGTTAAACTGTCTGTTAACTGGTCTGTTAAACTGGTAAAAGTTACAATGCATCTCCCTCCTCCAGAACTCCATCAAGGTGCTGCATTGTAAAATCAGTTCCCTCGCTCTGGTAGGCCAAAAACTGCAGTGCTATACAAGTACACTATATGTTTCGAAAAAAGTTGTCAGACCTTACATCACCCTGGCACTGAGATGCTTGGACAGATATGACCCTGGGCACACTGACACAGGCTTAAAATCAAATTCTTGCAAAATTAGCAGCATGCTCTGAAAACTCTGTTCCCTAATCTGAAAACGGAAGTTTAACATTACATGAAATAAAAATGGCCATTGTTTTCGCACATATTTCAGTGTGTGTGTATACATATTATAAAACACACATACCTGTGCAGGGAGGTACTGGGTATCATCTTTTACTTGTTGGTTTCCATGGTGTGTGGTAACAGAAGGTCTTGTTGTTGATGGCTAATATAGGCATCTCACAGCATCAAATGCAACAACTGAGAGTGAACTATGTTTTCACTCATTAACTAGAACTGTATTACCTTTCAGCCAAGACAATTACACTGTTAATCATGAACAATGTAAACAATAGCAGTTATGTGGTGTTTTTTATGGCATATATTTGCTGTGAACACGTCCCTGTTCGATGTGGGAGCAAACACTACTGTCCTCAGTGTTGCTGGGGATTGTTGATCCATCCGTCTTTCTCCATCATCCTTCTGATAACACATGATTTTTTTTCTCCAATGTTATTTCAGTTAAGTGTAATTATATTTCTGTTACCCTTTTAACACAATTTGAAAATGTTGCATTAGTACCTTAACCATGGTTGGTTAATCTCTTAAGACACATACTTCAAAATTCGCTTTCCGGTGTAAGTGGATGAAACCTGAAAAAAATTCTAAACAGCTAAAAGAAAACAATTAGTCACAACAATGGAAACAATCTGCTGGTAATATGACCTACAATATATAATAAACCTAACCTACACTAATCTAATCTAAATAACTATTCTAAAATTTACCTACAGAAAAATCTAAAATCACTAATCTAGACTACAGTAAATGGAGCTAAAACCTAAGTAATAAAATGCAATAAAACTGTATAACAAAAACGATGAATTTCTCTGTATGAGATCTGCTGGGGTCTTTATCCAAGAAGAGTCTGCAAATTAAAAAAAATTTAATATTAGTTACAAATCATGGCATAAATGTTTTAACATCAAAAGCAGCTTCTCTGGCCATTTATACCAGTGACACAAAAATGAAGAAACAATAATTTACCTGAAGAGGTCTGCTGGAATCACCAAGGAGCTGCAATCTAAAACAGAATCAAAGATACTGAACATCAGATAAAATAAACTTGATATCATTTCTGTTACTCAAAACAGGATAAAGTTTTATGTTTATACTTAAAAGGTGATCAGTTTTTACTAATTGACCAGAACTTAAGCACTGACATTTGAGCCTTGAGAAGATTTAAATTGGGAAATTACCTCAAATGTCTCAGTCGCAAGTATCAGTGATCTGAAAAAGTAAAAAAAAAAAAAAAAAAAAAAAAAAAAAAAAAAAAAAAAAAAAAGAAAATAGAAAAGAAAGAAAACAAGCTCAATTCCCTGTAATATTTGACTATCTTCCAATGGTGTGTGTTTGTGTATTAGCGTGTACAAGTGTGGCGTGCGCTCTACGTTAATTCATTCATAAACATAAACATAAACATAAACTTTTTGTGCAATTTTGATATACCGTATACTTTAATTTTGAATAAAAAAATATTAGAGGTGAAACTATACACATCTGCACATTCTAAATCAGTCACAGCACAGACAGGCACGAGCGCACTTTGACCTCCCAACCTTCCAGACATTGTTTTGACTGGAAGGAATTAAAAAAATTAATTATTCGGTGCACGCCCGCTTTTATACGCGGGGAAATGCATTTTACCACAAAATAAAGAATTTTAATTTACACAAGGGCTATAACTCGGTAGCTAGCTAGCATATGCTGTAGCTAACACCTGATCCGTTCTGAAGCAAATCCAGAATTTGAACCAAAGACCAAAATAAAGGAATTTTTATGTAATTGTGTTTTTTTTATTTATTTTTTTATGAATCGTACAGCAAGCAAAGGTCACAAGTTAATTCACCGAAAGACTTACTTTACACAAAATCACAAATATATAGAACTGTATCATACGGTATGCAAAACATTAGCTTAAATAATAATTATGCATGATTTATAATAATACACATGAAGCATTGTGATCTTGTTTTAAAGGGAAAGTTGATTGTAAAACATACATTTTGGAATTAATTACCTTTATATTGTTTTACACAAGATACCAATTATGAAATCTTGAGCTTCCCTGGCCAGTTTTGAACATCATCATTTTCACTTTGAACATCCAGAAAGATGGTAAAGACATTGCTATAACAGGCCATGTGATCATAGTTGTTCAAATGTAATCTTGAAGTCACAGGAATACTTTGCTTGCAAAAAAACAAACTTTATTTAACAATTTATCCTCTTCTGTGTTAGCCTCCACTGTTAGTATTACTGTCACTTCATCAAATTACATTTGAATGAATATGATCACACAGACTATTTTAGTAATGTCTTCCCTACATTTCTGGACATTGAAAGTGATCGCTGAGATGCGAGAGACAAATAACTACTGTGTACTCTTCATCTGATCTATATTCTAATAGACCCTAATACACAATTTAGCATTAGCACAAATAACAAAGAAGTAAACACCAACATTACTTACAAAGCATGTCCTGAAAAATTCCACAGAATCATTCCCGCCATGAAGTACTGCGGTGCGCACACAAGTTACATCAGATGACTATGAAAAACAGAGAAATGAGGTTAACGATCAGTGTTGGGCAGTAATGCATTACCGGTAATGCGTTACTTTTGACAGTAACTAATACTGTAACGCGTTACTTTTAAAAATAAAGTAACTCCGTTACCGTATGGTGCGTTACTCGTTACTTTTTTAAATAAATTAATTTGGGCTGAAGTGTAGACTACAGCCTAACCTGCTTACCGCAGTGACGCATTGTAGGATTGGTGGATAATCCACCTAAACAGCAAGAAGACGCATTGTAGGATTGGTGGATGAACCTCTGTAAACACGAAGAAGACGCATTGTAGGATTGGTGGATAAACCACTGTAAACAGGAAGAAGACGCATTGTAGGATTGGTGGATAAACCACTGTAAACAGGAAGAAGACGCATTGTAGGATTGGTGGATAAACCACTGTAAACAGGAAGAAGACGCATTGTAGGATTGGTGGATAAACCACTGTAAACAGCAAGAAGACGCATTGTAGGATTGGTGGATAAACCACTGTAAACACGAAGAAGACGCGCTGTGGGCGTGTCTCTGTTTATTCAGGTCTGTGCGGCAGTAATGGCGAGTCGAGGCGAGAGCAAGACGAGTTTCTCAAAGTGGAAATATGCTCATTATTTCACTTTAGTTGAGTATAAAGACAAAAACTGTCAAATGTAAGCTGTGTCTTTCTGGTTCGAAGCTCGTATCTACTGCGATAAACAGCAACTACAATCTGCCAAAGCTCCTTCAGAATCTACATACCTTGACGAAACTAGAAGCTAGAAGCTAACCCGGTGTTCTGTTTTCATACTTCAGCTGTGAAAGGAACATGTTTAAGAGCTCAACACAACAGCAGAAGCCACTTTAGTGTTTGATTGTGAATATATTATTCAGCTTGTTTTGTTCTTTATTTCAGAAATCCTTGTGATATATTCAGTTTGTGCTGCTGGTCTGACTAGTGTTTAAAAATTACTTTGAGTTTAAGTCAGTTTTGTGTTTGTATAGATCATAACACATAAAAGGGCATTAATGGGAACATTAAAGAACGTTCTTTAAAAAAGTTACTAAAAAGTTACTTTTAACAGTAACCCGTTACTTGTTGGTGAAAGTAATCAACAAAGTAACGGAGTTACTTTTTGAATGAAGTAACGAGTAACTGTAACTAGTTACTATTTTTTAGTAACGAGCACAACACTGTTAACGATCATACACAGACTATACAATAAAGACAACTACATAAAATGTTTACCTTTAAATCAACTTGATGCAGAAATGCATCAAGCATTCTTCCTTGGTTTCCTCCTTTTTTCCTGAAAATTTCAATCAAACGTGTAGAGTGTTTGTCCAATGCTTTATAGAACTCGGATCTCAGATTTTTTCCAGATATGCGATTAAATTCTGCAAAGATCTGAGAACAAACACAAAGTATTTATTTACAATAAAATAAGATGTTTAGATCGTAAAGAGAATACATGGCTTTCGGTGAATAGTGCAGGGCACTTTTCCAGGATCTCACAAATAGGAGATTCAGAATAAATGATTTCCTTCCTTCTCAAGGCAAATGCATCTTCTGGCCAATCAGGCTCATGTTTCAGGTCCTTTTTTTCATTTCTTCTACAAGTTCTACTCTTGGGCGTTCTTGACTTTCTTCATTTTCCCCATTAGAAAAATTTGGCAAGAAATTTAATTCAAACTGTCTATGCCTTTCTTCTGCACGTTGTCTGTTGCACTTCTTTCCCTTGACAGCAACATCACTACAGCCACATTTACGCAGCTTTGTAGTTTGCCATCTTCACTGTCTGAGCTGTCAGCAACAGGGGGAGTTGAACCTTCTTCTGTGTAGCTTCAATGAGTATTTGAAACAATTCCCAACTTCAAATGTTCAGGGCATTGGTGTTGGTGATGTGTCTCACTTTTATGGGTGTTAAATGTGGAATAAACATTTGTCTCAAATGAACAGTCTTTAAAAGGACACTGCACTTTTTCATTATTCCTCAAATGAGTATGCAAATGGACAAAATAATTAGATTCACTGCATAGCTCCACTAAATCACAAACATGGCATTTGTAACATACTACACCATTACTAGACCTCCCTGATAACATACTTCTTTGTGGGGGATGGATTTTTGAAAGATGTACTTACAGTGCATTAAATGACTTAAAAGTACACAGGCAATCTGAGTGGAGGCATGGTATTGGAACGATTCGAGTATGGTTTATGTGATGGTGCTTAAGAAGTTGTGCCCTAGTTTCAGATGTAAAGAAGCAAAACTTACAATTCCACTGCATGGCAGAAGGCAATCAACAGGAAACCTAAAAAGAAAAAAAAAAATGAATTACTTAAGTTAAAGGCAAGGTAAAGGGAGAGTAACTTGCAATGAAGTTCACATGCTCATTTAGCATTACATTTTTACCAATAAACTGAATTAATCCACAACTTTAACAATGAACAATACTATTGGTATTAACTATTGAAAAAAATCTAATTATCATGCAAATTATCATGAAAGTCATGGGAAAAATGTTTGGTGAACTATTTCTTTAAAACTAAAACACGCAGCTTGAATCTGTACTATTCAGTAAATACACTTCAACGCTGTCTTTTAAAAGATGCATGCGCAGTGCACGCGCTGGTGACATTCAGACGTTACTTTTGTATTTTCGCGAGTTGGTTACAGTTTGATGGTGTATTCAGTCAAAACTTGCGCCCTCGGTTTAAGACAGTTTTTTTTTTCTTCTGGAGTTTTTTTCCTTCCTTCCTTCCTTCCTTCCTTCCTTCCTTCCTTCCTTCCTTCCTTCCTTCCTTCCTTCCTTCCTTCCTTCCTTCCTTCCTTCCTTCCTTCCTTCCTTCCTTCCTTCCTTCCTTCCTTCCTTCCTTCCTTCCTTCCTTCCTTCCTTCCTTCCTTCCTTCCTTCCTTCCTTCCTTCCTTCCTTCCTTCCTTCCTTCCTTCCTTCCTTCCTTCCTTCCTTCCTTCCTTCCTTCCTTCCTTCCTTCCTTCCTTCCTTCCTTCCTTCCTTCCTTCCTTCCTTCCTTCCTTCCTTCCTTCCTTCCTTCCTTCCTTCCTTCCTTCCTTCCTTCCTTCCTTCCTTCCTTCCTTCCTTCCTTCCTTCCTTCCTTCCTTCCTTCCTTCCTTCCTTCCTTCCTTCCTTCCTTCCTTCCTTCCTTCCTTCCTTCCTTCCTTCCTTCCTTCCTTCCTTCCTTCCTTCCTTCCTTCCTTCCTTCCTTCCTTCCTTCCTTCCTTCCTTCCTTCCTTCCTTCCTTCCTTCCTTCCTTCCTTCCTTCCTTCCTTCCTTCCTTCCTTCCTTCCTTCCTTCCTTCCTTCCTTCCTTCCTTCCTTCCTTCCTTCCTTCCAACATCTCGCAAATGTTTTTTCTTCCTAGCATTAGCATTTCTAAATAATTAACCAGCAATCCGAATTTACAGATCTAAAGTGCAAAATGACATTTTAGATGTTGGTTTCCAACACGAGGTGTTTAAAGCTACAAACGGTCCAAAAGATGTTTATGTAAAGACAAGATTAAAAGTTCCTAACATGTTCAGCAAAGTAATATTAATTCAAGTAAACATCATGATTATAACTAAAACAAGGAAACAAAAATATGCCTTAATTAATACCTTAATCAGTAGATGCTCAAACCGTCTTCAGTCCATGAGCTTCAGCAAAGTGTGGGGGAGGGGAGTTGTGCTTCATTGCGCATGCCCAATGAAATGTCTCAAACATTTCGAGTAATATTACTTAATATTTATTTGTAATCTCAAATATTTATTTTAACATTTTACCAATAATTAACTATTTTAGTAAACTCAATATTTTAGTCAGATTTAAGTAAACATACTAGCATTTTTCTAGTAAAGTATACTATTTGACTTTCAACAGAGAATCAGAGACCATTTGAATTGAAAGTTTAAAAGAGCAGAAAATTCCCTCGTGTGTGCTAAAGTACACTGGCACAATATCTGTGTGTACTGAGAAATTTGTCATACATTTTATGTACACATGATCAATTAATGTTCCTTTTTCTGTTGTAGGTTCCGTAACATGTTGAATAAAACCCCTATCTGCCATAAAAGAGCACACAGAATTAGACTTTAATGCATCATTATTAAAGTCTCCCACAAGCACAATGTTATTTGAAATTAAAGGCAGCTGATTTATTAACCTGCCCATATTTTCTTTAAAACTACACAAAGGGTATGTTTGTGGTCTATAAATAACACCAAGCAAAATATCATTTTCAGGAAAATGTGTCAACAGGCATTGTAAATTAAGATTTGGAATTGTTATAATAGTGTTTGGCACTCCACATGTTGTCTAAACTCCAACTCCACCGTGTTGTTGTAGTTACAAATCATTGAAAGGAGGACATATACTTGTGTATGCAACACAACGAGGAATACCCACAAAGTTGTAGATTTCTAAATGTACACTTTCTGGTAGATAGTGTTCTGGCAGCCATGTTTCAGTTACAGCAATACATGTTGGTTGTAAATGTTGACTAGACACATTTTAAATCCTCTTTATGGCAATGCAAACTCTGTACATTCAGTATAAACACAGAAAAGGAACTATCTTGTACTGTCACCAATGATTCATCATGTGCCATAAAAGATGGCATTTCTTGAAGAGCTTCACAAATCTGATCATTACAGAAAATGGCCTTTTCACTAAAGTCTTTAATTGTTAACCCTGACAAACTCCTTACCCGGCTCAAAGCTACATAAGCCTGACCAGGTGCAAACACTTTAAACTAACGACAGCAGTATCATAGGTGTAGAATGGAGCAATTTTGCTGCCTCAAATGAACATTGTTTTTGTCTTTTCAATCCCACATGACTATCATCAAACTGAACGTATACAGTTTCAGGTAACTTCTCTTTAGATGAACGTACGATATGAGTAACTACACCACAAACACCAATAACTAATCCATCATCAACATCTATGTTTTTAATTAACATAACACGTGCATCTCTGCCTAAAAGTAACTTTTCTGGCAAACATGTGTTATGAACCTTTACATGATGACCAGCTATTAATTCTATTTTGCCTGTTTTTTTTTACTCCGTGCATAATCCTCTGCCTCTATCGTTTCAATTTCCGGGCACATTTTTATCACCTGCTTCAAGTTGTGCATATGCACTTGATCATTTGTAGCATAAATGTGTAAAGATACATTATCTTCCTTAACCTTGTCACAACTTGATATGATTACATCATCTTTGTTTAGTGCAGTTATTTTGCTTCTTTGCCTTTACCTGTTTAACATTTCAGCAAAATTACTGTCCTTTTGTCTAACAACCTGTGTGAGTTCAACAACACTAAAACAACTCCATAAACTCATTTCAGGTACATCCACATACAATGGTTTTCCCTTCACAGGAGGCAATTGGAAAAAGTCCTCAACAGTAATTACACTCACATTACCAAAAGCAGACAAATCTCCACTCTGTTTAATTTCACGCAATCTTCCATGTATATATGCCAATAATTTATGATCAACCATAGATATTTCGTCTATTAGTATTTGAAGACCATGGAATTTTGCTCGCAAAGAATTTAATTTGTCCTCACCCAATGGTGTGTATGGCAATTTTACATTTGTGCCAATACTAAATATTGTTGCAGCCTTTAAATTGTATGCTGCAATGCCTGTTGGTGCTGTTAAAGCAACACAAATATCATCTGGATTCAAAGAAATCTGAGACAATAGTCATGATGACTCATTTTATGGCTTCAATTAAATGACTTTTGCCTGTTCCTGCACCACCAGTAATAAACAAATAAAAAGGTTTTGTGTTTTCTCCTCTAATTTTACCCAAACACCACTGCCTTATTTTATTAAAAACAGCCATCTGGGTTTTGTTTAGGGAACAAATTATACTTAACCCTTTAACACGACTTAAACAATTTTTTGTGTAACTGTGTAACTTTTGTAACTTGAACGTTTTTATCAGTCAAATCTGGAATACTTTCATTATCATCTTCTTCTTCTTCTTGGACAATCTCACGTCTAACCTGTTTACATTCTAAATGATCAACTTGCTGCTCAGGACAAAGGGAACACCATGCACTTTCTAATATGCCCTCAGTATTAACAGTATTGTGTGCGGTATCCAAAACGTCTGCATCCTTTTCAAATAATGCTCTGTTTTTATTGACTACATTTTAAACCAATTTTACTAATCCATTACCTAAACACCTTCTTTATAAAAGTGTTCATAAGTAGTATATCCCTCTGGTTTTAGTTCCGTATCTGCACGATAAGGAGAAAACAATTGCAGTATACTTTGGTAAAACTTTTCAGGACTCTTAGTCACTGAAAATCGTGCATCACGAACAACTGCAGGCTGAATGTGTTTTTTGTAACAATGAAACCAAGATTATTATCTAATGTCATTTCATTGGGAGACTGACCTTTAGATGTAATACGATACTCACATAAGCACATATCGTCAAAAACACTCTGACGTGGTCTATTCTTGTAACGATCAACCAAACTTTTCATCCACATCTCTTCACTTCTTAAAGTTTGCGACTGCAACTTGTTTTGTAGAACTTGCAATGGTAAACTCATACGAACTGAATCACCTGTGGGAATAAACTGAACATTTCTGGAACACTCCTTTAAATGCATATTTGTCAACCTATACACTGCCTCTTGTGCACTAACTTCACGATTATGCAAGTATTCAATTCATTTTTATTTGTATAGCGCTTTTAACAATGAACATTGTCTCAAAGCAGCTTTACACAGATAATGTGTTGATTAAACGTAAATATGTTCTTTGTAAGTATGTTTGTCCCTGATGAGCAACTGTGGCAAGGAAAAACTCCCCGAGATGGCATAAGGAAGAAACCTTGAGAGGAACCAGACTCAAAAGGGAACCTATCCTCATCTGGGTTGCACCAAATGTCCATTTGAAGCAGACCGCCGACACCAACTACAGTCCAATCCATCCTCAAAGCACCCGTTCTACTCCGGAATTACATGGAACCACCCAAGGTGTTGATGAGAGACTGTCCCAAGCTGCACAGAAGTGTGAAGTTCCACAAAGGGGAGAGGGGCAGGAACAGTCAAGTCAAGTCAAGTCAAGTTTATTTGTATAGCGCTTTTCACAACAGACATTGTCTCAAAGCAGCTTTACAGAAAACAACAGTGAAGGTGAATGGTGTGCGTTTGTCCCTGATGAGCAGCCGTGGCGACAGTGGCAAGGAAAAACTCCCTTAGATGATATGAGGAAGAAACCTTGAGAGGAACCAGACTCAAAGGGGAACCCATCCTCATATGGGTGACATCAAAAGTTTGGTCATAAATCTTTCAACAATACAGAACAATTTGTGATCATCATAGATCCAGCATCAGCTTCTCCATGCCAGGGCCTTTAAACACTCGGCATCTACTTCTCCATGATCATCCATAGGTCCATAATCTTCACGAGGTGGGACGTGACTGGAGCTGGCCAAACCTCAGGAAGCCTCGGGATGGGGAGAGAAAGAGAAGCAGTGGAGAGGAATTAGCGTAGCTGCTGTTCATGATATTAACAGCACAAGTTGATAATGTGCATGTGATCAGATGTTCTGGAGCACAAGGTTGTGATGTGATGTGCGTGATGTGTGTTATGTGTAGGCTTTGCTAAAAAGATATGTTTTTAATCTACACTTAAACTGGGAGAGTGTATCTGAACCCCGAACACTGTCAGGAAGACTATTCCAGAGTTTAGGAGCTAAATGTGAAAATGCTCTACCGCCTTTAGTGGACTTTGCTATTCTAGGAACTACTAGAAGCCCAGAGTTTTGAGATCTCAGGGAGCGTGACGGATTGTAGCGTGTTAAGAGACTGGATAGATACATGGGAGCCAAACCATTTAGTGCTTTATAAGTGAGTAGCAGTAGTTTGTAGTCTATTCGAAACTTAATAGGAAGCCAATGTAGGGACGAGGAAGCCAATGTAGGGACGATAAGATTGGGGTTATATGATCGTATTTTCTTGACCTAGTAAGAACTCTTGCTGCGGCATTCTGAACTAACTGAAGCTTGTTTATTAATGATGCAGGACATCCACCTAGTAATGCATTACAGTAGTCTATTCTAGAGGTCATAAACGCATGGACGAGCTTCTCTGCATCAGATATAGATAACATATTTCTTAGCTTAGAAATATTTCTAAGGTGAAAGAAGGCTGTTTTTGTAACTTGATTGATGTGATTTTTAAAAGATAAGTTGCTGTCTAAAATAACTCCCAGGTCTTTTACCGTTGAACTAGTAGTTACAGAACAACCGTCTAAATGCAGGCTGAGATGCTGGAGCTTCTGTGTACTATTTTTTGGGCCGATGAGCAAAATCTCCGTTTTATCAGGATTTAATAGCAGAAAGTTATGGGTCATCCAATCTCTTATTTCTTCAACACACTCAGTTATGCGAGCTAATTGAGCTGTATCGCCTGGTTTGGATGAAATATATAGCTGGGTATCATCAGCATAACAATGGAAGCTAATTCTATGCCTTCTAATAATATTTCCTAATGGAAGCATGTATATTGTAAAAAGCAGGGGTCCCAGAACTGACCCTTGTGGCACGCCATAATTTACTAGCATTATCCTGGATAGCTCTCCATTTAAATCTACGAAATGGTAACGATTGGACAGGTAGGATTTAAACCAGCTTAATGCCTGTCCCTGAATACCGATGTAATTCTGTAAGCGATCGAGGAGAAGATCATGATCTATAGTGTCGAACGCAGCACTAAGATCTAGTAAAACTAATAGGGAGATGTAGCCTTGGTCTGAAGCTAAAAACAGGTCGTTAGTGATTTTAACTAGAGCAGTTTCTGTGCTATGATGGGGCCTAAAACCTGACTGAAACTCTTCAAAGATATTGTTCTCCTGCAAGTGGTTACATAACTGGGCAGCGACAATCTTTTCTAAAATCTTAGACATAAATGGGAGATTTGAAATTGGTCTGTAATTCGATAGCGTGTTTGGATCCAGATTAGGTTTTTTTTTGAGGGGCTTAATAACTGCTAACTTGAGGGATTTAGGGACATGACCTAACGATAGTGAGGAGTTAATAATATTTAAAAGAGGCTCACCAGCTGTATATAACACTTCCTTCAGTAGTTTAGTGGGAATTGGATCTAACTGACATGTTGTTGATTTAGCTTTCATAATAGCATCATACAGCTCTTCCTGTCCTATACATGTAAAACAGTGTAGTTGTGGGGTTGTAAGTACGATTGTGTCAGGAGATGCTGTCAGAGGTTGAACTGCCACAATTGTTTTTCGAATGTTATCTATTTTTTCAGTGAAGAAATTCATAAAGTCTTCACTACTAAACTGTGATGGAACACATTTTTCAGATCCCTGATTTGTTGTTAATTTAGCGACTGTACTGAAAAGGAACCTGGGATTGTTTTTGTTATTTTCTATGAGTTTGCTCAGGTGTTTAGCTCTAGCAGCTTTTAGCGCCTGTCTGTAGCTAAGCATACTGTCTTTATACGCAATTCTAAATACCTCCAATTTAGTTTTCCTCCATTTTCTCTCCAGATTACGTGTTGTTCTCTTTAGGGCATGCGTATGACTATTATACCAAGGTGCAGTTGCTTGTTCTCGAACCTTTTTTAACCAGATGGGGGCAACAGTGTCTAAAGTGCTAGTGAGGATAAGGTCTATGTTGTTCGCCATCTCATCAAGATGATCAGCATTTATGGGTTTAATGTGAAACTGAGATAAATCAGGCAGGTTATTTATGAATCTGTCCTTAGTGGTTGGAATAATAGTCCTACCAAGTCGATACCGTGGTGAAACACGGTTAATCTGCTCTACCGGTAGTGTGTACAGTAGGAGATAATGGTCTGTGATGTCATCATTCTGAGGTAAAATATTTATATCAGTGACGTCTGCTCCGTGGGATATTATTAAGTCTAGTGTGTGGTTAAAACGGTGGGTTGGTCTGGTGACGTTTTGTTTAACTCCAAAAGAGTTTAGTAAATCGACAAATGATAATCCTAGGGCATCGTTTTCATCATCTACATGAATATTAAAATCTCCTACAAGCAGCACTTTATCAAAGCTGATCAGGAGGTCTGAGAGAAAACAAGCAAACTCATGAAGAAAATCAGCGTAGGGTCCTGGGGGTCTGTACACGGTGACCAGAGCGAGTTTTCTATGCATCTCTGAAAGTGCAATTTTAAGAACGAGCACTTCAAATGATTTAAAGCTGAATCCTAATCTCTGACTAACATTAAGAGAAGCACTATAAATGGTTCCTACACCCCCCCCACGACCAGTCTGACGGGGCTCATGCTTATAAACATATCCTGACGGTGTAGACTCGTTTAGACCCATATAATCACCTGGTTTAATCCAGGTCTCAGTGAGACAGAGTGCATCGAGATTATTCTCTATGATCATCTCATTTACAATCAGTGCTTTGGGTGCAAGTGATCTAATGTTTAAAAGACCGAACTTTAGAACTTTGTTGTGTTTGTTTATCTGGCATTTTTCAGTTTTAACTGCAATAAGATTATTTCTGGATCTTGTGTATGTAATTCTTGGTTTTACTACCCGAGGAATAGATATGGTTTCTATAAACTGGGCTGTGTGTGAACTTGTAACTATTTGGTCTGTAGTATGCGTGTTCTTATAGTTGAAGATTTCTTGATGTCTTACCAGTCAGATGGTGTGTAGTATCCTAGAGATGTTATCTGATAGCACTGCTGCTCCAACTCTGCTGGGGTGCAGGCCATCAGTGGTCACTGGAGCCTCAGGAGCATGTTTAACTCGACTGAGAGAGAGAGAGAGAGAGAGAGAGAGAGAGAGAGAGAGAGAGAGAGAGGGTGACGGGAAGATAAGGATATGGATTATTAGGTGTCCCTATTGGTGTATGAAAGTTAATGTTACTGTGCAGTTTGGACTCCGGCAAGGCTCGCTATGGCAGCATAACTAAAAGGGAGAACCAGAAGGTAACACAGACATGAGGGATCTCTGGGATAAGAGACGACCCACCACACCACCGTCAACAAACCCGAGTGAACGTGTGAATGTGAGGGGACGACAGCATACAAATATAGAGTGTTCACCAAACACTCTATATCCATGTTCCCTCCAGATCTGCTCCTTTACCTGAGAAAAATCTACTGATAAAAGGCTTGACTAAATAAATACGTTTTCAACCTCGACTTGAACACTGAGACTGTGTCTGAGTCCCGAACACTGATTGGAAAGTTGTTCCATAACTGTGGGGCTTTATAAGAAAAAGATCTGCCCCTGCTGTAGTCTTCATTATTTGAGCAACCAACAGATAGCCAGCACCTTTTGATCTAAGTAGGCGTGGAGGATCATACTGGTAGAGAAGTTCAGTCAGATACTGCGGTGCGAGACCGTTAAGTGCTTTATACGTCAGTAGTGATATTTTATAATCAATGCGAGATTTGAGTGGAAGCCAGTGTAGACTGATTAAAACAGGGGTGATGTGGTCATATTTCCTAGATCTAGTGAGGACTCTTGCTGCTGCATTCTGAACTAACTGAAGCTTATTTATGCACTTACTCGGACAGTAAAGCGTTACAGTAGTCTAATCTAGATGTAACAAAAGCATGAACTAGTTTTTCTGCATCCTGTAACGACATCATATTTCTAATTTTAGCAATATTTCTAAGGTGAAAGAAGGCGATCCTGGTAATATTATTCACGTGAGACTCAAAGGAAAGACTCAAGTCAATAATCACACCAAGGTCTTTGACAGCCGTACATGCTGAAACAGAAACACCATCCAGAGATGCTACGTAATCGGAAAGTTTACTTCTAGCTGCATGTGGTCCTAGTAAAAGTACTTCCGTCTTATCTGAGTTGAGCAGAAGAAAGTTATTAAGCATCCACTGTCTAATGTCCTTTACACACTTCTCAACATTGTTAAACTGATCTCTCTCATCTGGCTTTGCTGAAATATACAGCTGTGTGTCATCAGCATAGCAATGGAAGCGAATCCCATGTTTATGAATGATTTCACCAAGAGGCAGCATATATAAAGAGAAAAGCAGTGGGCCTAAGACAGATCCTTGAGGAACACCAAACTTTACCTCATAGAGTGTGGAGAACTCACCATTTACATCAACAAACTGATAGGGATCAGTCAAATAAGACCTGAGCCAAGAGAGAGCTGTTCCCTTTTATTCCAACAACGTTCTCAAGTCTAGCAAGTAGTATAGTGTGATCAATGGTGTCAAAAGCTGCACTAAGGTCGAGCAAAACAAGTAAAGAGACAAAACCCTGATCAAAGGCCAATAACAGGTCATTTACCACCTTAACTAGCACCGTCTGTGTGCTATGATGAGGCCAAACTCCTGACTGATACATTTCAAAAATGTTATTCATAAGTAGGTGTGAGCATAACTGCTGTGCTACAACCTTTTCCAACATTTTGGCTATGAAGGGGAGATTTGATATTGGTCTGTAGTTGGACAGCTGACATGGGTCAAGGTCAGGTTTCTTAATTAGGGGGTGGATAACTGCCAGTTTGAAGGATTTTGGTACATAACCAGTGCTAATGGAAGAGTTTATTATTTTTAAAGCAGGTTCAATTACCTCTGGAACTATCTGTTTAAAGAAACTTGTAGGCAAGGGATCGAGAATGCAGGTTGATGATTTTGATGAGGAAATTAATGAAATTAAGTCATTCTCGTGAATAGGAGTAAAACTTTGTAATTGATTGTCTGTTATAATTACACTGCTGTCTACAGGGTTACTTGTAAAATAATTTGGATTTATATTAATCGTTTGGATTTTTTGCCTGATGTTTTCAATTTTATTATTAAAAAGGTTCATTAAATCATTACTACCTATTAATGGTGTGCATGTGAGTGCAGTGCTTTTATTCCCTGTTAATTTTGCTACCGTGCTGAATAAAAATCTAGGATTATGCTTGTTATTTTCTATGAGGGTGGAGAAATATGCTGATCTAGCAGCACTAAGAAATTTTCTATAAATTAGGAGGCTCTCCTTCCATGCTATTTGAAATACTTGTAATTTTGTTTGACGCCATTTCCGTTCTAATTTTCGAGTGGTCTGTTTTAAGGTGCGTGTATGATCATTATACCACTGTGCTAATTTTTTAGAAATCATGGAGGGGTCTGAAATTGTCATTGTAGGTGCATGTCCACTGTGAGAGACATAATCTAAAAAAAAAAAATCCAGAAATCACAATGTATGATTTTTAAACTATTTATTTGTATGATACAGCTGCAAATAAGTATTTGAACACCTGAGAAAGTCAATGTTAATATTTGGTACAGGAGCCTTTGTTTGCAATTACAGAGGTCAAACGTTTCCTGTAGTTTTTCACCAGGTTTGCACACACTGCAGGAGGGATTTTGGCCCACTCCTCCACACAGATCTTCTCTAGATCAGTCAGGTTTCTGGCCTGTCGCTGAGAAACACGGAGTTTGAGCTCCCTCCAAAGATTCTCTATTGGGTTTAGGTCAGGAGACTGGCTAGGCGACGCCAGAACCTTGATATGCTTCTTACAGAGCCACTCCTTGGTTATCCTGGCTGTGTGCTTCGGGTCATTGTCATGTTGGAAGACCCGGCCTCGACCCATCTTCAATGCTCTAACTGAGGGAAGGAGTTTCTTCCCCAAAATCTCGCAAAACATGGCCCCGGTCATCCTCTCCTTAATACAGTGCAGTCGCCCTGTCCCATGTGCAGAAAGACACCCCCAAAGCATGATGCTACCACCCCCATGCTTCACAGTAGGGATGGTGTTCTTGGGATGGTACTTATTATTCTTCTTCCTCCAAACAGGTTTAGTGGAATTATGACCCAAAAGTTCTATTTTGGTCTCATCTGACCACATGACTTTCCCCCATGACTCCTCTGGATCATCCAAATGGTCATTGACAAACTTAAGACATGCCTGGACATGTGCTGGTTTAAGCAGGGGAACCTTCAGTGCCATGCATGATTTCAAACCATGACGTCTTAGTGTATAACAACAGTAACTTTGGAAACGGTGGTCCCAGCTCTTTTCAGGTCATTGACCAGCTCCTCCCGTGTAGTTCTGGGCTGATTTCTCACCTTCCTTAGGATCATTGAGACCCCACGAGGGAGATTGACAGTCATGTTTAGCTTCCTCCATTTTCTAATGATTGCTCCAACAGTAGACCTTTTTTCACCAAGCTGCTTGGCAATTTCCCCATAGCCCTTTCCAGCCTTGTGGAGGTGTACAATTTTGTCTCTAGTGTCTTTGGACAGCTCTTTGGTCTTGGCCATGTTAGTAGTTGGATTCTTACTAATTGTATGGGGTGGACAGGTCGTTAGCTGACTTTATGCAGCTAACGACCTCAAACTGGTGCATCTAATTCAGGATAATAAATGTAGTGGAGGTGGACATTTTAAAGGCAGACTAACAGGTCTTTGAGGGTCAGAATTCTAGCTGATAGACAGGTGTTCAAATACTTATTTGCAGCTGTATCATACAAATAAATAGTTTAAAACTCATATGTTGTGATTTCTGGATTTTTTTTTTAGATTATGTCTCTCACAGTGGACATGCACCTACAATGACAATTTCAGACCCCTCCATGATTTCTAAGTGGAAGAACTTGCAAAATAGCAGGGTGTTCAAATACTTATTGTCCTCACTTTGTGTGTATATATATATATATATATATATATATATATATATATATATATATATATATATATATATATATATATATATATATATATATACACACAGTAGACTCTGTAAAACCCCTGAGCTAAAACTGATTCTGATTGAGTAAGAAGACACAGTAACCAGAGATGTGTGAGTCCAGACAAAGACATTCCGTGTACCTTACATGCTCACATCATAAAGATTGTATAGACATTGAACAGATAACATACAAATGTGTGTTTAGAGAACTAGTATAAGGCCCATCTTAATACTAATATACAGTGAGGAAAATAAGTATTTGAACACCCTGCTATTTTGCAAGTTCTCCCACTTAGAAATCATGGAGGGGTCTGAAATTGTCATCGTAGGTGCATGTCCACTGTGAGAGACATAATCTAAAAAAAAAAAATCCAGAAATCACAATATATGGTTTTTATACTTTTTATTTGTATGATACAGCTGCAAATAAGTATTTGAACACCTGTCTATCAGCTAGAATTCTGACACTTAAAGACCTGTTAGTCTGCCTTTAAAATGTCCACCTCCACTACATTTATTATCCTAAATTAGATGCACCTGTTTGAGGTCGTTAGCTGCATAAAGACCCCTGTCCACCCCATACAATCAGTAAGAATCCAACTACTAACATGGCCAAGACCAAAGAGCTGTCCAAAGACACTAGAGACAAAATTGTACACCTCCACAAGGCTGGAAAGGGCTACGGGGAAATTGCCAAGCAGCTTGGTGAAAAAAGGTCCACTGTTGGAGCAATCATTAGAAAATGGAAGAAGCTTAACATGACTGTCAATCTCCCTCGGACTGGGGCTCCATGCAAGATCTCACCTCGTGGGGTCTCAATGATCCTAAGGAAGGTGAGAAATCAGCCCAGAACTACATGGGAGGAGCTGGTCAATGACCTGAAAAGAGCTGGGACCACCGTTTCCAAGGTTACTGTTGGTAATACACTAAGACGTCATGGTTTGAAATCATGCATGGCACGGAAGGTTCCCCTGCTTAAACCAGCATATGTCCAGGCACGTCTTAAGTTTGCCAATGACCATTTGGATGATCCAGAGGAGTCATGTGAGAAAGTCATGTGGTCAGATGCGACCAAAATAGAACTTTTGGGTCATAATTCCACTAAACGTGTTTGGAGAAAGAAGAATGATTAGTACCATCCCAAGAACACCATCCCTACTGTGAAGCATGGGGGTGGTAGCATCATGCTTTGGGGGTGTTTTTCTGCACATGGGACAGGGCGACTGCACTGTATTAAGGAGAGGATGACCGGGGCCGTGTATTGCGAGATTTTGGGGAACAACCTCCTTCCCTCAGTTAGAGCATTGAAGATGGGTCGAGGCTGGGTCTTCCAACATGACAATGACCTGAAGCACACAGCCAGGATAACCAAGGAGTGGCTCTGTGGGAAACATATCAAGGTTCTGGTGTGGCCTAGCCAGTCTCCAGACCTAAACCCAATAGAGAATCTTTGGAGGGAGCTCAAACTCTGTGTTTCTCAGCGACAGGCCAGAAACCTGACTGATCTAGAGAAGATCTGTGTGGAGGAGTGGGCCAAAATCCCTCCTGCAGTGTGTGCAAACCTGGTGAAAACCTACAGGAAACGTTTGACGTCAAACAAATGCTACTGTACCAAATATTAACATTGACTTTCTCAGGTGTTCAAATACTTATTTGCAGCTGTATCATACAAATAAATAGTTTAAAAATCATACATTGTGATTTCTGGATTTTTTTTTTTAGATTATGTCTCTCACAGAGGACATGCACCTATGATGACAATTTCAGACCCCTCCATGATTTCTAAGTGGGAGAACTTGCAAAATAGCAGGGTGTTCAAATACTTATTTTCCTCACTGTATATTTCCCCCACCTTCTCCACCTCTTCTCCCTGCAACCACACCACTCCACTGCCCTCCCTCTCATTCACACACATCTACTTTGTCTTACTCCTACTGACTTTCATTCCCCTTTTCTCCAGCGTGCACCTCCACCTCTCCAGGCTCTTCTCCACCTGCTCCCTACTCCAACCACAAATCACAATATCCTCCACAAACAACATAGTCCATGGAGACTCCTGTCTGACCTTGTCCTTCAACCTGTCCATCACCACTGCAAACAGGAAAGAGCTCAGAGCTATTTATGTGGAAACAGTTAATAAAATGAAACACCTTCTATGACAGAATCTGTTTTATTAGCCAATGTATTTCCTTTAGTCCTAAGATCTATGGTTTCAGCCTCAACCCAAGTACTTCAGGCCATCCCCCACGTCTCTCACAGTAATGCACTTTTATTTTCATTCAAAAAGGTGATTCATTTTGCTCATATTTCTGTAAGTTGATTGAAAGGATAAACCACTTCAGATGAACCATCTAGTTCTCAAGGGGGCCCTTAACAAATAGACAGAAACTACTGTACATAAAGCAAAATAGACAAAACAATTCAAATACACTCACACATACACAGAGAAAAACTCTCCCAGGTCCAGCCAATCCCCACCACACCAACTTGTTCCCCTAAGAATGTTCAAATACATGCAGTAAATGTACAAATACTAAAACAAAGCTCTGCATGCATTAACATGCATAAACACCTTACTATACACATTACTTTCTATATCTCAGATGTAATTTTAAGCAAGATCAGATTGTTTGAAGTTGAGTAAAAAGACATGCCATAAATGATGAATTAATAATGCAGTGTGATGTCAAATTTAACAAGATTCCACATATGAATATGCTTAATCTATACACTATATTGCTAAAAGTTTGTGGACCCCTGGCCATAAGATTTATATGTGATTTTTGAACATCCCATTCCACATTCAGTCTCCATTTGCTCTTATAATAAGCTTCCCTCTCTGGAAAGATGTTCCACTAGATTATGGATTGTGTTTGTTTAGATTTGTGCTCATTCAGACAGAAGGGTCTTAGTAAAGTCAGGTACTGATGTAGGTGAGGTGAAGAGGACTTGGGTTCAATAGGGTTGAGGTAAGTATTTATGTTATAATGTTTATAATACACTCACACTCCCATAATACCTCACACCTCATACCTGTCTCATACCTGTTTAGAGCATTCTAAAAATACAAGTTCATTTCCTTTGACACAGTCCTTTGTGCACATCCATCTGAAGAAATACAGAAAAACAAAACAGCAAGAGGTTTTTATAGAAGAAGGTGAAGTTCAGTTCTTGTATGTGTAAAGCATCAACAAATTTACTTTCTTTTGGCTTCTCCCATTAGGGGTCGCCACAGCGGATCATCCGCATGTTTTTACGCTGGATGCCCTTCCTTACGCAATCCTCCCCATTTATCCAGGCTTGGGACCGGCACTAAGAGTGGCCGGGGTTGGTTCCCTGACCGGGGATCGAACCCGGGCCGCAGCGGTGAAAGCGCCACATCCTAACCACTAGACCACGTAAAGCATCAACAAATACACAAAGAAATTCTGAAGAGTAACAGCAATGGGGGCATTTCATCAACACAGTTAATGGAAAGCTGTGCTCACTTGAAAAAACCTGGCTTGAATTAACAGTAACATTCACTGCAGGCTCAAGCCATTCCACCAAACTAATTAAGCCATGTGTAGTCAACACTGACTTTAACCAGGCTCAACCAGCTGACAGTTTAGGGACTTGACCAGCTAACTTTGCTACGAGCTGATTGGCTGTTAAAAACAGGTGCCACAAGGCTTAAAACTGACTGAACTCTTCAGGGCTGCTTATGTTCTCCATGCACAAGCACAATGCTTATTCAAGCACCCTGGTCTATTTTTTTTCTATACCCTGGTCTATTTTTTTTTAGAACAAACAATCATACATTTGAATAAGTTAATTACCTAAATTGTGTTTTCTTCTTCATCCTCACTGGTGTCTGGACTACTGAGGCCACTTTGATTTTCTGCTTCAACATGTGGAAGGGCAGAGGCTTTAGGGCCTAAAGCAGTCTTGTACTGTTAGAGGACCACTTGCAACCTTTCTGACATCTTCTTCTTAAGAGACAGCAAAGTCCCTCATTTCCCTTGTCTACATCGCAAAATACAAAAGAGATAACATCAAAGACAAACTACATTTTAAGACTGCTTCATGAGGCAACAATTCACCCATTTAAATCTGTATACCAGGATGGCTGGCATTTTCTTGTGCATCATTGTCATACTGCCAGCTACCTGTGGAATAAACCCACTTAAAGCAATTCTGATGTCTCACTGAGGTGACTTTATGCAGCGAAGCCCAAAGCAGCAGAAAGCGATTTGTGTTGCAGCCAATGTCTAAAAGCTATTTTATGTTAACATCTTTCTTCTACAGGTGTGGTAAAGTAACACCTTGTGTAGAATTCAAGGAGTTACATTAATAAAAAGGTTTTTGATGACGCTGACCAGCTGGATTTTCTATGTTGACTGGAGGAGATAATAATAAGCTTGATGTTATGCTAACCTTATGTTACACATCAGGAAACAAATTCTAATGTTCAAAATTATTTAGTTCATTTCAGCTTTCATGTAACAGCAACAATACAATAAATCTCTTAAGCAAATGTGACAACTTTAAAGCCCTAAGACTTTAAAGACAAATGACCATCTCAAACAGAGCTGTTCTACTTCATCCAAGTTCTGTGATAGACACTGATATGTTTTTTTATTGTAATATGGACAGGGGTTTTATTAAACTTACACTCCTCAGCTATCTTGTATTTGAGAACAACTGGCAGGCTCTGCAAGCATGTGCAGTGTTGTTCCATCTCCAACACCAAAATGCTTTTGTCTTCTTGCAGTCACATTGTCAACATCACTTGGTCATGCATTTGCTTCTTGATTGAAATGTTTGCTAAGAATCAACAATAGTTATATGTTTATATGAGACGATCTTGCATAATAGCATGGCACTGTTTTGTAACTACAAACACATACTTCTTTTATCCAAATTAAATCTTAGTTCATTGTACTCTATATAGCTGACCTGTAAATACATTCTGGTGAAGCGTCTGAAAGCTGACATACCACTGCCATGAACCTCCCACGACCATATTTGAGACATGGTGCTCTCTCCAGTAAGGGAATGCTCCACCACAGCTACATCAATGTTTGTTTCAGAGTATAGTACAAGACCATTGTAGTTCTTGATCTCCTGAAGAAGGAGTTTTTTGTCTTCTGCCAGCTTCCTTCTAAGGCGGTGGAAGCGTGCTGCTGTCTAGAAAGACAGGAAGTACAGGGGTAGAGGTTTTGTCACAACACTGTTCAACAAGTGAAAATTTATTGCACCTAAAAAAAAATTAAAGCAAAGCTGCAATAATTGAAGTATGTGAAAATTTCACTTTAGATTGATAAACAGGTAAGTCAATGGTTCAGTGTGTAACATTTAGGGTTACACATATTCCTGAAAATAAGAATTGTGCTTTAATTACTTTGGAATGAGCAGTTTTTTATCTAAATATGGTCCCCTTCCACGGAAGCCGCCATGTTCCTACGGTAACCCACAATGGAAAAACAAACTACTGGCTCTAGATAGAACCAATCACTTTTTCTAGTTCAGCTTGGAGGAAGATGGTTGTAATCTACAACCACACCGCTAGTTACCACTAAATCCTACAGACTGGACATGTGTGCAGGTGAAAGGAGCACCACAGCAGAGCTGTTTTTTCTCAAATGAAGCAGATGAAAACTCTAAGAAGCTGCGCTGTAGTGTATCGACATTGATATGTCCAGACTGGAATATATACATATATAATAGAATATGTGATGTCTGTTTACAGAAAGAAGTTTTATAATATGGTAAAACAATTACAGTTACTCTTCCTTCAATCTTAGTGCGATGTTTCAGCTGCTTTGTGAAGGCTTGTCTGGAGAATCCCGGAGAGATGACCTTGAGTTCCTGAAAGCAGCTCAGGAGGTCCAGTGTATAAAGTGTGGAACTGTTGACAGAAGCTGGCCAATAGCCACTCCGAAGGATGTCCTTCAGTCAGGGGTCCACTGATGATGGCATGTTTGACAAACATATAGCGGCTGATGCAAGTCAAAACGGACTTGGAACAAAATAAATGTATAAAAAAAATAAAAATAAATACACATTTACTACATGCTTACTTTTACAACAGTTCAGTAACTCTGCAAATTGTAAATGGTTGAAAGACATAACACAAGTTCCTATAATCCCAGTAGAGCACTCATACTGAACTTCTTGAGTAGAATCACACATTGTTTACATTTCTCTAACTCGCTAAATCGGAAACAGATGTGTTGATTGGACTTCACACAGGAAGTGCTTTGCAGAAGTGTACTATTTTTTTTGTTTGTAAAGAACAATAATAAAAGATGTCTGTCTTGGTTTGGGTTAATAATAATACCATGTACTAAACAATAGATTTTGACACAACTGCAATTGTAAGCACAATGCCACAACACACTTGTGTGAAAATCATAAAAATAAGTTTTTACCATTGATTTTACCAAGAAAATACAAAATAAAGCTGTAGGACAATTTAGATAAAGACCAATTAAAAGTCAACTGATCAATATTTAGAAAAAAACACCATCATTCAGTATCAAACTAAATCTTAGTCTAAATCTTTACTAAATTCTGTTCTTAATGCATCTACTGGACTGTCAGTTTTGTCTAAAGAGTTTCTTTAATTACACATGGGGTTTGGATTTAAACTTAAATTCATCACTGTGATTTACCAAATTGCTGTTGAGGATGTCGACAAACAGTCACGATCATCAAACACTAATGTGAGTTTCCCTCCGTCGAAAAGAACCATCTTTTAATACTTGAATCTTTATTTCTTAAACAACATTCTCTTCATATTCACATTTATCAGTTCATTTTGTCCCCTAATCCAGGTCAATCTTTCACTGAGGACTGAGGAGTCTATATTCAAAAAAATACAGGTAAACATTTTCATATTTCTATTTTAGCCATATTTCTACATGTTTTTATTGCTATATTTTCTATTATAGTTCAACTCGTATATCTTCTATAAGTCTTTTAAGGGTTACAGCCCTGTGTCTCATCCATCAGAAAGTGCAGAAGAGGGGACTTCATCAGAGGTGCAGGTGAATAAGGACATTTGTATGTCATTTTGGTTCACATTTTGTTACATACACACATTTTGTACGTCTCTAAATGTGTAGATAAACTGAACGTAAGATGTGATGCGTAATTCAGGACATAGCGGAATGCAATGTTGTCGAGTTTAAAAATAAGTAGATCAACATTAAAGCTTAACACAAATCTTTTAGTAAATACTTTAAATATGATCCTTATTTTGTTCTTTTTCCATTTGTTATTGAATATCAACTGGGCCACGTCAGGTTTCTCAAATAACCATGTCACAGATACCAGTTGGATGAACATAGTTGCTTTCCTATGAAGCACAATGTAAGAGGGGCTTTAATGGACGACTTACTAAAGATGTTAAGGTTATTTAGTGGGGATGCTGCAAGCGTCCCACGTAGCAAGTACATTCTAGAAAAGGTGTTTAAATTGGTTTTGTCTACAAATCAGAATATCCTCATTATTGTGGCATTTGCAGCTCTTACATTGGCTTTTCAGTGTCTAAGGACAGTGGATTAAAATGCCAGATTTGCTCATCAACACAAACTGTGAGACAAAGTGTAGAATTCGGTCAGTTTTTTATTTGTATACCATTGAGGGATCCATTTAAAGCTCTTCTGGAGAATGAATTCAAAAAGATTTACAATGACCAAAACAGGGATGAAATAACGGATATTTCTGATGGGAAGTTGTACAAATATCTGAAAGCAGTTAGCGAATCTTTCTTTTCTGTGTTCCAGTCATAAAAATTCAGCATTTGGCCCTTACTATGATTTGTTAAAGAAGTACCCCCTGAGAAAAGAGATAAAAATGTCTACTATATGCCTTGTGGTTTGGCTCATCTGAACCACTAATGACTAGCTTCCTCAAACCTTTTGTGGAGGAATGCTAAATTCTTGGACAAACGAGACCTTAATGGCAAGATCCAGTAGATTAATTAATTAAAACCACAAAGGTCTATGCATTATGTGCTGTATGTGATGCTGTTGCACGACCTTTGCTGCAAAATTTCAAACAATCTTCATCCAGGTGTTCAAGTGAGAAAAGGCACTGGGACTGTGCGAGTGTATCCTTGTTTGGAGGAGATGCCAGACCTTAGAGATCACAACACAACTGTGCAAATAGGTGAGATTGGCAAAAATACCAAACACAGCATTTTGGTCATAAAAGGGGCATCTCTAATTGTGGACCCAATTTTCACCTGATCAATGGTGTGGTCCCTGATTACATGTATCGTGTGTTGCTGAGGGTTTGGCTGCTAATAGCCACTTCATGGTTTAATTCTAAAAGCTACAGTCAACCATGGTATACTGGTTTGAACAATTCAAGAGTAGATGAAAATCTTTTAGCAATCAAGCTTCCAAGCTTTTTTTCCTGAATCCCACGGTCTATTGTTGAGCGTAGGTTTTGGAAAGCTCCCAAATGGCAGAAATGGCTTTAATATTACAGTTTGCCAGTCCTGAAGGGGAAATGTCCAAACAAGTATCTTTGCCACTGGGTTTTACATGTACATTTTGCTAGGTTCAGACATTTGTCAAGAAGATATTGACCATGCTCATGAGGCTCTGGAGCTTTATGTTAAATCAGTTCAGTCTTTGTATGGTGAAGATCAGATGACCTACAATGTGCTCCTGCATTTGAGAAAGTGTTGAGAATGTAGGTCCTCTCTATGCCCAGTCTGATTTCATGTTTGAGAATTATAATGGCTACTTGCTTAAGCAAGTAAAAATCAGTAATGCAGTACCTCAGCAGATTTACAAAAGAGTAGCATGGTCTTGTGCATTGCCACGCATAGCTAAGGCCTGCTGTATCTTTTAAGTCCCCTGTGTAGAGTGCTAAGACAGGGCAAAAGGAAATGTTACATAGCTATCCTGCTGTATCCTGATGTCTCACCTAAAATAAAATCATTCTACATAGAAATGACCTCCAGTAAACATCACATAAGGATCTGTGCTAGATATGACAGAGTGACTGCACTTGGAGTGCCAAAGATTAGGCCTGTGTCTGAAAATGATATGAACACATTGCATGCATTGCTAGATGAACCCGTGACCTCTACTGGCAGCTACTACAACAGAAGATTTGTCAATGGAGAAGTCATTCACAGCCAAACATATACAAAGACAAAGAAAATGAACAACTCTTTTGTTATATTAAAAGATGGCAGTATTTTTTATGTTTTCATACCTTCTCTGTGTCAGTGATGACCAACATCGCCTATATGCAGTCAGAAAAATGTGGAAACTGTACAGTGCAGAAGCTGGTTCGAGGATCTACTGTCAAAATATCATTGACCTTCATAAAGACTGTTTATTTTCCTACAGGATTTGAAAGACAGCAATGACATTATGAGACCATGTATTTACATTCATTGTTGTTTGTAACAAATCAGAACATATTGTTGTAAATAATCAAAGTTAAATCAAAAATATTTCTAGAACAGTGACCTAAAATGCTAGAAATGAAGGGGTTAAAAATTGGCTTGAATATGTGACAGAAAGTCATTGTTGTAAATAATTTAGTAATTAAAATGTGTGCTTGTGTGTGTAGTTTAAATGTTGTATCGTATCTAAATGTGAAAATCAGTATACAGTATGACTATTATTGACTATAGGCATAAAGACCACACGTAGGTGAAGATAAGAGCAAAGTCATGAGTGAAGTACAGATTTCATATTCAATTATCTTTCCCTGTGTTTTTACATCATGAACATCTATAAGGTTTTAGTCATATGTAGGACTTATAGAACATATATGATTAAAAATACATTCATATTATGCATTTTGTATGTGTTTATTGCAGCATATGTGTCCCTCACAATATTCTGTTGGAACATATAAGATGCAAAATAAGTGAACTTTTTGCCTTGTGATTATCAGCCACTGGTTAGTATGTATGTAAACTGTCCAATCAGCGCATGAGTTGCTTAATGTTCTAGCCAATCATATATGATAAGGGGCGGGACATGTACTGATTATGTAGCGCCCATTATGTGACGTCATCACACGACCTGCCCTGTAGCAAGATACATTATTAGATTTAGATTAGATTAAATTAGATTTAATTAGATTTTTAGATATACAAGATACATTATTAGATTTATTATTATTATTTTTATTATTATTATTATCATTATTATTGTTATTATTATTAGAAATATGGTTATATAGATTATAACAGACTTGTACAATTTTAGTGTAATTTTAATGAAATTTGAGGTAAAAAAAAAAAAAAAAAATCTAAACATCGGCGATTTTTGTAGTAGTAAAATGCCTCCATCTAGTGGTGATATGAGACATTGCAACTTGTCGAGCGGTACTTTTGGTAATTTTGCTCTGTTTCCACACGGATGGTTTTTACTTGTCGGACCTGTGCTTCATGCCAGATTTTAATCAGTAAAAATAAATGTTTAATATTTATTTCTCGGTGGATTTATTTTTTAATATCTGACTAAATGAAGGATGTCGTGAATAAGTTTTTAAATAAAGTTACAATTTTTGTCCTTTTTTATATTTATTTTTTATAACAATGGACGAGTTCTGAGTGAATCATGAATATTTAAGTAAATAAAAAAAAGGAATAATAAAAATCCTTGTTACTTTTATATATTCTTTATTAAATTATATATTTAAAAATTTTATAATAGTTATCCTATTTTTTTATATATGTAGAATATTATTAGATACAAGATACATTATTAGATTTATTATTATTATTATTATTGTTGTTATTATTATTATTATTATTATTATTATTATTAATAAGATGATTATATTAATAATAACAAACTCTTGTACAGTTTAAGTGTAATTTTAATGAAATTTGAGGTAAAAAAAAAAAAAAAACCTGGACATTAGCTCTAATGCTAACTATGTTGTGCTACTATGGCTCTAATTCAAATTATGGCGTGCTGCTATGGCGCTAGTGGGAAACACTGTTCTGCTACTGTGGCCCAAATTCAATTCATGCTGTGCTGTCCTGGCCCTGATGTAAAACACTGATGTGCCACTGTAGCTCTAATGCTAATTATGTAACGCAGATATGACTCCAATACTAATCATGTGGGCCAACTATGGCTCTAAGTTAATATATGTTGTGCCTCTAGGGCCCTGATGTGAAACACTGTGCTGCTACTGTAGCTCTAATGCTAACTGTGATTCACACCAGGGACCTACCATCACAACATAGGTAGCATTATAGCCATAGTAGCAGAACAATGTTGTGCTACTATGACTTTAATTCAAATTCAGTTGTGCTGCTAGGGCCCTGATGTGAAATACTGTGCTGCTACTATAGCTCCAATGCTAATTATGTTGTGCTGCTATGACTATAATGCGATTTATGTTGGCCAACTATGGCTCTAACTATGTGCTGCTACTATTGCTCTAATCCAAATGATATTGGCGAATGATGGCTCTAAGTCAAATAATGCTCTGCTACTATGGCTCCAATTTAAATTATGTTGTGCTGCTAGGGCCCTGATGTGAAACACTGTGCTGCTACTATAGTGGCCGAGCATCATTTGACTTAGAGCCATAGTTGGCCAAGGTCATTTGGATTAGAGTCATAGTAGCACAACATAATTAGCACTAGAGCTGTAGTGGCAGCACAGTGTTCCACATCAGGGCCCTAGCAGCACAACATAATTTGAATCAGAGCCATAGTAGCACAACATAGGTAGCATTAGAGCTACAGTAGCAGAACAATGTTGCGCTACTATGACTTTAATTCAAATTATGTTGTGCTACTAGGGCCCTGATGTGGAACACTGTGCTGCCACTACAGCTCTAGTGCTAATTATGTTGTGCTACTATGACTTAGAGCCATAGTTGGCCAAGGTCATTTGGATTAAAGTCAAATGATGCTCGGCTACTATGGCTCTAATCCAAATGATGCTCTGCTACTATGGCTCTAATTCAAATCATGTTGTGCTGTTATGGCCCTAGTGGGAAACACTGTTCCGCTACTGTGGCTCAAATTCAATTCATGCTGTGCTGTCCTGGCCCTGATGTTAAACACTGATGTGCTACTGTAGCTCTAATGCTAATTATGTAACGCTGATATGACTCCAATAAAAATCATGTGGGCCAACTATGGGTCTAAGTTAATATATGTTGTGCCTCTAGGGCCCTGATGTGGAACACTGAGCTGCTACTACAGCTCTAGCGCTAATTATGTAGTGCTACTATGACTTTAATCCAAATGATCTTGGCCAACTGTGCTGTTATAGCCCTAGTGGGAAACACTGTTCCGCTACTGTGGCCCAAATTCAATTTATGCTGTGCTGTCCTGGCCCTGATGTTAAACACTGTTGTGCTACTGTAGCTCTAATGAGAATTATGTAGTACTGATATGACTAATTCAAAGTACGTTGTGCTGCTAGGGACCCCAGCCCTGATGTGGCTACACGGCCCTGGTGTGAAACACTATACTGCTACTATAGCTCTAATGCTAACTATGTTGTGCTACTATGACTCTAATACAAATTATGTTGTGCTGCTAGGGCACTTATGTGAAACACTGTACTACTACTATAGATCTAATGCTAATTATGTAGTGCTGCTATGACTATAATTTAAATTATGTTGGCCAACTATGACTCTAATTCAAATTACGTTGTGCTACCATGGCTCTAATACAAATTATGTTGTGCTGCTAGGGCCCTGATGTGAAACACTGTACTGCTACTATAGATCTGATGCTAATTATGTAGTGCTGCTATAACTATAATTCAAATTATGTTGGCAAACTATGGCTCTAATTTAAAATATGTTGTGCCTCTAGGGCCCTGATTTGAAACACTGTGCTGCTACTGTAGCTCTAATGCTAACTGTGCTTCACATCAGGGCCCTAACAGCACAACATAACTTTAGTTAGAGTCATAGTTAGCTATAGTAGCAGAACAATGTTGTGCAGAACAATGTTGTGCTACTATGACTCTAACTCGAGTTATGTTGTGCTGTTAGGGCCCTGATGTGAAACACTGTACTGCTACTATAGCTCTAATGCTAACTGTGTTTCACATCAGGGCCCTAGTAGCACAACATAACTCGAGTTAAACACTGTACTGCTACTATAGCTCTAATGCTAACTGTGCTTCACATCAGGGCCCTAACAGCACAACATACCTTGAGTTAGAGTCATAGTAGCACAACATTGTTCTGCTACTGTAGCGCTAATGCTAACAATGTTGTGCTACTATTGCTCTAATACAAATTATGTTGTGCTGCTAGGGCCCTGATGTGAAACACTGTACTGCCACTACAGCTCTAGTGCTAATTATGTAGTGCTGCTATGACTATATTTAAAATTATGTCGGCCAACTATGGCTCTAATTTAAATCATGTTTTGCTACCATGGCTCTAATTTAAAATATGTTGTGCCTCTAGGGCCCTGATGTAAAACAATGTGCTGCTACTATAGCCCTGATGCTAATTATGTAATGCCGTTATGACAATACAAATCATGTGGGCCAACTATGACTAATTCAATTTACGTTGTGCTGCTAGGGCCCTGATGTGAAACACTGTACTGCAACTATAGCTCTAATGCTAATTACACAGTGCTATTATGACTATAATTCAGATTATGTTGCACTGCTATATAGCCCTGATGTGAAACACCGTTAGCATTAGAGCTATAGGAGCAGAACAGTGTATCCCACCAGGGCCCTAGTAGCACAACATTATTTGAATTGGAGTCATAGTAGCACAACAGTTAGCAGAACAATGGTGTGCTACTATGACTCCAATTCAAATAATGCTGTGCTGCTATGGTTCTAATTCAAATTATGTTGTGCTGCTAGGGCCCTGATGGGAAACACGGTTGTGTGACTATGGCCCTAATTCAAAAGATGATGTGCAAATATAGCTCAAAATTAAATTATGTTGTGCTGTTCTGCAAATATAGCTCTAATGCTAATTATGCAATGCTGCCATGACTATAATTTAAATGATGCTGTACTACTGTATCTCTAATGCTAAGGTTTGATTACTTACCTCGTTGTACAAAAGGTCATAGTCAGCGGGCGGGGAGAATTGCTGCCCCCGTAAAGAAGACCGCTCTTTGTATGAAAAAATGGGTGGCTCTTAAAAGAGCCGTTGGTTTTTATCTTAAAGACGGCGATAACACGCTTTACTTTGAGCTGGTGTACTTGGTGACGGCCTTTGTGCCCTCGGACACGGCATGCTTTGCAAGTTCACCGGGAAGCAACAGGCGCACGGCGGTCTGGATTTCCCTGGAAGTGATGGTGGACCGCTTGTTGTAGTGAGCGAGACGAGAAGACTCACCGGCGATGCGCTCGAAAATGTCGTTTACGAAGGAATTCATGATGCCCATAGCCTTAGAAGAGATGCCGGTATCAGGGTGCACCTGCTTCAGAACCTTGTACACGTAGATAGCGTAGCTCTCCTTCCTTGACTTTCTGCGCTTCTTGCCTCCTTTGCCGGCCGTCTTCGTGACAGCCTTCTTGGAGCCCTTCTTGGGCGCGGTCTTTGCTGGATCAGTAGGCATAATGCTGCTTCTCGAGGAAACTGCGAGAGAATGAAAAAGGACCGCCTCGCCGCCTCTCTATTTACAGACCTGCATTGTAATTACGTACAAGGGAAAGGAGTCGTATTATTGGTCACAAATCCAAACCTCATCATACAAGGCTCCGCCCTCGTCCCATCCTCTCTCGTTCCCTCTCCCCCGCCCCTGAGCTACGCTTTGTTTCCCTGCCCGCCGTTTTGTGCGCGCACACGCACACGCACAGACAAATATGAAGTATATATATATATATATATATATATATATATATATATATATATATATATATATATATATATATATATATATAGAGAGAGAGAGACTTTGAGACAAAACTGTAGTGCTTGTGCAACATTTTACCTTATTAGAATATATCTATAATTATTCCAAATTCCATTAGTCACATACACTTGAGAAAATAGTTATTTCCTCCCCTTCTCCGCCACACACACACACACACACACACACACACAGTAAAAGAAACAATAGCTCATTTTGTAATATTTGGGTGGCTCTTAAAAGAGCCGTTGTGTTCACGTTATTTGGTAGGTAAGCGTTTAACCGCCGAAGCCGTAAAGAGTGCGTCCCTGGCGTTTCAGGGCATACACCACATCCATAGCGGTGACGGTCTTTCTCTTCGCATGCTCGGTGTATGTGACTGCATCGCGGATGACGTTCTGCAAGAACACCTTCAGTACACCACGAGTCTCCTCGTAGATCAGACCGGATATATGTTTATACGGTGGTGTTAAACGCCTTGCTCAAGGGCTCAACCAGTGCCTTGCTCAAGGGCTTAACAGTGGTAGCTTGGCAGTGCTGGGGAACCGCTGACCTTGTGATCAGTAACCCAGAGCCTTAACCGCTGGACTACCACTGCCCTGCTGACACCACTACCAGTAGTAGTAGTAGTAGCGTTAATCTTGTACTATACTTTTCAACACACAAGAAATATAGCATGACTATTGTAGGAATGGCCCATGATTATTATTAATATTAACAAGCATTATTCTCATTTCTATTAATGTGGTACTATTTGCATTAGCAGTAGTAGCAATAGTAGTAGTCGTATTAGTAGTAGAAGTAGTAGTAGTAGTAGTAGTAGTCAGTTATCCATACATCTCTCACATAGACCAGGAGATTATGGTAATATTTGCATCAAGCATCAGAATGAGTGAGCATTGTGTGTACCTACATGGGCTGTAGAACATTGAGTAAATATATGTATATTATTTATCCAATTCAATAGGACGAAGTTTCAGAGACAGATGATGCTTCAGATACACAGTCACTTCTACAGCACAAATATTTTGATGGCACCTTAAAAAAGGGAGAAATGTTCCTTTATTGAGAAAACATATATGCAGATGCAAATACGAGTGCAGGAACAGGAACTCACAAATCATTCGTGAACATCATTCCACCACAGCAGGAGCTGACAAGCTGAGCAAACCCAGTGCGCAATCTGCACTAGTGTCCAGAAGTATATGGACAGGGCCACACACTTTGTCTAGGAGTGTGTGCATCTTTTACCTATGCTGCAAAATATGCAGTAAGGTCTTTATGTATTTGGACAGTGTCACGCTGACTTGTACAGACTGTCAATCAAACTATTATTCTAGAACTTAGCGCATCACGACACATTTTTCTTGGTAACTGCTCCACTGTCACAAAGAGTGTGTATGCTCACTGAGTGCTCACCTGAATAGGAAATGCAGTGTATGCTATATATCTCTGTTTATATTTCCTAATAACGTACCATGTAGTGTAGACAGGCATCATTTGATAAAGTGAACAATTCCTTTGACTTGACTTCGGTAATCAACAAAAGGTAGAGAGGAATGTGCACTTTCTAGATTTGGTCACACAATAGCAGTCAAGACCGATGCAGAACTACACACCATGCTGCATTAAGCAATCATTATTATTATTTATGGTATTCATCAAACCCTATTCTTAACTCATTCCTCAACTTACTAAGAATAATTATTAGGATCATGGTTGTTAGTAGTAGTAGTAGATGTAGTAGAAGAATTGGGTCTGAGATGAGATCAGAACAAACAAACATACACGAATTACACTTAAAGAAAAAAAAAAAAAGAAAAAAAAAAAAAGACCAAAAACACTTTATACTAGTGTTTAAGGGTATACAGGGATATTTCTAATAAAGGCAGAGTTCGGTGGACGTTGTAGAGCTTGACTGCCATCGTGTGGCAATGTTTACATGTTGCAGAAAAATGTAGATTAAAGAAATTGATGCTCACATCATTTTGTGTGATTATTGTGTATGGAACAGCCATTTACTCTAAGGTTTCGCATTAAAAGTTTGAGATGAGATCAGAAAAAACAAACACACAAACAAACAAACAACATTCACAAATTAAACCTTAAAAAATTAGTCCAAAAACATTTCATACTAGTGTTTAAGGGTATACAGGGTTTCTTCCTAAAATGAACTGTGAGTCCCTTTTTGTCTCGCTTCGTGTTTATCTAATAGGCCAGTAGAACACGTCATATATATCAAATTGCACTAGTGCCCATAACTATAGTCACAAGTTCCTAGATCATTTGAATATTTGTGTGCGTGTGTTTGTTTGTTTGTTTTTTATTTCTTGCTCTTCCCAAATCTCTTCTTTTGTCCAATGTTGCACAATATCCTGGAAAGTGTCGGTATATTTGTACTGTGTTACAATTTGAAGAGAGAAACAGAGTGAGAGTCAATAATGTCACATTAGAATAACATGTGTCTCTCTCTCTCTCTCTCTCTCTCTCTCTCTCTCTCTCTCTCGCTCTCTCTCTCTCATTTCAGCAAGTTGTTTGTTGAATTTAGCTGAGCTTATACTACAGTTAGCCCTGTCAACAGCTTGGCATCAGCACACATCTCTGTAACTGGACCCTGGACTTGCTTGAACACCTTCACCTCCTCCAGTCCCACACTCAGGGATGCGTATTGTACCCTTACTTATATTCACTTTTCCACTAATGAGTGCTTACCTGCCTAGGCCTTAGAAAGCATCATCAAGTTTGCTGATGACACCACGAATGGTAGGCCTGATCAGAGGTAAAGATGAGACGACTTTCAGGGAGGAGATCCAGCGCCTAGTAATTCACACCAACAGAGATGTTGTGGAGTGTGAATTCAGCCTCAAGTTACTTCAAGTCCTTATCTTCGAGGATCTCACCTGGTCACTGAACTCTTCTCTCTACTTCGCACATCCATGACTTTAGTACCACTCATATTACATCACTTCAATACCAGAAACTTTTTAAATGCGTTTCTTGCACATCCTTTCTGAACTGCTGCTATATTGCTCCTTTGCAGAACACTTTTTCTTTTTCTTTACATTTTTGCTACTCTTCAATTTTGTTCAATTTGTCTTGTCACAACAGGTTCACTGGCGGAGCTATTATGTGTTTTATGGATTGTCCTGCACTGACTTGTGTTGTTTTGCACTGTCTTATGTTGTCTTTGCACTGTTTGCACCAGGTTGCACACATGCACTTTATGTGGCAAGGACACTTACCAGCCCTGTGTGTTCTGTTTCTGGAATTGTTGTTTAATGTAGCATCAGGGCTGGGATGCGAAGGTTCCGTTGTCTCATTTCACTGTGTACTGCGTCAGCTATATATGGTTGGAATGACAATAAAAGCTTCTTGACCTGACCTCTTGACTTGTCTCAACAACGCCTGTGATTGCTGAGGACACTTTAAAAGTCCTGTCTGTGCTACAGGATACTGGAGAACTTCTACAGCTGTACCATTTCTGTGTGGTACAGCAACTGCACTGCTCCAGGCCCTATAAAATAAAATGGAAAATGAAAATCTCCCAATGAATCATTGGCACTCAGCTCCCCATCTTGGAGAACATTCACAAGAAACACTGTCTGGAAAGGTCAAGTCAAGTCAAGTCAAGTTTATTTGTATAGCGCTTTTCACAACAGACATTGTCTCAAAGCAGCTTTACAGAAAACAACAGTGAAGGTGAATAGTGTGCTTTTGTCCCTGATGAGCAAGCCGTGGCGACAGTGGCAAGGAAAAACTCCCTTAGATGATATGAGGAAGAAACCTTGAGAGGAACCAGACTCAAAGGGGAACCCATCCTCATATGGGTGACATTAAGAGTTTGATCATAAATCTTTCAACAATACAGAACAATTTGTGATCATCATAGATCCAGCATCAGCTTCTCCATGCCAGGGCCTTTAAACACTCGGCATCTACTTCTCCATGATCATCCATAGGTCCATAATCTTCACGAGGTGGGACGTGACTGGAGCTGGCCAAACCTCAGGATGCCTCGGGATGGGGAGAGAGAGAGAAGCAGTGGAGAGGAATTAGCGTAGCTGCTGTTCATGATATTAACAGCACAAATTGATAATGTGCATGTGATCATGTATTCTGGAGCACAAGGTTATGATGTGATGTGTGTGATGTGTGTGATGTGTAGGCTTTGCTAAAAAGATATGTTTTTAATCTGCACTTAAACTGGGTGAGTGTGTCTGAGCCCCGAACACTGTCAGGAAGACTATTCCAGAGTTTAGGAGCTAAATGTGAAAATGCTCTACCGCCTTTAGTGGACTTTGCTATTCTAGGAACTACTAGAAGCCCAGAGTTTTGAGATCTCAGGGAGCGTGGCGGATTGTAGCGTGTTAAGAGACTGGATAGATACATGGGAGCCAAACCATTTAGTGCTTTATAAGTGAGTAGCAGTAGTTTGTAGTCTATTCGAAACTTAACAGGAAGCCAATGTAGGGACGATAAGATTGGGGTTATATGATCGTATTTTCTTGACCTAGTAAGAACTCTTGCTGCTGCATTCTGAACTAACTGAAGCTTGTTTATTAATGACGCAGGACATCCACCTAGTAATGCATTACAGTAGTCTATTCTGGAGGTCATAAACGCATGGACGAGCTTCTCTGCATCGGATATAGACAACATGTTTCTTAACTTAGAAATATTTCTAAGGTGAAAGAAGGCTGTTTTTGTAACTTGATTGATGTGATTTTTAAAAGATAAGTTGCTGTCTAAAATAACTCCCAGGTCTTTTACCGTTGAACTAGTAGTTACAGAACAAAGTGCGCAGCAGTTGTCTGTGCAGAGCTCACAAGATCATCAAGGACCCTTCACATCCCAGTCACAAACTGTTTAACCTCCATCCATCAAGATCCAGATACAGAAACATACGCACCAGAACCAGCAGGATCAGGTACAGCTTTATTTCCATCCACCATCACCACACTGAACTCTACACTACACCGTTAGATCACTGTATAAGCACTGTATATGTAAATGTTACATATTGTTTTTTGTATACTCCGCATTCTCTACACATATTGTGCCTCACTTCCATCTGCACTACTATTATATTTGTGTATCTGTATATACCTTACTGTACATCCTGCCACATTCATGTATATACAGATATATATTTCTATCTATCTAACGAACCTCTGAGCAGATGCTAAATGCATTCTCTTAGCTCTGTACATGTATCTTGCACAATGACAATAAAGTCAACAATAAATCTAATCTAAAATATAATATAAAATTACACTAGTGTCCATGAGTACTTGGAGAGGGCCACTATTCATTCATTTCATTGTGTTGCTCTTGGTATTGCACATTTTCCCACACAAATACATATACACATATACATGTGTGTGTGTGTGTGTGTGGTCAGGTTTGGACGTATATGCACGACAACGAAAGAGAACATACATACAGTGCTTTAGATTCATGTTATGTCAAATTGTTCCTAACGCATAAAAACATGTTTAAATGGTCAGAATCGTAGTCAGCATACTAAAGTTATATGTGAGAGAATTAATACTATGATGAATGCAATTTTTTTGTTTTGTTTGTTTTTTTGTCTCCCTTAGAATACAAACGATAACACGAGAATGGGAGGTGACACTTTGGCCACAAGATGGCAGTCACGCTCCGTGCAGAACAGCAAGCGACCTTCTTTTTGCATTTATTATTATTATTAATATTATTACTGTCGCCAAGTATTAAAATAATCTATAATAAAATACACAAAATGCTCAGCGACAGAGCCACAAAATCAGAGGTTTGCCGAAGCACTCCAATCTAAGAACTAGTTATATATATATATAAAATCATTTGTTTAAAACAACCACGGTATAGACTTGTTCGTTTTACTGAGACAATGAGGTGGCTCTTAAAAGAGCCTTTGTGTATACTGGACAGAGTTATTGTTTAAGCGCGCTCTCCGCGAATACGGCGGGCCAGCTGAATGTCCTTGGGCATGATGGTCACTCTCTTGGCGTGGATGGCGCACAGGTTGGTGTCCTCGAACAGGCCGACCAAGTATGCCTCGCTCGCCTCCTGCAAAGCCATTACAGCGGAGCTCTGGAAACGCAAGTCAGTCTTGAAGTCTTGAGCAATTTCTCTCACCAGGCGCTGGAAGGGCAGCTTGCGGATGAGCAGCTCAGTAGACTTCTGATAGCGACGGATCTCTCTCAAAGCCACGGTGCCGGGCCTGTAACGGTGAGGCTTCTTCACGCCGCCGGTAGCCGGAGCGCTCTTGCGAGCAGCCTTGGTGGCGAGCTGCTTCCTGGGCGCCTTGCCACCAGTGGATTTACGGGCAGTCTGCTTAGTTCTTGCCATAGCGTTGAGCTGTGCACTTCGCGGAAGAAAAACTGAATAAAAAGCGCTAGCAAACGCTGGCTTTTTAAGCCTGAACGACGCCTCGCGTTCATTGGGCGTCTCGAAACCTCTCGTCTTGCATTGGATCGATCGCTACACGTCACTCGACGATTATTGGCTTAGACCTAGTCAGCGCCACAGTTTGAACACCCCACCCACCCTCCCTCCCTCCCTCGGCTCTCTTGCACAGCACTGTTTTCCTCTGTTCTATAGTTACACAAAGACGGCCGTCGCAATTTGGAAAAAAATTAAAAATACTTCGTTATATTTATGCTTCTAAGTCACTAATGAGAATGGCATGATTATTAGACTATTCCAATGGGTTTTATTAAATGTGATTCTCTTGGGTGCAACTTTCTAGAATGAATACAATTATATACACAAAGTAACAAACTTGCACTTTTTGAGTCAAAGTGGGTGGCTCTTAAAAGAGCCTTTGGGTACTGACAAACAGCATTGGACGTCTTTACTTGGTCTTGACAGCCTTCTCAGTCTTCTTAGGCAGAAGTACAGCCTGAATATTAGGCAGCACACCACCCTGAGCGATGGTCACTCCGCCGAGCAGTTTGTTCAGCTCCTCATCGTTACGCACGGCGAGTTGCAAGTGTCGGGGAATGATACGAGTCTTCTTGTTATCACGGGCAGCGTTACCAGCCAACTCCAGAATCTCAGCGGTCAGATACTCCAGCACAGCCGCCAGGTAAACGGGAGCGCCGGCACCGACGCGCTCAGCGTAGTTGCCTTTACGCAGAAGCCTGTGCACACGGCCTACAGGAAACTGCAGTCCTGCCCTGGATGAGCGAGTCTTGGCCTTGGCCCTGGCTTTGCCACCGGTTTTGCCTCTTCCACTCATTTTGCTGTAGATCAGATTTGTTCAAGGAACAAGTCGATAATAGTGAACGCTTCGCGCTGAAAACTCAGTGATATAGGCAACACAGCCACTCTCTCATTGGCTTAGAACACCATGTGATCAACATCCAATCACAAATGCACAAATGGTGACACTCATTCAGCTTTAGCCTAACAACCCCCCCCCCCCCCGCACACACACACACACACACACACACACACACACCTCCCCTTCCCTAATAGTCTCTGTGTGTGTGTGTGTGTGTGTGTGTGTGTGTGTGACTGAGGATTGAGCGCGCGCTCATGGGAGACACAGGTATCAGGAAACAACATTCATGTGAAATGTGTACAACGACACATATATCATATAATCATAAGCATCTCTATAACTACTACATAGTTTGCGTATCCATATGTCATAAATCCCTATCTTGTATTCGCTTTCACTTTCATCATGGGAGGATTCAAAATGTTGCTCTTTGGGGGAAAATATAGGTGGCTCTTAAAAGAGCCGTTTAGTTAAGGTAGAGATGAAATAAACAAACAAACATGTTTACTTCTTCTTGGGCGCTGTCTTTTTCGCCTTTGCAGCCTTGGGCTTCGCCGCTTTGGGCTTCACGGTCTTTGCTTTCTTGGGGCTCTTGGCTGCTTTTTTAGGAGTCGCCGGCTTTTTCGCTTTCTTCGGGCTCTTGGTGGGTTTTTTAGCAGCCGCTGCGGGCTTCTTTGCCTTCTTCGGGGACTTCTTGGCGGCGGCAACAGGTTTCTTGGCCGCCACCTTCTTGGGCTTCTTCGCCGCGGCGGGTTTCTTCGCCTTAACAGCGACGGGCTTCTTCGCCTTAGTTGCGGTCTTCTTTGCGGGCTTCTTGGCTTCGGTCTGCTTCTTGTTTAGCTTGAAAGAGCCAGACGCGCCGGTCCCTTTGGTCTGTAGAAGAGTTCCCTTCAACACGAGACCCTTGACAGCGAGCTTGACGCGGGAGTTGTTCTTCTCCACGTCGTATCCGCCGGCGGACAAGGCTTTCTTCAGGGCGGCGAGCGACACACCGCTCCTCTCCTTGGACGAGGAAACCGCTTTGACGATGAGCTCGCCGACGCTGGGGCCGGCTTTCTTGGCCCTCGACGCTGCTTTCTTTTTCGGCGCTTTAGCCGGCGCGGCGGCGGGCGCGGGAGCAACTTCTGCCATCTCTCTAGTATCTGTAGTATCTCAGTGCGAGTCAGACTCTGTATACGCTGTGTAACACACAGAAACCTCCCGCCCCTCTGCTGGTGGGCCGGTCTTAAAACCGAGCATGAGAACGTTGTAGACTCAACCGGGCAGCCGCCGCTTCCGCGACACGCTCGCGAGTGTGTTTTCTCGCAGCGTTTCTCGTCGTAAATAAGACGCCGAAGACAAGATCCCGCGCTATTATGCACACATTTCGCGCGTACGGGCTTGCAAGTGTTCCGCGAGGCCCGTCATGGCCGAATAGAGAGCAGTGGTCGCTCTCGTTTTGCACGGAAGTGCACCGCGCGCCTGGCGCTCGAGCCGGCGCTCGGCGCATTTTGTGCAGAGTGCAGTGTAAAAAGGGGTGAGTTACATCCATGTCGGCGGAACAGCGTGTGTTTCACGTGAACGGCGAGCCTTGTCAATGTGTCTGACGCATTGACAGTGTGTGAATGCTGTGCGTAGTATTGGGAACGCTGGCTCTTGTGGGCTGTGTGAAGCACGTGTTAGTGTATGGAGCAGGTGTGCAAACTCCCCGTGTGCCTCCCGCAGCCGGACTCCCTATGTCTTTGTCATCGTCTGGTCTTCGCCACTAGGCATGGCACGCCTCGTGCATGGCCCCGTGCTCTAGTAGTCCCAGGCCGACAGGTGTGCCTCGTTGCCCGCTTAACCCTAATTCCGATCAGGTCAGGCTGTGCTAACCCTAATTCGAACAGTGCCAACCCTAACACTAACTCCATGTCATTCAGGCTGCGCCAACCCTAACTCTATGTCATTCAGGCTGTGCTAACCCTAATTCGAACAGTGGCAACCCTAACCCTAACTCCATGTCATTCAGGCTGCGCTTACCCTAATTCGAACAGCACTAACCCTTACCCTGTTCCATTCAGGCCGCTCTAACCCTCAATTGAAAAGTGGTAATCCTAACCCTAACGCTGAATACCTTTGTGCTGCACTAAGCCAAACTCAAATTAAGTTGTTCTGCTATGGCCTTAATGTGAAACACTGTTGTACTACTACAGCTCTAAAGCTAACTATGTAGTCTTACTATGACTCCAATTCAAAAGATGTTGTGCTACTATGGCAGTAATATAAATTATGTCGTGCGGCCATGGCCCAAATTCAAATTATGTTGTTTTACTATAGCCCTAATTCAGATTCTGTTGTGCTACTATGCCTCTGAATAGAAGTATGTTGTGCTGCTATGGCCCTGATGTGGATCAATGTTCTTCAACTATAGCTCTAATGATAATTCTGTTGCGCTACTATGATTCTAATTAAAAATTTTTTGGCCAACTATGGCTCTAAGTCAAATGATGGCGTGCTACTGTAGTTCCAATTTAAAATATGTTGTGCTGCTAGGGCCTTGATGTCAAACACTTTTGTGCTACAGTAGCTCTAATGCTAATAATGTAGTGCTGATGTGACTCTAATTAAAATTATGTTAGCCAACTATGACTCTAATTCGAATTATGTTGTGCTACTATGGCTCTAATTCAAATAATGTTGTGCTGCTATGGCCCTAGTGGGAAACACTGTTCTGCTACTGTGGCTCAAATTCAATTCATGCTGTGCTGTCCTGGCCCTGATGTAAAACACTGATGTGCCACTGTAGCTCTAATGCTAATTATGTAACGCCGATATGACTCCAATACTAATCATGTGGGCCAACTATGGGACTAAGTTAATATATGTTGTGCCTCTAGGGCCCTAATATGAAACACTGTACTGCTACTATAGCTCTAATGCTAACTGTGATTCACATCACGGACCTACCAGCACAACATAGGTAGCATTATAGCCATAGTAGCAGAACAATGTTGTGCTACTATGACTTTAATTCAAATTCGGTTGTGCTGCTAGGGCCCTGATGTGAAACACTGTGCTGCCACTACAGCTCTAGTGCTAATTATGTTGTGCTACTATGACTCTAATCCAAATTATGCTCTGCTACTATGGCTCTAATTCAAATCATGTTGTGCTGTTATGGCCCTAGTGGGAAACACTGTTCCGCTACTGTGGCCCAAATTCAATTCATGCTGTGCTGTCCTGGCCCTGATGTTAAACACTGATGTGCCACTGTAGCTCTAATGCTAACTATGTAATGCTGATATGACTCCAATACAAATCATGTGGGCCAACTATGGGTTGGCCCTAGTAGCACAACACAATTTGAATTAAAGTCATAGTAGCACAACATTGTTCTACTACTGTAGCTCTAATGCTAACTATGTTGTGCTACTATGGCTCTAATACAAATTATGTTATGCTGCTAGGGCCCTGATGTGAAACACTGTACTGCTACTATAGCTCTAATGCTAATTATGTAGTGCTGCTATAACTATAATTCAACTTATGTTGGCCAACTATGACTCTAATTCAAATTACGTTGTGCTACCATGGCTCTAATTTGAAATATGTTGTGCCTCTAGGACCCCGAAGTAAAACAATGTGCTGCTACTATAGCCCTAATGCTAATTGTGTAGTGCTGCTATGACTCTAAGTCAATTTATGTGGGCCAACTATGGCTCTGAGTCAAATTATGTTGGCCAACTATGGCTCTAATTTAAATTTTGTTTTGCTGCTATGGCCCTAGTGGGAAACACTGTTCCGCTACTGTGGCCCAATTTCAAATAATGTTGTGCTGTCCTGGCCCTGATGTAAAACACTGTTGTGCTACTGTAGCTCTAATGCTAAATATGTAGTGCTGATATGACTCTAATACAATGTACAGTGTGCTACTATGCCTCTCTTTCAAATTATGGTGTGCTGCGAGGGACCCTAGCCCTGATGTGGCTACGGGGCTACAGGGCCCTGGTGTGAAACATCAGGGACCTAGCAGCACAACATAACTTGAGTTAGAGTCAAAGTTAGCATTAGAGCTATAGTAGCAGAACAATGTTGTGCTACTATGACTCTAACTCGAGTTATGTTGTGCTACTAGGGCCCTGATGTGAAACACTGTACTGCTACTATAGCGCTAATGCTAACTGTGTTTCACATCAGGGCCCTAGCAGCACAACATAATTTGTATTATAGCCATAGTAGCACAACATAGTTAGCATTAGAGCTATAGTAGCAGAACAACCCTAATTCGAACAGTGCTAACCTTAACTCCATGTCACTCAGGCTGCGCTAACCGTAATTCGAACAGTGCCAACCCCAACCCTAACCCTAACTCCATGTCATTCAGGCTGCGCTAACCCTAATTCGAACAGTGCCAACCCTAACCCTAAACCTAACTCCATGTCACTGAGGCTGCGCTAACCCTAATTCGAACAGTGCCAACCCTAACCCTAACCCCAACTCCATGTCACTCAGGCTGCGCTAACCCTAATTCGGACAATGCCAACCCTAACCCTAACTCCATGTCACTCGGGCTGCGCTAACCCTAATTCGAACAGTCCCAACCCTAACCCTAACTCCATGTCACTCAGGCTGCGCCAACCCTAATTCGAACAGTGCCAACCCTAACCCTAATTCCATGTCACTCAGGCTGCCCTAACCCTAATTCGAACAGTGCCAACCCTAACCCTAATTCCATGTCACTCAGGCTGCCCTAAGCCTAATTCAAACAGTGCTAACTCTAACCCTAATTCCAATCAGGTCAGGCTGCACTAACCGTAATTTGAACAGTGCCAACCCTAACCCTAATTCCATGTCACTCAGGCTGCTTTAACCCTAATTCGAACAGCACTAACCCTTACCCTGTTCCATTCAGGCCGCTCTAACCCTCAATTGAAAAGTGGTAACCCTAACGCTGAATACCTTTGTGCTGCACTAAGCCAAACTCAAATTAAGTTGTTCTGCTATGGCCTTAATGTGAAACACTGTTGTACTACTACAGCTCTAAAGCTAACTATGTAGTCTTACTATGACTCCAATTCAAAAGATGTTGTGCCACTATGGCAGTAATAGAAATTATGTCGTGCGGCCATGGCCCAAATTCAAATTATGTTGTTTTACTATAGCCCTAATTTAGATTCTGTTGTGCTACTATGCCTCTGAATGGAAGTATGTTGTGCTGCTATGGCCCTGATGTGGATCAATGTTCTTCAACTATAGCTCTAATGCTAATTCAGTTGCGCTACTTTGATTCTAATTCAGATTATTTTGGCCAACTATGGCTCTAGGTCAAATGATGGTGTGCTACTGTAGTTCCAATTTAAAATATGTTGTGCTGCTAGGGCCTTGATGTCAAACACTGTTGTGCTACAGTAGCTCTAATGCTAATTATGTAGTGCTGATGTGACTCTAATTAAAATTATGTTAGCCAACTATGACTCTAATTCAAATTATGTTGTGCTACTATGGCTCTAATTCAAATAATGGCGGCTGCTATGGCCCTAGTGGGAAACACTGTTCCGCTACTGTGGCCCAAAATCAATTTATGCTGTGCTGTCCTGGCCCTGATGTTAAACACTGATGTGCCACTGTAGCTCTGATGCTAATTATGTAACGCCGATATGACTCCAATACAAATCATGTGGGCCAACTATGGCTCTAAGTTAATATATGTTGTGCCTCTACGGCCCTGATGTGAAACACTGTGCTGCTACTATAGCTCTTTAGCTAATTATGTAGTGCTGCTATGACTCTGTTAATTTAATTGGGCCAACTATGGGTCTAATTAAAATTATGTTGTGCTGCTAGGGCCCTGATGTGAAACACTGTGCTGCTACTGTAGCTCTAATGCTAACTGTGTTTCACATCAGAGCCCTAGCAGCACAACATAATTTGAATCAGAGCCATAGTAGCAAAACATAGGTAGCATTAGAACTACAGTAGCAGAACAATGTTGTGCTACTATGACTTTAATTCAAATTGTGTTGTGCTGCTAGGGCCCTGATGTGGAACACTGAGCTGCTACTACAGCTCTAGTGCTAATTATGTCGTGCTACTATGACTTTAATCCAAATGATCTTGGCCAACTGTGCTGTCATGGCCCTAGTGGGAAACACTGTTCCGCTACTGTGGCCCAAATTCAATTTATGTTGTGCTGTTATGGCCCTAGTGGGAAACACTGTTCCGCCAATGTAGCTCTAATAAAAAATATGTAGTACTGATATGGCTCTAATTCAAAGTACGTTGTGCTACTATGGCTCTCATTCAAATTATGGTGTGCTGCTAGGGACCCCAGCCCTGATGTGGCTACAGGGCCCTGGTGTGAAACACTATACTGCTACTATAGCTCTAATGCTAACTGTGTTTCACATCAGGGCCCTAGCAGCACAACATAACTTGAGTTAGAGTCATAGTAGCACAACATTGGTTTGCTACTATAGCTCTAACGCTAACTATGTTGTGCTACTATTGCTCTAATTGAAATTATGTTGTGCTGCTAGGGCCCTGATGTGAAACACTGTGCTGCTACTGTAGCTCTAATGCTATCTGTGTTTCTCGTCAGGGCCCTAGCAGCACAACATAGGTAGCATTAGAGCTACAGTAGCAGAACAATGTTGTGCTACTATGACTTTAATTCAAATTGTGTTGTGCTACTAGGGCCCTGATGTGGAACACTGTGCTGCTACTACAGCTCTAGTGCTAACTATGATGTGCTACTCTGACTCTAATCCAAATGATCTTGGCCAACGATGGCTCTAAGTCAAATTATGCTCTGCTACCATGGCTCTAATTCAAATCATGTTGTGCTGTTATGGCCCTAGTGGGAAACACTGTGCCGCCAATGTAGCTCTAATGAGAATTATGTAGTACTGATATGGCTCTAATTCAAAGTACGTTGTGCTACAATGGCTCTCATTCAAATTATGGTGTGCTGCTAGGGACCCCAGCCCTGATGTGGCTACAGGGCACTGGTGTAAAACACTATACTGCTACTATAGCTCTAATGCTAACTGTGTTTCACATCAGGGCCCTAACAGCACAACATACCTTGAGTTAGAGTCATAGTAGCATGTTCTATGAACATTGTTCTACTACTATAGCTCTAATGCTAACTATGTTGTGCTAATATGGGTCTAATACAAATTATGTTGTGCTGCTAGGGCCCTGATGTTAAACACTGTACTGCTACTATAGCTCTAATGCTAATTATGTAGTGCTGCTATAACTATAATTCAACTTATGTTGGCCAACTATGACTCTAATTCAAATTACGTTGTGCTACCATGGCTCTAATTTGAAATATGTTGTGCCTCTAGGGCCCTGATGTAAAACACTGTGCTGCTACTATAGCCCTAATGCTAATTATGTAATGCCGATATGACTCCAATACAAATCATGTGGGCCAACTATGGCTCTAAGTTAATATATGTTGTGCCTCTAGGGCCCTGATGTGAAACACTGTGCTGCTACTATAGCTCTAATGCTAATTGTGTAGTGCTGCTATGACTCTAAGTCAATTTATGTGGGCCAACTATGGCTCTGAGTCAAATTATGTTGGCCAACTATGGCTCTAATTTCAATTTTGTTTTGCTGCTATGGCCCTAGTGGGAAACACTGTTCCGCTACTGTGGCCCAATTTCAAATAATGTTGTGCTGTCCTGGCCCTGATGTAAAACACTGTTGTGCTACTGTAGCTCTAATGCTAATTATGTAGTGCTGATATGACTCTAATTAAAAGTACAGTGTGCTACTATGCCTCTCATTTAAATTATGGTGTGCTGCGAGGGACCCTAGCCCTGATGTGGCTACAGGGCTACAGGGCCCTGGTGTGAAACATCAGGGACCTAGCAGCACAACATAACTTGAGTTAGAGTCATAGTTAGCATTAGAGCTATAGTAGCAGAACAATGTTGTGCTACTATGACTCTAACTCGAGTTATGTTGTGCTACTAGGGCCCTGATGTGAAACACTGTACTGCAAATATAGCTCTAATGCTAACTGTGTTTCACATCAGGGCCCTAGCAGCACAACATAATTTGTATTATAGCCATAGTAGCACAACATAGTTAGCATTAGAGCTATAGTAGCAGAACAACCCTAATTCGAACAGTGCTAACCCTAACTCCATGTCACTCAGGCTGTGCTAACCCTAATTCGAACAGTGCCAACCCTAACCCTAACTCCAGATCATTCAGGCTGTGCTAACCCTAATTCGAACAGTGCCAACCCTAACCCTAACTCCATGTCACTCAGGCTGCGCTAACCCTAATTTGAACAGTGCCAACCCTAACCCTAACTCCATGTCACTCAGGCTGCGCTAACCCTAATTCGAACAGTGCCAACCCTAACCCTAACTCCATGTCACTCAGGCTGCGCTAACCCTAATTCGAACAGTGCCAACCCTAACCCTAACTCCATGTCACTCAGGCTGCGCTAACCCTAATTCGAACAGTGCCAACCCTAACCCTAACTCCATGTCACTCAGGCTGCGCTAACCCTAATTCGAACAGTGCCAACCCTAACCCTAACTCCATGTCACTCAGGCTGCGCTAATCCTAATTCGAACAGTGCCAACCCTAACCCTAACTCCATGTCACTCAGGCTGCGCTAACCCTAATTCGAACAGTGCCAACCCTAACCCTAACTCCATGTCACTCAGGCTGCGCTAATCCTAATTTGAACAGTGCCAACCCTAACCCTAACTCCATGTCACTCAGGCTGCGCTAACCCTAATTTGAACAGTGCCACCCCTAACTCCAGGTCACTCAGGCTGCGCTAACCCTAATTCGAATAGTGCCAACCCTAACCATAACCCTAACTCCATGTCACTCAGGCGGCGCTAACCCTAATTCGAAGAGTGCAACCCCAACCCTAACTCCATGTCATTCAGGCTGCACTAACCCTAATTTGAACAGTGCCAACCCTAACCCTAATTCCATGTCACTCAGGCTGCTTTACCCCTAATTCGAACAGTACCAACCCTAACCCTGTTCCATTCAGGCCGCTCTAACCCTCAATTGAAAAGTGGTAATCCTAACCCTACCTTTGTGCTGCACTAAGCCAAACTCAAATTAAGTTGTGCTGCTATGGCCTTAATGTGAAACACTGTTGTACTACTACAGCTCTAAAGCTAACTATGTAGTCTTACTATGACTCTAATTCAAAAGATGTTGTGCCACTATGGCAGTAATAGAAATTATGTCGTGCGGCCATGGCCCAAATTCAAATTAGGTTGTTTTACTATAGCCCTAATTCAGATTCTGTTGTGCTACTATGCCTCTGAATGGAAGTATGTTGTGCTGCTATGGCTCTGATGTGGATCAATGTTCTTCAACTATAGCTCTAATGCAAATTCTGTTGCGCTACTATAATTCTAATTCAAATTATTTTGGCCAACTATGGCTCTAGGTCAAATGATGGCGTGCTACTGTAGTTCCAATTTAAAATATGTTGTGCTGCTAGGGCCTTGATGTCAAACACTGTTGTGCTACAGTAGCTCTAATGCTAATTATGTAGTGCTGATGTGACTCTAATTAAAATGATGTTAGCCAACTATGACTCTAATTCAAATTATGTTGTGCTACTATGGCTCTAATTCAAATTATGTTGTGCTGCTATGGCCCTAGTGGGAAACACTGTTCTGCTACTGTGGCTCAAATTCAATTCATGCTGTGCTGTCCTGGCCCTGATGTAAAACACTGATGTGCCACTGTAGCTCTAATGCTAATTATGTAACGCCGATATGACTCCAATACTAATCATGTGGGCCAACTATGGCTCTAAGTTAATATATGTTGTGCCTCTAGGGCCCTAATATGAAACACTGTACTGCTACTATAGCTCTAATGCTAACTGTGATTCACATCAGGGACCTACCAGCACAACATGATTCGAATTAGAGCCATAGTAGCACAACATAGGTAGCATGATAGATAGATAGATACACAGCAACGAAATGCAGTTTGGCATCTACCAGAAGTGCAAAACTTAGCAGTCGTGCAAAAGTGCAGATAAACATCTAGCATATTTACAGTGCAGATAACTATCTAGCATATTTACAGCAAGTGGTATATATGAAAGTATATACAGTGAATAAATATAAAGGCTATTTGAGTGTAGAGATGTGTGGACATTCAGAAGTACAGTGAATAAATATAGAGGTGTACAGTAATTAAGAAAATGTGCAGAAATGAAAGGTTACAGATCACAAGATTATGGCATTAAGGAGTAGCAAGCTGAATAAACAGTCTACTATATATAAAATATATATATATATATATATATATATATATATATATATATATATATATATATATATATATACATTGTATACACAAATGAATGTTAAATGTTGGGCAGAATGTACAGTAATGATAAAGATTAATTAAGCAAATAATAAAATGATTAAAATTGTTGTTACTTTTATATATTCTTTATTTTATTATATAATTTAAAATTTTATAATAGCTATCCTTTTTTTATATATATGTAGAATATTGTTAGATACAAAATACATTACTAAAACTTTCTTTCGGCTTCTCCCATTAGGGGGCGCCACAGCGGATCATCCGCATGTTTGATTTGGCACATGTTTTTACACTGGATGTCCTTCCTAACACAACCCTCCCCATTTATCCGGGCTTGGGACCGGCACTAAGGCTTGTGCAACCCTAATGGCCTAAAGACCACCAGGGAACCTACAAGATATATTACTAGATTTATTATTATTATTATTATTATTATTATTATTATTATTATTATTATTATTATTATTATCATCATAATAATAATAATAATAATAATAATAATAATAATAATAATAATAATAATAATTATTATTATTATTAGAAAGATGATTATATTGATAATAACAGACTCTTGTAAGTGTAATTTTAGTGTAATTTTAATCAGTCTTTTACTTCATTATTTATTTTTTACAAAACATTTTACTTTTACTCATTATTTTTTTCCCCCATAAATATCTGTACTTTCTACTTCTTACATTTTCAAAAACAGTCTCGTTACTTTAATTTTATTCCATCTGGTGAAAAGTGTTGAACACATGAAGAAAGGCAGGTGAAAAAAGGCATGGAAGCCGAGACACCAGCTGAAATCAATCAGTAATTAGAAAGCAGTCCTGCCCCGTGTCAGTGAAAATCAATATCAGCTGCTTCAGTCCCAACTAATGGCCTGTATAAAGATGTCTCATTACCAAGGTGTCACACAAGAAACATCTCATGATGGGTAAAAGTGAAGAGCTCTCTCAAGACCTTCACAACCTTATTGTTGCAAAACATACTATTAGCATTGGTTACAGAAGGATTTCTAAACTTCTGAATGTTCCAGCGAGAACTGTTAGGATCATAATCCAGAAGTAGAAAGAACATCATCTCACCATAAAGCAGCCATGACCAGGTGCTCCTCACAAGATTTCAGACAGAGGAGCAAAAAGAATATCAAAAGAGTTGTCCAAGAGCCAAGGACCACTTGTGGAGAGCTTCAGAAAGACCTGGAATTAGCAGCTACAACTGTTTAGAAGAAAAGTGCCTGCTGCCAAAGAAGGGAGACCTGACGCAGCTGAAGAACTGGCGCCCAGTGTCACTACTGTACTGTACTGTACTGTATAGGTATGTTGTTCTCTATTTCCAATATGAAGTATGTAAAAGTAGGAACTCTTAATCTAAATGCTGCTAGAGCTGGTCAGAAAAGAATGGTGTTGTTTGAGTTTATAAAGCTGAAACGGATTGATGTCATGTTTATTCAGGAATCACACAGGGATCATAAAACTGAAGTGGATTGGATGTTCTCTACTAGTGGAGGAGTAGCAATACTCTTTTCAAAACACTTTCTACCAACCTCTTACAAAATGGAAGAAATAGTTAAAGGGCACATTTTAAAAGTACAAGCAAAATTCGAAAACACAGAAATGAATTTTTGTTATGTTTACGCACCTACGAAGGGGCAGAAAAAAATCCTCTTTCTAAACAAAATCAGCTCCACTTTAAAAAACATCAATTCAGAAGGTTTTTTGTTTCTAGGTGGGGATTTTAATTGCACTGAAGATGATAAACTGGATAGGAATCACATAGAACCACATATTAGCTCTCAAAAAACACCTGTACAGCTGATCAGAACTTCTTATTTGTGTGACATTTGGAGGAACATGAATACTAAGACCAGGCAGTAAACATGGCCCACAGCAGGGATAATGTTTTATCTATGGAGAGACTCGATAGATTCTATGTATTCAGTTTTCATGCAAATCGTTTTAAAGACTGTAAAATCGTCCCGCAATGGAAAAACTAGAAAACTACAACCCCAAATCAGAAAAAGTTGGGACAGTATGGAAAACGCAAATAAAAAAAGAAAGTAGTGATTTCTAAATTTACTTTGACTTGTATTTCATTGCAGACAATATGAACACAAAATATTTCATGTTTTGTTTGGTCAACTTCATGTCATGTGTAAATATACATCATTTCCTGTCATTCAGACCTGCAACACATTCCAAAAAAAGTTCATGGAAATCCAGGAAGAGAGAAAAAAAGGAAAGGAAAATGGTGCACTTATGGTTCTACCACACAGATGAAGAACAGAAAATGATCCAGGTTCAGAAGAAACAAGGGGCTCACCAGTCTCCATCAATGTTGAGCTCCTAGCTGATGGTAGAAACGATTCTAATTCCAGAGCTCCGAGAACTCCTCATCCAGCATCAAAGAGAGATGTCAAACAAATTAGGAAGAGGGAACAAAGGGAGGGAAAAAAAAAACAACCATGTGAAGACAAGGCAGGAAAATAATAATTGCAGTAAATTCCCATTTACACACATTAATATTTCTAATTATAATTTTCAATGTAATAATGTTTAAAATGCATCAACACATTTACTGACACTCAATTTTATAACAATAAATTGCTTCTTTTATCTAAATAATTGCTTAATTTATCTGTGAGCATTCAATCCGCCTATAGCTGATATCAGAGCATGAGACTGCATGGTTAGCAGAACACCACATGACCTATGTTACACACACCACACTAATACGATTGGCAATCTACATGAACACTTAAGCAGCAAATCAACTGTTCATTTATCACTTCACTCAGATGTTTAAACATTTCAGAGGAATTATCCACAGTATGATTTTAAAATGTCTGATTTCACAAAAGACTGAACAATACACAACCCATAACTCAATAAGGTTGTCTTAGCACAAAAAAAAGTAAAAAACTAACACCAAGAAAGAGAAATGGTATTAAATAATACCAGATGAACTAAGGGAAATCGCTTTCACAAAGTCATCAGCTTGGGTTTTCATTTATTTATTTTTTTCCTTTTTAGTACTGCTAATGGCATGCATCTTTTTTTCTGTTCAAGGCTCCTCCCCCTCTGATCAGCACCAATGATGACGAAGAACAATCATTAAGGGCGGAGCTACTCTTAATTATTTAATCTCATAAATATTTCTGGTTTGTGACATTTACTAATTTTTTTTGGCAATATTTGATTCCCAAAACCTTAAAATAAAATATTTAAAATATGATATTAAATTATTGTGCATTTGTATAATTCTTCTCTTTTTTTTGGTTTTGATACGGTTCTTATGACCTTCGTTACACTAGCAACAAGTACACGCTTGTAAAGAGGAATGCCTGTCAAGAGGACCAGATCTATGTGATGAGACTGTTTGTTGCCTAGTAATGTCAGAAATCTATCTAAACCCACCCACTTCTCCAGAAGAAGCAATTAAACTTGACCTTTTTTTAACAAGCCTACATACGTATTATTTTAGAGTTATATTTATGTACAACCCATTTATTTAATATAATTTATTAATTTCCAGGTTTAAGTGCAATTGCATCATTCAGACAGAAATATTTGGGGATTCAATTCATGAGGGGGGGGGGGGGGGGTTATCGGGGTGCCACAGCTTCATATATAAAAAAGCCATAACAGAGTGGAAAGACTTTATTGGGAAGTAATATATTGGTGATTACTGGGAAGTAGTAGGGGTAAATGTTAAAGTCAATTCAGTGAGTTTAACTCTTTTTTTGTGTGTGTTTGGGGGGTCTTTATACAGAAGACTTGTATGTTTTTTGTTCTTTTTTCTTGGGCATCTCTGTTACAAGTTGTTTTGTAGTTTTATTACAGTGTCAGATTCTCATGTTGATTGTGATTCCGTGTTCAGCAATGGCAACACATGTACTGTTTTATGTTACAGTAAGTTGAAGTATTTTGAGAAGCAGTAAAGTAAGCTTTGTTTTGTGCATGGTAACTATTCTGTGGAAGAAGACAGGTTTTCATATGAATAAATAATTTTTGACTCTGAATGCATGGTCTTGATTTTAGTTTATATAACCGTGTTTTAAGTTTAAATGCTTTACTCATTTTAAGACAGATTACCTTATGACAAATCCTAAATGAAGAAGAGTTGTCTTGTTTAATAGCTCTGGTTTTAAGATCTTTTCACACAAATTAAGAAAAGCAAACTCTTAAAAAATAATTTACAACTTAGTTTTAAGTAAATGACACTAAATATACTGCTTCAAATAAGTATTTTAATCCTTGTTTTAAAACACTTTGCTATTTTCTAAAGGCTAGGTATGTTTTCTTATTTTAAGAAATCTTATCAAGTGTAATTATTTTACTGCACTATTACATTGCAGCGCCGACGCTAAAAAGATATCATGCAGCCCGGACCTGCATAAAGCTCAATGGGGAAAAGCCTCAGACATTGAGCAATTTTAAGGTACCACATGGTTTAAACAATTTAAGCCTTTACAAAATTAACTAACTTTAAAGATGTCTTAATTACCTTGTCCCTCCATAGTGCTGATCTTCTCCACCTGCTCCTCCATAGTGCTGATCTTCTCCACCTGCTCCTCCATAGTGCTGATCTGCTCCACCTGCTCCTCTGTAATGCTCATCTTCTCCACCTGCTCCTCCATAGTGCTGATCTGCTCCACCTGCTTCTCCATAGTGCTGATCTGCTCCACCTGCTCCACCATAGTGCTGATCTTCTCCACCTGCTCCTCCATAGTGCTGATCTTCTCCACCTGCTCCTCCATAGTGCTGATCTGCTCCACCTCCTCCTCTGCAGTGCTCATCCGCTTCACCTGCCCTTCTGTATTACTCATGGGCTCCAGCAGCATGTTCTTGTCTCTTCCACCTGTGGACCTCCTCCGGGTTGCTTGTGTTCTCCAATGGATCACAGGGTGTGAGATGCAGCGTCATCAGCTGATCATCATTGCCACTGGAATCCTGTTTCCATCCTCTGCAAATTGAACAAGTGTTTTGCTTACTTAAAACAGGTGCAGTTTAAACTCATGGTTAATCTCTATGTTTTAAATGTTAATCTGTTTAAATCATACAGTCAAATTCTGTGGGTTCGTGGATGCCAAATTGCAAATGTGGTAAGCTGGAACTTGACATGCATGTGTTGTGCTCTTCCCAACATTCCCAAAAGCTTGCTCTCTTTTGGGGACTGAATAAGAAAATAGTTTAAGAGATGGTTCACTCTAAAACTACATTTCAGTCATCAACGACTGATGAATATGGAGGACAAACCGTCATAGTTCTTTATCAGCAAATTTTGTGCAATTACTTTCAATCCTCACAATACTATGCAGATAAAACTGTGACAGTGGACAGGTAAAAAATATATTTTGGAGACATGTTGTAGTTTGCCAAATATTAGAAAATGGTTTGAGGAAGTGCTGTTTGGTCGTGTCTAAAGCTAAATTAATATTTAAAAAGTTGAATTGTATTAAAAGACCCAGTATTGTGCTAACACACTCTGTGTTGGTTATATAAAAATGGAAGCCTCTCCTAAGTTTCCACTGTCAAGGAGGTTAGGAGTTTAAGGCGATGAATTCAAGTTTTAGGGGGGAGCCGTCCCTTTAAGATTTAAACGTTGATGCAAATCTTTGCCATACTTAACACACGTTGTGAACTGTGACTTTAAGAATGCAGTGCTGCATCTTACCTTCACGAAGGTATTCATAAAGTGAACCCATCTTCTGAAGGTAGTCCTGGGCATAGGTGGAGAGTGTGCAGCGAGGGGTTAATATTTCACACTTGACTTCATTCTTTTTGGTCTCCTTGCCAAGAAGCAGAACAGACTTGTATCCAATGGCATGGAGTTTCTCAAGCTGCAATCACAACATTGTGTATTTGCTGTTTAAGTAACAGAAAAACAACAGCAAAAAAGCTAAACATATTAGTTATTAAGAATGTATTACAATATTGCTGAAGCATCCAGGTCAATGCGATTCAGGATTTTTAACTTCATGGTGTATAAACAGGAAAGGCTCCTCCAGCCCCATCACCAAAAAAGCCCAGCAGCATCTCTACTTCCTGAGAGCACTGAGGAAAGCTCCTCCCCCTCCCCCCATCCTGACCACGTTCTACAGAGGGACCATTAAGAGCATCCTGAGCAGCTACATCACTGCCTGGTTTGGGAACTGCACAGTCTTGGAGCGCAAGACCCCACTAAGGATAGTGAGGACCGCTGAGAAGATCATCGGAGTCTCTCTCCCCTCTATCATGGACATTTACACCACACGCTGCATCCGCAAAGCAAACAGCATTGTGGACAACCACACACACCTGTCACACACACTTTTCACTCTCCTACCATCAGGGACAGAGGGGTTGACTTGAAATCCATTGGGGTCTCCCCACGCAGGTTCGAATCCTGCCGACTACGATTTGTTTCCTATTAATTATCCCGATAAAGTTAGTTTACAGGGTGTTGTGTTTGTTTAATGTTTACATTTACAGTTAATTATACAGATATGATTCAATTTCGTTGTCTTGTGTAAATAGGGGTTCCAGTTTAAGCAGGGGATGATAGCGATTTGTGTAGTAGTCGTGGCCGAGTGGTTAAGGCGATGGACTAGGAATCTATTGGGGTCTCCTCGAGCAGGTTCGATTACTGCCAAATACGATTCCCTTTCTGTTAATTATACAGATATTGTTCATTTGTGTTTTCTTGTGGTAATATGGGTTCCAGGTTAATTAGTGGGTGACAGCTAACAGTGTAGTTGTGGCCAAATGGTAAAGGTGATGGCCTTGAAATCCATTGGGGTCTCCCAGCGCAGGTTCAAATCCTGCCAACTGAGATTTGTTTAATGTTTACATTTCCAGTTAATTATACAGATATGGTTCAATTTTGTTTTCTTGTGTTAATAGGGCTTCCAGTATAAGTAGGGGATGATAGAAAATTGTGTAGTAGTTGTGGCCGAGTGGTTAAGGCGCTGGACTAGAAATCCATTGGGGTCTCCCCGTGCGGATTCGAATCCTGTCGTCTACGATTCGCTTTCTGTTCACATTTTGTGTTAATTATACAGATATTGTTCATTTTCGTTTTCTTGTGTTATTAGGGATGTCAGTTTAAGTAGGGGGTGGCAGCTAGCTGTGTAGTAGTCGTGGCCAAATGGTAAAGGTGCTGGACTTGAAATCCATTGGGGTCTCCCCCCGTAAGGTCGAATCCTGACAACTGAGATTTCCAGTTAATTATACAGATATGGTTCAATTTTGTTTTCTTGTGTTGTTAGGGCTACCAGTATAAGTAGGGGATGATAGAGCATTGTGTAGTAGTTGTGGCCAAGTGGTTCAGGCGATGGCCTAGAAGTTTATTAGGGTCTCCCCGCGCAGTTTCGAATTCTGCCGACTGGGATTGACTTTCTGTTTACATTTCCTATTAAGTACCCTGATCCAGTTAGTTTACAGGTTGTTGTGTTAATAGGGCTTTCAGTTTAAGTAGGGGATGATAGAAAATTTTGTAGTAGTCGTGGCTGAGTGGTTAAGGTGATTGACTTGAAATCCATTGGGGTCTCCCTGCACAGGTTCAAATCCTGCTGACGATAGTGTTCATTTGCGTTTTCTTGCGTTAATAGTGATTCCAGTTTAAGTAGGGGTGACAGCTAACTGTGTAGTAGTCGTGGCTGAGTGGTTGAGGCGATGGTCTAGAAATCCTTTGTGGTTTCCCCCCACAGGTTCGAATCCTGCTGACTACGATTCGCTTTCTGTTTACATTTCCTATTAATTACCCCGATTCCAGTTAGTTTACAGGTTGTTGTGTTAATAGGGCTTACAGTTTAAGTAGGGGAAGATAGAGACTTGTGTAGTAGTTGTGGCCGAGTGGTTAAAGAAATGGACTAAAAATCCATTAGTGGGCTCCCTGCGCAGATTTGAATCCTGCCGACTACGATTCACTTTCTGTTTACATTTCCTATTAATTACGGCAATCCAGTTCGTTTACAGGTTGTTGTGTTAATAGGGCTTTCAGTTTAAGTAGGGGATGGTAAAGGTTTGTGTAGTAGTCGTGGCTGAGTGGTTAAGGCGATGGCCTAGGAATCTATTGGGGTCTCCTCGAGCAGGTTCAAATACGATTTGATTTTTGTTTACATTTCCTGTTAATTATACCGATAGTGTTCATTTGCGTTTTCTTGCGTTAATAGTGATTCCAGTTTAAGTAGGGGTGACAGCTAACTGTGTAGTAGTCGTGGCTGAGTGGTTGAGGCGATGGTCTAGAAATTCTTTGTGGTTTCCCCCCCACGGGTTCGAATCCTGCTGACTACGATTCGCTTTCTGTTTACATTTCCTATTAATTACCCCGATTTCAGTTAGTTTACAGGTTGTTGTGTTAATAGGGCTTACAGTTTAAGTAGGGGAAGATAGAGACTTGTGTAGTAGTCGTGGCCGAGTGGTTAAGGCGATGGACTAGAAATCCATTGGGGTCTCCCCACACAGGTTCGAATCCGGCCGACTACGATTCGTTTTCTGTTCACATTCCGTATTAATTATACAGATATTGTTAATTTGCCTTTTCTTGTGTTAAAAGGAATTCCAGTTTAAGTATGGGTTGACAACTAACTGTGTAGTAGTCGTGGCCGAGTGGTTAAGGCGATGGACTTGAAATCCATTGCGCTCTCCCTGCGCAGATTCGAATCCTGCCGAATACGATTCACTTACTGTTAACATTTCCTATTAGCTCTCTTCTCTAACTTTACCATTCCCTTCACTGACCATTACACTCATATTATTGACCAACACACTCACATCGATGACCATCACTGATCATTACACTCATTTCTGATCATCACACTCATCACTGTTCTATACAATCACATCACTGACCTTCACATCACTGATCACCACACTCAACACTGATCATCACATTCACATAACTGACCATCACAATCACATCACTGACCATCACAATCACATCACTGATCATCACAATCAACACTGAACATCACATTCACATCACTGACCATCACATTCACATCACTGATCATCATGCTCACATCACTGACCATCACACTCATCACTGACCATCACACTTATCACTGACCATTACACTCACATCAGTGACCATCACACTCATCAGTGACCATTACACTCATCACTGACCATTACACTCATCACTGATCATCACACTCATCACTGACCATTACACTCACATCACTGATCATCACACTCACATCACTGACCATCACACTAATCACTGATCATTACACTCATTACTGACCATCACATTCACATCACTGATTATCACACTCACATCACTGACCATCACACTCACATCACTGACCATTACACTCACATCACTGACCATTACACTTACATCAGTGACCATCACACTCACATCACTGACCATCACACATCAGTGACCATCACACTCACATCACTGACCATCACACTCATCACTGACCATTACACTCATTACTGATCATCACACTCATCACCAACCATCACACTAATCACTGATCATTACACTCATTACTGACCATCACATTCACATCACTGATTATCACACTCACATCACTGACCATCACACTCACATCACTGACCATTACACTCACATCACTGACCATTACACTTACATCAGTGACCATCACACTCACATCACTGACCATCACACATCAGTGACCATCACACTCACATCACTGACCATCACACTCATCACTGACCATTACACTCATTACTGATCATCACACTCATCACCAACCATCACACTAATCACTGATCATTACACTCATTACTGACCATCACATTCACATCACTGATCATCACACTCACATCACTGACCATCACACTCATCACTGTCCATCACACTCACATTACTGACCATCACACTCACATCACTGACCATCACACTCATCAGTGACCATCACACTCACATCACTGACCATCACACTCATCACTGATCAATACACTCATCACTGATCATGACACTCATTACTGACCATCACATTCACATCACTGATCATCACACTCACATCACTGACCATCACACTCATCACTGTCCATGACACTCACATCACTGACCATCACACTCACATCACTGACCATCACACTCATCACTGACCATTACACTCATCACTGATCATCACACTCATCACCGACCATCACACTAATCACTGATCATTACACTCATTACTGACCATCACACTCACATCACTGACCATCACACTCACATCACTGACCATTACACACTCTTCACTGACCATTACACTCTCATCACTGACCATCACACTCACATCACTGACTATTACACTCACATCACTGACTATTACACTCACATCACTGACCATCACACTCACATCACTGACCAGGTCTCCAGCCTTGATAAATGTGGAGGGTTGTGTTATAAAGAACATCCAGTTTAAAACATGTGGCAAATCTGATATGCGGATCACGAATCAGAATTTTAGAGATGGGTGTAAATCCACCAGGTATGTTGATGAAGTTCATCACGACTTTGTATCATGGTAAAGTCATGGAATGTTATTGCTTAAAGTCTCTTCTCTCTCTCTCTCTCTCTCTCTCTCTCTCTCTCTCTCTCTCTCTCTCTCTCTCTCTCTCTCTCTCTTTCTCTCTCTCTCTTTCTCCTCTCGGAATATCAGATATGTATGGAAGCCTGTTTCCGGCAGTGAAAAAACTAAGGTCACAGTTCTGTAATTTTTTTCGCGGATTTGCGGCACATCATCATAGTATTAATAATAATGATAATATAATATTATAATATAATGATGTTCTCCTCTGTGCTCCTGCAGTAAAGAGGAAGACTTAATCAGATTTAAAATTAATAACAAAAATACAAATAAACCCTGTGCCTCTTTCACTAATATATACATCATTTTAAAATATTATTTGTACCTTTTGTGTGTTTGCATCTATTATATTTTATTATTTGACATTTTTGTAGATTTTCCGGTAATTTAAATTAAATGTTTTATTGTTCATATAACAGTGACTTGTGAATTATTCTGTTAACCCGCATCATCTTCTGTGTTGCCTGTCCAGAGTAAAAACAACCCTATGTATTCACAATTCAAGTTTCAGTGACACGTCAAATAACGTCACAGTTAAAGTATGTTAGAACCAATGATATTTGCATGGGAGGATCATGGGAATATCTTTTGGGTTATTGAAAACAAAGATGACTATTGTCAGAGCTATAGGTTGGTCAAAATTAACACCATAAAGCAGGGGTCACCAACATGGTGCCCACGGGCACCAGGTCACCCGCAAGGACCACATGAGCCGCCCGCGAGCCTTTTCTAAAAATAGCTGTTTCCTACTTTGTTAAATCATTGTTGATAATTATTGTGAGCAATCATTTAGATCATCAGTGTCTTCACATAGATCAGGGGTGTTAAACTCAGGCCCGCGGGACAAATCCAACCCGACGTACAATTATATACGGCCCGCGAGATAATTTTATAAAGATCTATTATTATTATTATGAATGGCCTGGCGATATGTAGCTCTGATAACACAAACTACAGATCCCATAAAGCAGCGCTTCAGCTGTCTTACCGAACTCTAGACCACCTGGGAACATTCCAGCGTCAATCAAGTGGAGCTTCTGTTGATGTATTTAACCCTATTGTAAAGTTATTGTGAAACAGCGCCTCACAGTGGCAAAGAGAAAAGTTGATTCTGAAAACAGAGCCTTTCAAAACCGAGTCGCCCTGTTTGAGATAAAGAACATGAGTGAAAAACAGAAGAATCCAGAAATAATGTGAGATAATGCTTTAAAACAGGATTCACAGGAAACTTACCAAGTAGCCTGAAAATTGCTGCTACAGAGACGTTTCTGAACTTTGTTTCCTCTGTTTGTGTTTGTTTCAGCAAAGTATTCAAGATGAGCCACACACTTTTTCTGATGAATAAAAAATTGGACATATTAAGTGTTTTTGTGACAGTAATAGAATACCATCAATTGTACATTAATGCAACAAAAATGGAAAATTTGCAGTATTTGGGACACACACACTGGGACACACACACACACTGTCTCATATGAGTCTCACATTTGCCGGTTTGCAATTTATCTAATGTTTAAAAATCTAGAAAGATGAGAATTAAACATGTTGAAGCAGTTTCACATTCAGTACCGTATAACATGGGAGACGCTCCAAATCCAGCCCAGTTGTGCACAGAGAAGGTCCAGGCTGAATACGTAGTCCCAGGCAGCAGGACGGAGATCATCACCATACCAACTGCTCTTCTGGAATGTCAGACTTTTGTCTTTCAGAAGAGCCTTCAGTGTGCTGGTGATGGCTCTGTAGGGGTCTCCAGGAGGCTCCTAGCAAAAAATACATCATTTATTTAAAACCCAGATCAATGAAACAATGTTTATAATAATATGATCATAACTGAAAGGTCACAAGCAATCACAAGTGCAGATGATTGAAATACTGAGGCAGAGCTCTAACTGTGCATTCTGCTCTTTTTATAACCTCCATTTATTACTCTTATGTAAGGAGGAGTCCTAGAAAATGACCTCCAAATGACCCCAAGATTTTAAATACACATGCAAAATAGCACACAGCGTTACTGAAGGGTTTATGTATCAGACAGTAACAGGGGTAAATAATGATCTAGAATACTACATGAGTGTGTTATTTGAGGCACAAAGTTAGTTTGTTTATTCAGTAGTGAGCACAGTGTCACATGGTTCTATATCACTTCCTTTATTAGTATATTATGAAACAGATTTATTTGCTTGCATGTTTATTGCACTGATCTGATTATTTTTGTCATAAACAGCATCATTAACGCTGGAGTTAAGTGCAGTTTAAGGCATTCTTATTTATAAAGATAAGATTTTATTAATAAAAAAAGAAAGTGTCCTGTAACACTTTTAGCTTGAATTTTGAAGTAAGAAATTAAATACTTATTAATTTAAATCAATATGAATTTATAATGAATTTGCTCCATAGATCACATGGACATTGGAAATGAAAAGTAGATTAAGATTGCAGTAAAACACATGAAAAGTCCAGTTGAAAAACGATATTTAATGACTGTTCTGATGACTGTTGTGATGAGAATCAGCTACTTACTATATCCCAGTGCAGATATTTGCTGAGCAAGTAATAAATCTTTCCGTATGCCTTCATTTTGCACACGATGTGAACGGCTCTGCATAAAGGGCTGTTATGGGAAAAAACACTTGGCCATGCTGTCACCATGACCATTATCAGTTTTGGGGCTTCAGAAGAGTCTGCAAAGGAAACAAAACGATACCACAGATTTAAAATACACTGTATAGGAAGAAATACAAAACCAAAAACAGAACACAATTGCCTTCTTTATATCACTGTCCGGATCATTTTTAGTAAATATATAATGACATGTCAATATAATCTCACCTTCTTTAAGAAGTCTGTAGGCGAGAGCATGTGCTTTATGAGAGTCTCCTCTTTTTTAACACAATCCCACATAAACCCTACAGAGAGACTGCAGGAGTTCATGTCCCATAGACTCTTTCTCCACCTTGATCTTCTCCAAAACCGCTTTCAGAAACGTCTCTGCTAACGTCTAAATGAGACGGAAGAAAAAGATCAACCAACATCCAACTAAATCAAACATGTATTCAAGTCATGCATGAAAAATAAATATTAGGGAGTTAAGACTTGACTGTAGATTAGGTTTAGAAAAACTACTAGAATTTGCATAAACCAAAACCTGGAGTAAAGTTTTTACATGACAAATCAAATCTACTGTTCAATTTCAGAACATTAGGAACAGTGAATTATGGATTGACTATTGAAAAAGAGAAAACTCAAATCCACAGATAAAGAATTGCATGTACACTAAATAAAATGCATGCGTGGGAATTGAATGCACACTAAATAAAACAGAAGATAATCACTGACCTCGTTTACACTAAACTTGGAAATGAGAGATTTTTCTTGATCTGTCAGAGAAGGAAGTTCACATTTCCCTTTAAGTAGTGCATCAATCCAGTTTGGAGATAAAACATCATCACAGGAATGCTGCAGTGTTTTTAATGCACTAGTGATGAGGGATTGTTTTGTGTGTTTGTGAGCTGCAGCATCAAGTCGAGGCTTTTTAGCAGCACTGGGTGGGGGCATGTTCTGATGCAGATCTCTTTGCTCTCAGGATGGTCTGGGTTTGATTTCCTGGGAGAGGAGATTTGACAACTGACACACAAGCACACAGTTTTTCCAGACTCAAACTCCTGACTGTTATCACACATGTACCTACCTGACACATGTAGGTTGATTAGAATGTTTACATTGGTGATTTATGCTGAGATCAAATTGATTTGACAGAATTGTATCATGCAGTAATAATGTGCTTTTACTCTCTTACACACTGAAGGCAGAAGCTGGTTTTTAATACATAAAGCATTTAAAGCATTTCTGTGGAAAAGAAAGGAAAAGATTGCGATAGAACACTAGATTTTCCTGTGCAGTTTATCACATGTTGATTTTGTTTACAGAGATTTACATGGATCAAATGTGATCAAATCACATGACAGACAATTCTACAGTATAGATAATACATTGGGAATGTTATATTACAGGGAAATAATCAGCATAAATAAAGTAAAATCAGTAATAGAAACTTACTTGTTTTTTGTATATAAAGTGTGTTTTTATTAAATATTTCGAAAAAGATCCACAAGCAGTCTTGATGTCGGTCACCAGAAAAAGAGATTTTGCTGCACCAATCAGGGATGCGGACGCAACCAGAGAGGCGGAGCTTCTAGTATCAACACGCCTTTGCTGTAAAAGTGATGGGAAGATCGGATCATTTTAGTGACTCGGTTCTTTGAATCTCATTAATGAAAATGAAATTAGAAAATAAAGAATCACTCTTAGAGACGAATCGTTCTTCTGAGTCACATTGAAGACTCGTTCAGAATCAAGGAATCGTTCATAACCGACTCATCACTACTCTGAATCATCAGTAATGAGCTCCGGGAGAAACTCCGTGTTCCAGGTGGAGGATGAAGACCCTCTGCCGGGATGGAGCGACTGTAAGACCCCTGTAACGGTGACTTTCTAGTCTTTATGGGGTTTATTCTCTTTGCAACACCGAGTCCCACACTTTGAGATCCATGAGCTAGGCTAACTAGCCGGCTAACTAATCTTAGCTTCAATAGGTTTCATCCGCAGGTTAAATATTCTACATTTAGTGAGTTATAAATAAATATAAATATATTCTGTAGAATAATGAAATTATCTTTGCATAAATTAAAAATACAAACATTGAAAACAAGCATTTGAAGGTAGTAAAGTGGCAGTAAATCACGTTTGAAAACAGATGAGAGAATGAAATAGAGAAACACAGCAAAATAACAGACTTAATGAAAAAGAAAGGAAAAATATGCGTTGGTGTATAAATGCTGTTATTTGCTGCTTTTAGATTTAGTGTTTGTTCTCAGCGTTTTAATTAAATCATCACGATGTCCAGTGCGACTCCCGAAGTTACAAACAAACAGTTTACACAATAACACTTCATTAAACTGCACCATTTTCACATGATGAATAACAGCATTCACTAACAACCAATTTCATTATCCATTATTATCCATTCCATTAGTTATTGCAGAATAAAAACCCATAAAGTTTGGAAACTCACTGTTCCAGCAGTCGTACAGTCGCTCTATTAAACATTTTTCTACTATTGAACATCAGGTAGCTGCTGAGTGTGTAAGTAGTAGTAGAATATAGTAGACCCTTTAGACCAGGGGGGTCCAAACGTTTATTTACTAAAGTCCTGTATTAGATCTGTTACATATGAATTGTGTGTGGACACGACGTCTCTCCTGAAGGTTGTCGGTTACAAGACGGAGACAAAAAGTTATGGACGGCAAACTTTTTTTTAACGACCATAAAGTGTAATCTATTAATATAAAGTGTGGGTTTGGTCATATGAGGGGATTTCAGTCAGCATCAGGGGGTAATTTTGCTGGTGTCGGCATAAAGACTAACAGCAGTGTGTAAGAGCAGTGTCTCTGTTGTGTTACAGCTCCATCAACACTTTAATCTCGTAAGAACTGCGAGACTGAGAGGAACCACCACATCCAGAGTCCACCCACATCCAGCTCAAGTTCCAGCTGTGGAGGAGAAACCAGCTGCAGCTCAAGTTCCAGCTGTGGAGGAGAAACCAGCACAAGTTGAATATTTAGTCAAAGCTTCTTCAGCATCTGTGAGTGACGTCCAGATCTACACACACACACACACACACACACACACACACAACAATACCTATATTTAGTACTGTATTTTTCGGACGCACAGAGAGCGGACGGCCGAGGTGTTTTAACTGTGCAGATCCGACTGAAAGTGAAAATTATCGCCACCGCAATGAAGCTTGAGGATTTTGGAGGTGGACCATCGTGGAGTTTATTAATGAGACGTAAAGACCTGTCCATAAGGTCACGGACGACTCTGTGTCAGCAGCTCCCTCCCGACTACGAGGAAAAAGTTTCAAACTTCCGCAAATTCACTCGTGCAAAGATAGCGGAGCATTCCATCGTCCCGCACGACATCATTCATATGGATGAGGTTCCGCTGACATTTGATCTGCCGCTTAACTCAGACTGTGAACAGAAAAGGTGAATCATTCATCGTGCTAAAATCAACTGGCCACGAAAAAACACACTTTACCTGCGTACTGAGCTGTACGGCGTCGGGAGAAAAACTTTCACCGATGATCCTCTTTAAATGGATTACGATGCTAAAAGAAAAACTCCTGGAAGAAATTGCTGTCAAAGTAAACAAGAAAGGATGGATAACGGAAAGACTAATGAAAGAACGGCTGACGCAGTGATACGGCAAGAGGAGGATTTTTTCACACGAACAAGGCATCGCTCGTTCTGGACAGCATGAGGGCTCACGTAACAGATTCTGTGAAAGAAGACATCAAGAGGACAAACTCCATTCCAGCTGTGATTCCCGGGGGCATAACAAAGTATTCAGTGGGAGGTTTGGATGACGAGGGGGGAGAAATCCTTCACTAAAACGGGCCGAATGAGAAGAGCAACTTATGGACGAGTCTGCAAGTGGATCCTGACAGCGTGGAGCACGGTCAAAAAATCCACTATAATCAACGGGTTTCTAAAGTCTGCACTACTGTGTGTTGAAGAGGGCAGCACGAGCTCAGCGGGGAATTTGCCTTCAGATGAACATGAACAGAGCGACAATGAAAACGATTCTGAGGGAACATCAGATGAAGCAATTCTGAGGCTGTTCAACTCCGACCCTGAAGGAGATGACTTCACTGGTTTCAGTTCACAGGAGGACCATTGACTTTACTGGTAGGCTCCTGTTTTGTTACAAGCCGTGTTACAGGCACTGTCTTTCGTTAAAGCCTGTGTTAAGTTGTTTAGTTTCAGTGTAGGCTTATAGACAGGTGCGGCTTATTTATGTTAAAAATATATCTTTTTTTAAAATTCAGTGGGTGTGGCTTATACATGGGTGCGCTTTATAGTCCAGAAATTACGGTAGTTGATGCTTTTGTTACTTCTAGATTAGATTACTGTAACGCTTTACTGTCTGGGTGTGTGTGTAAGTGCAGAAATAAGCTTCAGTTAGTTCAGAATCCAGCAGCAAGAGTCCTCACTAGATCTAGGAAATATGACCACATCACCCGTTTTTATCATCTACACTGCTCTCAATTACATCTCGCATTGATTATAAAATACTACTACTGACGTATAAAGCACTTAACGGTATGATCCTCCACGCCTACTTAGATCAAAAGGTGCAGGTTATCTGTTGGTTCCTCCAATAATGAAGACTACAGCAGGGGGCAGATCTTTTTCTTATAAAGCCCCACAGTTATGGAACAACCTTCCAATCAGTGTTCAGGACTCAGACACAGTCTCAGTGTTCAAGTCGAGGTTGAAAGCTTATTTATTTAGTCAAGCCTTTTATCAGTAGATTTTTCTTAGGTAAAGGAGCAGATCTGGAGGGAGCATGGATATAGAGTGTTTGGTGAACTGGGATATTTGTATGCTGTCGTCCCCTCACATTCACACGTTCACTCAGGTTTGTTGACGGTGGTGTGGTGGGTCGTCTCTTATCCCAGAGATCCCTCATGTCTGTGTTACCTTCTGCTTCTCCCTTTTAGTTATGCTGCCATAGCGAGTCTTGCCGGAGTCCAAACTGCACAGTGACAAAAACTTTCATACAACAAAATAAAGACACTTAATAATCCATATCCTTCTCTTCCCGTCTCTCTCCCTCTCTCTCTCTCTCTCTCTCTCTCTCTCTCTCTCTCTCTCTCTCTCTCTCTCTCTCTCTCTCTCTCTCTCTCTCTTTCTCTCACTCTCTCTCTTTAATAACAGAAACAAAACACACACTATATTTAAACATGTAATTTGTATTAACTATTACAATAAAGATAGATCTATTTTTGTACTTTATTATATGTATAACATGTGCTCACATGCTGAATCTAAACCTGCCCAGAGCTTTGCAGATATTTTGCTCTCCACTGCTGCTATTTCCTGTTCTTAATGAATTATTGAGGAAGTTGTGTATTAAGTGATTGATCTGTCGTTTGGCCTTTAGTTTTTCCTTCCATTTATTTCTCTCAGATTCCAAAGTTTCCTCCAGCAGAGCAACACGTTCCTCCAGTCGATCTCTGTCTCTCATCAAATGATCTCTCTCATCCTTTGCAGTCTTCTTCTCTTCTTCACAGTAAATCAGGGAATCCTGGAGATCCCTGGTGGTTTGGAGCTGTGAGGTGATCATCTCCTCAATGTCTAGTTTGGTCTTCTTTTTTTCTTTCCTGAATTTATATTGCTCAAATTTTAAAGTTTCCTCCAGCTGAGCAACACTTTCCTCCAGTCGCTCTCGGTCTCCCATTAAATTATTTCTCTCATGCTTTGCAATCTTCTTCTCTTCTTCACAGTAAATCAGGGAATTCTGGAGATCTCTGGTGGTTTGGAGCTGTGAGGTGATCATCTCCTCCATGTCTAGTTTGGCCTTCTCTTTTTCTTTCTCAAATTTATTTTGTACAAATTCCAAAGTCTCCTCCAGCTGGGCAACACGTTCCTCCAGTCGCTCTCGGTCTCTCATTAAATTTTCTCTTTCATGCTTTGCAATCTTCTTCTCTTCTTCACAGTGGTTCAGGGAATCCTGCAGCTCTCTGGTGGTTTGGCGCTGTAAGGTGATCATCTCCTCCATGTCTAGTTTGGCCTTCTCTTTTTCTTTCTCAAATTTATTTTGGACAAATTCCAAAGTCTCCTCCAGCTGAGCAACATGTTTCTCCAGTCGCTCTCGGCCTCTCATTAAATTAATTTTCTCTTCCTCACAATGATTTAGGGAATCCTGCAGATCCCTGGTGGTTTGGACCTGTCTAATGATCATCTCCTCCATGTCTAGTTTGGCCTTTTCTTTTTCTTTCTCAAATTTATTTTGTACAAATTCCAAAGTGGCCTCCAGCTGAGCAACACGTTCCTCCAGTCGCTTTCGGTCTCTCATTAAATCTTTTTTCTCTTCCTCACAATGATTCAGGGAATCCTGCAGCTCTCTGATGGTTTGAAAGTGTATGGTGGTCATCTCCTCCATGTCTAGTTTGATCATCTCTTTTTCCTTTTCAAATTTATTTTGTTCAAAATTCAAAGTGGCCTCCAGCTGAGCAACACGTTGCTCCAGTCGCTCTCTGTCTCTCCTCAAATGATCTCTCTCATGATCTGCACACTTCTTTTCCTCAGAGTGATTCAGGGAATCCTGGAGCGCCCTGGTGGTCTTGAGCTGTAAGTTATTACTCGTCTTCATGACTCGCTTTTCCTTTTTTCTTTTCTTCTCCCAATAATTTCTCTCATATTTAAGAATGGCCTCCAGCTGAGCGACTTGTTCCGCCAGTTGTCTTCGTTCTCTAATCAAAATCTCTCTCTCATTCTTTGCAGTTTTCCGCTCTTCTTTACAGTAATTCAGGGAATCCTGAAGCTCCGTGATGGTCTGGAGCTGTAACTTGTTCCTCTCCTCCATGTCAAGTTTTGCCTTCTTTCCTTTCTCTCTTTTTAATGTGGCCTCCAACTGAGCAACACGTTCCTGCAGTTGTTTTTGTTCTCTTGCCCAGCTTTCTCTCTCACTTTCTACAATTTTCTCTTGTTCCTCATGGAGTTTCAGTGAAGACAGAAGCTTAGTGATGTTCTGGAGGTATGTGGCGTTTCTCTCATTTATCTCCTGTTTCCGGTTCTTTCGCTCAGAGGCCAAAGTAGCCTCCAGCTCTTGTACCATCTGTACTAGAATGTCTTTCTCTTCTGTCTCTGGTGTTCTCTTCTCCTTTATCAGATTAAGAAATTAATCCAACTCTGCTGCTACTTTCTCTATGTGTTTCAGTGCCTCCTTCTTTTCAGCAGCCTGTTTAGATTTCTTTTCTCTTATGCTTTGAAAAATCTCTTCCACTTCCATTCTTAACTTTATGTCTTGTTACTCACAGTAACTGACCAGAGAAATGAGAAATACTGACTGTTTTGACTTATACAGACTTGTCCTACTGTGACGTCACACAGTGAAGCCCCGCCCTTCTTCTGCGACGTCACATCTGTGCTCTCCTGCGCATGTGCTGAATGTTGCAGAATCATAAATGACCAGTAGGTGGCAGTGTGATGTGTATTAGAGCTAACTGTCACAGCAGGTCATTAGAAGTAGTGGAGCTCTAATGACGTCATTAATAGCGAGGACAAGACACACAGCAGTTTGGGATTCTTTTATTGACTTTATTGATTAATTGATTTGGAGTATGATTGTGTTTCTGATCAAAGTAAGTTCATGTGTATGGAGTAAAAACAACCTGTACATTTCTCACTTCCAGACAGTATTATGAGATGTTCATCTGCTGGAAGTTCATGTTTAATGCTGCATGTTTTATAGGATTTATGAGCTGGAAGAAATGTCCAAACATCTCAATTCAACACTGAGTGATTTTTTTGGTAGATATTAGATCTTCTTAGATATTATTCATTTTTTTTAAATATCTGTGATTCAAATACACATTTATAAATATAAAGGCTTTTAGTGTATATTAGAGATTAGAACATAAACCGACACTAAAATTAAATACAATAAAAAAGTTATTAACTGAAATTAATCTGAAATTAAACATAAAAAAAAAAATCTATCAGTACATTTAAAATTATAACAATATATAATAATAATAATAATAATAATAATAATAATAATAATAATAATAATAATAATGATATTATATGTTAAATACAGTGCAGTATTACAGCCTAAATATTTGAATTTATTTCAGATCAATTTTATTCATCCATTAAATAAATGGTGTCAGCGTCAGAGTCGTGTATTCACATGATCTGTTTCCAGGGTTTTCACAAACACAATTCTGTTATTACTGTTCTCTTTTCACAGCGCCGTCTCTTTTAGTTCTAATGAAAGTTCTCATGTATTAAGAGGGAATTTTATGAATGATCAATAATGAAACACCTTCATTCTTCTTCTTCTTCTTCTTTCGGCTGCTCCCATTAGGGGTCGCCACAGCGGATCATCCGTCTCCATACCACCCTGTCCTCTATATCTGCCTCTTTTACACCAACTACCTGCATGTCTTCCCTCACCACATCCATGAACCTCCTCCTTGGCCTTCCTCTTTTCCTCCTACCTGGTGGCTCCATCTTCAGCATTTTTCTACCAATATAATTCATGTCCCTTCTCTGCACATGTCCAAACCATCTCAATCTCGCCTCCCTCACCTTGTCACCAAAACATCCTACATGTGCTGTCCCTCTAATAAACTCATTTCTAATCTTGTCCATCCTCGTCACTCCCAACGAAAACCTCAACATCTTCAGCTCTGCTACCTCCAGCTCCACCTCCTGTCTTTTACTCAATGCCACTGTCTCTAATCCATACAACATCGCAGGTCTCACCACAGTCCTATAAACTTTCCCTTTCATTCTTGCAGATACTCTTCTATCACAAATCACTCCTGTCACTCTTCTCCACCCACTCCACCCTGCCTGCACTCTTTTCTTTACTTCCCTAACACACTCTCCATTACTTTGCACTGTTGACCCCAGGTACCTGAACTCCTCCACCTTCTCCACCTCTTCTCCCTGCAACCGCATCACTCCACTGCCCTCCCTCTCATTCACACACATGTACTCTGTCTTACTCCTACTGACTTTCATTTCCCTTCTCTCCAGCGCATATCTCCACCTCTCCAGGCTCTTCTCAACCTGCTCTCTACTCTCACCACAAATCACAATATCATCTGCAAACATCATAGTCCAGGGAGACTCCTGTCTGACCTCGTCCGTCAACCTGTCCATCACCACTGCAAACAGGAAAGGGCTCAGGGCCGATCCTTGATGCAGTCCAACCTTCACCCTGAACCAGTCTGTCGTACCTACTGCACACTTTACTGCCGTCACACTGTCCTCATACATGTCCTGCACCACCCTCACATACTTCTCTGACACACCTGACTTCCTCATACAATACCACAACTCCTCTCTTGGCACCCTGTCGTACGCTTTCTCTAAATCCACAAATACACAATGCAGCTCCTTCTGTCCTTCTCTATACTTCTCCATCAACATCCTTAAAGCAAATAAGGCATCTGTGGTGCTCTTCCTCGGCATGAAACCATACTGTTGCTCACAGATGGTCACCTCTTCTCTCAACCTGGCTTCCACTACTCTTTCCCATAACTTCATGGTGTGACTGATCAACTTAATTCCCCTGTAGTTACTGCAGGTCTGCACATCTCCCTTATGCTTAAAGATCGGTACCAGCACACTCCTTCTCCATTCCTCAGGCATCCTCTCCCCTTCCAGAATCCTGTTAAACAATCTGGTTAAAAACTCCACTGCCATCTCTCCTAAACATCTCCACGCTTCTACCGGTATGTCATCTGGTCCAACCGACTTTCCATTCTTCATCCTCTTAATCGCTGCTCTCACTTCCTCCTTACTAATCCTATCTACATCCTGCTTCACCAACTCCACATCCTCCAACCTTCTCTCTCTCTGATTTTCCTTATTCATCAGCTGCTCAAAATACTCCCTCCATCTTCTCAACACACTCTCCTCACTAGTCAACACATTTCCCTCTCCATCCTTTATTGCTCTAACTTGCAGTACATCCTTCCCAGCTCGGTCCCTCTGCTTGGCCAATCGGTATAAATCCTTTTCTCCTTCCTTAGTGTCCAACCTCTTATACAGTTCCTCATATGCCTTTTCCTTGGCTTTCGCCACATCCCTTTTAACCTGCTGCCGCATCTCCTTGTACTCCTGCCTACTTTTCTCATCACTCTGTCGATCCCACTTCTGTTTTGCCAACCTCTTTCCCCTAATGCTCTCCTGCACTTCCTCATTCCACCACCACGTCTCCTTGTCTTGCTTTCTATTTCCAGATGTCACACCAAGTACTTTTCTAGCTGCCTCCCTCATCACTCCTGCAGTAGTTGCCCAATCATCCGGCACCTCTTCACCACCACCGAGCCCCTGTCTGACCTCTTCCCTGAACCTCACACTACACTCTTCCTCCTTCAGTTTCCACCATCTTATACTTCTTTCAAACCTTACTTTCCTCCTCTTCTTCTTCGCCTCCAAAACCATCCTACAGACCACCATACGATGCTGTCTAGCTACACTGACCCCCGCCAACACCTTACAGTCTCCAATCTCCTTCAGGTTGCATCTCCTACACAGAAGATAATCCACCTGTGTGCACCTTCCTCCACTCTTATACGTCACCCTATGATCCTCCTTCTTCTTAAAATACGTGTTCACCACTGCCATTTCCATCCTTTTAGCAAAATCTACCACCATCTGCCCTTCCACATTCCTCTCCTTAAAACCATACCTACCCATCACCTCCTCATCACCTCTGTTCCCTTCACCTACATGCCCATTAAAGTCTGCCCCAATCTCCAATCGTTCTTTCCTAGGTACACCATCTACCACTTCATCTAATTCACTCCAGAATCTTTCTTTCTCCTCCATCTCACAGCCAACTTGTGGAGCATAGGCACTGATGACATTTATCATCATCCCTTCAACTTCCACCTTCACGATCATCACCCTATCAGAAACTCTCTTCACCTCCACTACACTCTTACTGTACGCTTCCTTCAGAATTACCCCTACACCATTTCTCTTCCCATCCACAACATGATAAAACAGTTTAAACCCACCTCCAATGTTCCTGGCCTTACACCCTTTCCACTTGGTCTCCTGAACACACAACACATCTACCTTTCTCCTCTCCATCATATCAGCTATCTCTCTCCCTTTACCCGTCATAGTACCAACATTTAAAGTACCAACCCGAACCTCTACTCTCCTACACTGCTCCTTTTCCTGCCGTCTCTGTAGATGCCTTCCTCCTCTCCTTCTCCTCCTTCGGCCAACAGTAGCCCAATTTCCACCGGTACCCTGTCGGCTAACGATACCTGTGGCGGTCGTTGTTAACCCGGGCCTCGACCGATCCGGTATGAAATTCTCATTTGTGATCCGCATATTTGATTTGGCACATGTTTTACGCTGGATGCCCTTCCTAACGCAACCCTCCCCATTTACCCGGGCTTGGGACCGGCACTAAGAGTCCACTGGCTTGTGCCCCCCTAATGGCTGGGTTAATGAAACACCTTCATTACTGTTAGTTATTTACATATTTATTTACAGTAATAAAACTATTTCTGTAAAAAAGAGAAAGAAATGATAATTAAAAGCAAAATAAATAAAATGATGAATCCAGTGGAACAGACCGACAGCACGATGACCTGAAAGAGAAAAACAGAGATGTGTTACTTTACATAATGTGTGTGTTTGACCGGTACACAGTGTGTGTTTAGTAAAGTTTTGTAGGACATTATGAGGACAGTATGATGCTGTAGATGGAACCACTGCATGTTCCTGGATGGATGGAGGTAGGGCTTGGTGGGGCGGCTGCTCCCTGTCCACTGCTCAGCTATAGTGATACACAGTGACCTCCTGCTCACCAGCTTTCCATTCAACTCTCTGATGGCATTAGTGTCTTCATCCAGAGAGGAATATCAGACAAATCCAAAGCCTTTGCACCATCCATTGTGCAGTACCACCTGAAGGAGTGAGTGAGGAGATACAGAAAGCAAAAACATGAGCATTACACCACTCTCATGTAGAAAACCATGAGAAATAACAAGCACTGTCTGTATCCCATAATATAAACAGATCAGCTGTGTTCTTTTATTATCAATGTTCTGGTCTCACTGGTGAATGAACAATGAAGCACTTTTATTTAAAAGGTCATTTTCTGAGAGCAGAAACTTGCTGCAAGTGTACACTGGTTCTGGTATAATAGAGGATCTGATCCTGAGTGAATATTTTATTGGGAAAGGAATAAAATAGAGGGATTAGTGATTGTAAGTGACAGTTGCACTGGTGATGTTTCCATAAGGCAAGAACAAATCACGCAGGAGATTTTGATCCACACCGTAGTTGAGGTTCTTCACAAACAGTTCGACTTCCTACAGAAAACAGAACAAATTCAGCAACCAATGTTTGAGTGCATGTGTGTGTTTGTTTTGCTGACTTCAATAATACACACTGATCAATCACTCAGTATTAACCAATTATTACATGTGACCAAACACAGCCGTGACCAAAACCTGCTCCAGATCATGAAAGTCTCTATAAAACACACTGGAAATAGAATCAGAACAGTACCTGTGTGTCCAGTCTGAGAGGCTGCGGTGTGAATCGCCTGTTCCACTGCTGCTGGTTTTCTTTTCCAGGATCTGCAACTGGAACATCTGTAGATGCAGACAATCATCTCATGTAAGCATCCATTCAGAAGGTAAATTTAGCTAACATTAATTGTTCTCTTCTGTTTTAAATCTTTAACTGCACTTAACACAAAACTAATCGGACGGCTTTGACTCACTCTGTGGATGGATGTTCTTGTTGGCGTTGGGTCTTGGGTCTGGGCAGGGTTTTAAAGGTGGGATGGTTTCTACCTTCTTGCCATGACTTCGTCCCTGGGTGGTCTGAGAGGGACTTAAGTACACAGTCCCGCTGCCCAGCACCCTGTTTTTTCTACTCGAACCTCATCAGGAAATGAAAACATCACATACCCGATGTCTTTTAAGCGTCCGTTCTCCATCATGACCTGTACGGGACAGCGAGCAGAAACACAAAGCAAAGAACGCACATCAAACGTGTTAGAGGTTCACAATATCAGAGCTCTCCACATTCAGAAAATACTCCAGCTGAGTACGGGGAGGAAACCCCAAGTTACTGGGAAAGAAGGAAAATGTAAGGATCAGTAGTTATGAATGACGTGTGCAGTGAGGACAGTCCCAAATCTCAGGAACGCTTCATACACGTCCGTCATCCACAGTACAGTACAGATTTCTCAGCAGCAGTGTGACTGTCTACAGAACAACAACATCCAGTGTGTTCATCACTTCATTTACATTTCTTTAGGTAAAAAAAAAAAAAACAGGAAACATTTAGCATTGGACTTTTGAGTAAGTTGTGCTGTGTGATTCATGATAATCAGATTTATGGTGAGACATAAACACCTTCAGCAAAGTCAGACTCATAAATAATAATTTACCTGATTATCTACACACAGTTATACATTTTCTCACATTCTCTAAAGTCTCCAAAAGTCCAAAGGACTTCAGTCTGTTCTTTTTTGATCCTCCATCATCTGCTCCTCAACCATCTGCTCCTCCACCTTCTGCCTCTCCACCTCTAAAGAAGTGTCAGATAGAGATGGGTTATATATAACATTCAACATGCGCCCAATATTACAAGAAGAGTATCTGTTCTTGATGAAGCCTGTCTGGTCAGGTGAAATAACACAAGGCAGAACTTTCTCCAGACGGCAGGCCAGAGTTTTTGCTAAGATTTTCGTATCCTGGTTCAGGTGATTTACCAGATGGCAGACTTGCTAAGGCTGTTTCTGTATCAGATATAAACTCACTTATTGTAGGAATACATACATTTTAAAAAAGGCCTCTAATGTTGAAGTGTCAGCAGATAAAGGAGCAGTATATAGTGATTTATAACACTGGAAGAAACAGCCATTGATTGTTTAATTATCAGTACACTTTGTATCATGATCATTTACATTTCTGGTATACAGAATCTATCCTACTGCAAGTGTGTGCTACTTACACTTTTATGAGGACGTTTTTGGAGCTCATTTTCATATACTGTATTCTGTACGTCTACACTAACGTACTTTACAAAGGCTTTAACGAAAGACACTTTACAGACGGTGTAACGGGTGAAATATGTTGCGCTTCTATTAGGAGCAGAGCGGTATTTTGGAAAAAAAAGACCGGCACTGCACACTTCTGGTATTACTGCGTGTGTGGAGACCGAGGATTATGTCCTTTTTATTTTCTGATGCTCATTTCTAAGTTTCTTTAAATAACCCGTAACGCTGTTGCAAACAAAAATAAAAAGCATGAGTTTTGGAAACCTGTCTGTGCTTATATGATTTCTGTTGTAACTGGAGTTAGCGAGCTCTCCCTTCACCCAGACTCAACGTGTTACAACGGCTTGTATCTAAACAGTAGCCGACCAAGAAAGTCATTGTTCACTGTCTTCCTCCTTCCTTTCACAACTACAGTGGTACCTTGACCTACAAGTGCATTAATGTACGAGTTTTCCGAGGTACGAGCGGTCACTCGGTCGATTTTTTTGCTTTGTTACGCGAGCAAAAAATTGAGGTAGGAGCTCGAGACGCCGCTGCTAGATGACGAAGCGAAGCCAGAAAGCGAAGATTGTGACGAAAATTTAGATAAGCAAATAAGAAAAAGCACAAATTTTAAAGTTTAGGGATACGTAGTGTAGTAAAAAAATGAGTTTTCCCTCCGCCTCTGCTTATCGCCTCTACCCCCCTCCACACACACACACACACACACACACACACACACACAGGAGATGTGGCGTTTTCTGTGGCGTGCCATTTTAAGTATTTTCAATATGGAAAACTGATTTGATGTGCGAGCAAATTGAGATACGAGCTTGTCCACGGAACGAATTAAACTCGTAGGTCAAGGTACCACTGTATTTCTCTGGGTTGTTTATCTTTTGGCATCGTCGTGCGATGTTTTTCTCCCGATGCTGTGCAGCTCAGAACACAGGTGAGGTGCGCTTTTTTTCGTTTGCGTTTGGAATGCATTGGTCTAATGTTATGGGGTTCAGTTTTTTGGCTTAAAGTTTGTAAAAAGAAAAGTAGCGGCTTATAGTCCGAAAAATACGGTATAAGCAAGTGCTCTCTTAACATGTGCTCAGTTAAAGATTACAGGCTTTAACTTGGCTACATGAAACTTTTCCAAAGCCGAGTATTACATAAGCAGCAGCAACAGCTTACTAAACCACACACAAACTTTAATATCACTACTGCAAACTCCCAGTGAATACGCTGCCAATGACACAGCACAACACTGCTCTATTAAAAAAAATTAATAAAAAAAATCTAAATAATTTTGGTATCCTATGTTTTTTAGCGTAATTTAAAATTGCACACTGTCCAGAAACACAGCAGATTCGTTATTGATACTGGAAATGCAAAACATGGGCATATGTGATCATTTTTTCCCATGTATACAATCTAAAATTCTTTTCAAGCTGGCATTGGAAATGTACAATGATCAGAAAGATGAATGATTAATTGATTTACTGCGAGGCCTGAATCAAAAGGTAGAGACTTAATGCATATTCAATATGCTACATTAAAGGTATAATAGTGTACAACTTTGCAGGATGGTAATTAGAACAATCCCGAACAATGAAAATGCTCTACAATGGCGTCTTTGGTTGTTTACCTTGGCCTTCTTAAAGTCCATCTCTTTGCCGGCGGTCGTGAGGAGAATAGAGAGGCACTCGAGACTTTCCTCGTCATTTTGTGTCAGCAGTTTCACCACGCAGTTATAAATGATGGACTCGGTCAACATCCGCAACTTAAACAGCTCCCCGATGAACTTGACGTTACCCTTGATTTTTCTGCGAGCTTTGTTTTTTGCCTTCTCCAGCTCATCCTGAAGCCCCTCACGATTACTGGCCTGGAAAAGACAATCATTATTGTCATAAAAACAAAAAATCTGTGCAATTAAAAAAATACAAATATTACACATGAAGATACCATAGAAATTTTACAGAAGGACGGGTTCAAGCCTGATAACAGATGATCCACTTTGGATAATTCACATTGCTTTTGGGTTTTTTGGCCATGGGCACGTTTAACTAAAAAGAGAAATAAGAAGAAAATTCCACAGTTAAAATCACAAATAAGCTTAAATGCACTAAAACATAAAGAAGGAGATGTGATGTTTTACCTACCGCAGCCAGAGACTTACACATGATCCCGTACCCCACGGAGAAGTTGGGCTTATCAATAGCTTTCTCAAAAATCAGGTTGACGACACCCTTAAGTCGCTCCTCTGTGTCGATGTGGAGCTCTTTCACCTGCTTCATCAGCTGATTGAACATCTCTGGCGTCAGTTTGTTAAGGATACCGGCACCGTCCGGAAAAGCTCACGCAACACACAACATCAGCACGACTGTATTTTAAATTCATATCTGCATCCAACAGACCAATTTATTGCAATGTAGATCTTTCTGCAACGACAGTGTGCAACTGCAGGATCATGTGCTAACATCAGTTTTCTGGGTTTCGGGGTCCTCTGTGGAATTCCTTCTTTTCATGGAAGGCTTCCAGGCATCCTCAGCCTTCTTCAACTCCACCTCTTCATTCATAGCACATTGAAGAGGAACTTGCAGGGTGGAGGCCTCTCCAAATTGCATTCGGCTGCTAAAAGGGCAAACGTTATAAAGCAAAAAAAGAAGGCAAAATATTTAAGCTATTACTGATATAATTTATTTATTACTAATGATCTGTGAAACAATATTCCTTATTTGGTTTTAAAGTTAAAATAAAGCCCACATGTCAGGAGGCTTACCTTGTGTAGCACCACATCAGGTATGGATGGAAGCCCCTCTGGCTTCTGCATACAATCAGGCATGAACTGGATGCTCAAAAGAAACTCTCTACTATATTGTGTCCTCTTATTCTCCTTCTCAGGCTCTGAGGAAGGAACGAGTGGGTTCGTTCTTCGGCGGCTCAGCTTCCTTCACTTCGATCTCATCTGCTGGTGTTTCTGCTGAAGCCAGATGCTCCACAGGAGACACACTGAAATTCTCGACTGTGGTTGAGACTGGCTCAAGGTCAAAGTCAGACTGCTGGAAAGCGAGCTCTGGCTTATCCTAACACACAAACACACCCAATTAATAATAAAACACCAGGATTACTGTGAATTTGTAGTGTAAATGTAGGTTTCACACATTCACCGAAGTGAACGACAGCATTTCTATCTTTATATATAGTTATTTAAAGAAATACTCCAGTGTTGGCACCTGGCTTTGGTGTGACGGCTTGTGCAGGACCGGGCTCACATGAGTAAAAAATAGTGGAAAAGGGAAATGGTAATACAGGCAAATATAAGGAGGAAGGCTGGTGAGCTATTCGCCAGAAGAATCTGCTTTCTCTATGAATGCGTGTGTGACTGTTACCTGCAGAGGCATAGGGACGGAAAAGACATTTCCTACTGGCAGAGTGGGCTTCCGACTCCTGCCAGCTTCTGATATGATCTCCTCCGTGATGTCCTTGTTGTCCTGGTTAGCATCTCGGACAACGATCTTAATGGGAAATAAATAGCACATGATCAGAGATAAATAGGTTCATTACTCAGTAAATGTACCAGTACTGAAACAAAGAGTAAGCACACGCACCGTTTTCCTCTTCCTTTCCTCTTTTGGTGCACCAGTGCTGGAGTGAACGATACCTGGGCGGGCCGCGTTGTAGGTGCGCTGTGTCTGGGCAGACAAACACGCAGAGTTGAGGTGCTGGGAGCGTTAGATTCAACCCGGGAATTTATCTGGGACGAGTGAGCGTCCGTCCGGGATGTTTCCAGCACCGCATTCCACTCTCACAGCTGGGCATGCTTTACCTGTTTCTCTAAAACCTCCATCTTCAACTCCACCGTTTGCAACTCGAACGAGTCCTCACCTGTGCTCAAAGACAGACACACAGCCGGCATAGTGCTTATAATAGCAGATAGAGTTAAGATACAGAGATGTGATAAAGTGAGAGGGAATGAATATAATCAACACTAGTGATAGTCGAGTTAACTAACTACAGGCACAAAACAGGAAGACAAAAACAATTCAGGATTATTAGAAGAGGAAAAAAGGAGAGATAAATAGTAAAGTTTGTTTGAAAACGCAGAGAGAAATACAAGTCAAACACAGGAAGCTACGTCACAGGAAGCCTGCAAGCAGAGAGTCTCCTTTCCATGTCATGACCTGCTCCCATCCTGCTGCCACCTAAAAAGAGAAATAACTACCAACAATCTGCACTTACTTTATCTTTAATACGAATTTATAGTAAATACATTTACAAATAAATACATAAATACAATATAAAAATAATAAATTGGCAATTCACACAACAAACAAATTAAATACATTTTTCACTACAAAGTCATTTTCCTAAAATCAGACCTTTCTTGCTTTGTTTAATGCAAAGTCATCAATTACATCATCGTTGCAAATCTGACCAGCACTTGTATGGTTGATGTTTATGACAGCGAGGCTGCTGAGGTGCTCTTGTGACATGGTGAATCTCAGGTATGATTTCATTAGTTTCAGTTTTATAAAGCTTCTTTCTGCTTCAGCTACAGTCACTGGAAGTGTAAGACAAAGTCTGTGTGTGTGTGTGTGTGTGTGTGTGTGTGTGTGTGTGTGTGTGTGTGTGTGTGTGTGTGTGTGTGTGCGCGTGCATGGTCATGGTATGAGGTGTTGATATTTAGTGCTGTGTAGAGGAAGATGAAGGTTGTTATCCGTCTCACCAAATCAGTTTAGCACACCTGCTGCTGTGGACTTTAATTGAAGTTAATTCTTCAAGAAAAAAGCTTGTTCACGTGAAAGAAAAGTGTCAATGATTTTCTTTGGTTTTAAAGTAGAAAAAGTTTAGCAAAAACCTACCGTAATTTCCAGACTATTAAGCACACCCAAACATATATATAATAAATACAAGCCGCACACACTGAATTTGACAAAGATGTTTATTTTGAACATAAATAAGCCGCACCTGTCTATAAGCCGTAAATAAACTTTACACAGGCTTTAATGAAAGACAGTGTTTGTTACACGGCTTGTATCTAAACAGTAGCCTTATTTTAAATTGTTTCTTTTCCTATTTATTTCTTGTAAACAAAGCTTAGTTATCACGAGCTGTAAAGAGCTGCATTCCACTTCCTGCCAGGTGTCACAGTGCAGATCACGTCATGAGGTTGTTCGTCATTCATGGTGAGATGTTCAGATCTGCATAGATCACTTTCTAAATGTGTGAGAGATCAGTGGAAAGATTTTGGGCATTGGATAAAAGAATGTAAGGAAACAACATGCTGGGAACCGAATCTCAGACTCCACTGTAATGTAGAACACAGACACACTGTATGACATTAAATCATTTCACATTTATTAACAACATCACGACTTCCCAAGCCATGGCATAATGACACCAGACTCTTTCTCCAAATAATTATAGAGGATCCTCACATACACAAAGCTTCTGTGTCTAAACTGCAATTTGTACAACAGGTAAAATTCTTGGGGCATCTGATATCAGAACAATGTAAAACTTTGAAGGAAGAAAAAAAAAAGAGGCAGGCGGTGATTGAGGGGCAGTAATTGAATGCTCTTTGTGATGAAGAGACATTAGACGACATGACTGAAATTCAAAATCTTTATTTCTTTAAATAAAACTTTAAATTAGAATTTATTATAAATTTAAGATGGTGAAACAACATGCACACTAAAATACATGAAACATTCGAATTTCACCATCTTCCTCTATTCATGAATCATTTTCCATCTCTTCAAGTTGCTTAAACAGATCCTCGAAGCTGTCGATGTCAAAGACTGGTACAGAATCCAGGATCTCTGTGCTGTTGTGGGGGTCTTCAGAATGTACAAAGTTTTAGAGATAAATCACCATTATGATCTTTGTGACTCGGTCTGACGACAAAGGAAGCTGATTTGCATAATGCATTTGATGACGGCTGGGGGGACGCGCTGTGTGCTGTTTTTCCTCCATGATTCCAAAGTCTTCAGAGCTGCTTCAGGGTTGCTGGGTGCCAGGTCATGAATGGCATAGATGACTGAGAGCTGCACTTCCCATGGCATACCTGCACACAACATTCAACACAAAATTAGGACTTGCTGAAGCACAAAACTAAAAATCTGAGAATAAAGATAAAGATAGATAAAAACATCTTTAATTGATGCTTTAGAAATACCTTTTGAGAGTTGTTGTGTTACAAACTGATTAATGCTTTTTGCCAGAATTTGAAATGACATTGGCAGGTTCTCCTTAAGTCCTAGTTGACCAAGTCGCCCTGTTTGAGAAGGACAAAGACCACAAGTGAAAAGCTGAAGAATCCAGAAATAATGTGAGATGTTGCTCTGAAACAGGATTTACAGTAAACTTACCAAGTAGCCTGAAAACTGCTGCTACACAGACGTCTCGGAACGGTGTTTGCTCTGTTCTTGCTTGCCTCAGCCAAGTGGTCAGGATCAGCCAAAGATCCTTTCTAGTAAATAAAAAAGAGGAGAAATGGATATGTTGAGGGCCTTTGTGGTGGTTATGGAGCAGCCATTGTGGTTTTACGATCAATTATGAGTTTATACAAGAATGGGAATTTGCAATGTTTCAAACAACCACTAGAACTTTGACCCTTAATAGAAAAAGTCAGAAATAAGAACTAGGTCTTAAAGGTAATGATGCTTTATAATGTACTTTACATCACTGAGAAAGCCGGGGGCAGAGCACTGGGTCAGCCATGACTACAGCACCCCTGGAGCACAGAGAGTTATGGGTCTTGCTCAAGGGCCTAAAAGTGGAACTTGGTGATCCTGGGGCTTGAACCCCCGACCTGCCAATCAGTAATCCAGAGCCTTCATCACTGAGCTACCACTTCCTAAAAAAAGACCCTCTCATGGTAAAATACTTACAGCTAAAGTTACAGATTTCTCTCTGACTGTCTGAGCACCGATCCTGGAAACTTTATTTATAAATGCAAAATAGAAATTTCCTCACAGAAACATCACTATATCAACAATTACCCAATTTTTCCCTGTGAGATCTTATTGTGTTAAAGATAAGATATAAAAATGGCGCCTAAATATCAACTTTGCGACCGAAATCCTCTCAAAGCTGATGTTATAGAAAAAAAATCTGTCATTTCTGATCATTTGGATTCAAAAGTTCAAGTATTAAAAAGCTGAAAATGAAATATGTTGAAGATGTTTTGCATTCAGTACCGTATAATATTGGTAATGGTCCAAGTCCAGCCCAGTTGTGCACACAGAAGATCCAGACTAAAGATGTAGTTCCAGGTAGCAGGGCAGAGATCATAACCATACCAGCTGTTCTTCAGGAACCTCAGACTGCTGTCTTCCAGAAAAGACTTCAGGGTGCTGGTGATCATATTGTAGATGTTTCTCGGAGGCTCCTGGCAAAAAAATGCATTATTATTTAATACCCAGTGCAATAAAACACTGTTTGAGTGACAGCATAGTTCAACATAAATGTACAAAGAATTTGTGCCACTAGATTACACTGATACTTGGTAATCAAAAGTAGATTAAGAAGGCAGTAAAATACATGAAAAGTCCAGTTAAAAAAAAGATGCTTGATGACAGTTCTGGGCTGCCAGTAATAAACATTAACACTGAGAGGAACACTAAAGATCAACAACTTACCTCATCCCAGCGCAGATAGTTGCTGAGCAAGTAAAATATCTTTCCCTTTGCTTTCAGGTTGCTCACTACGTGAATTGATCGGCATAAAGAACTTTCATGGGACAAAATACTCGGCCATGCTGTGATCATGACCATAATCACTTTGGGGGCTTCAAGAAAGTCTGCAAAGCAACAAAACTATAGAATGTAAATACAGTGTATAAAAATAAATACATTGGATAGATAAAGTCAACAAACTCGTATGAAATTGCAGGTTTTTTTTAAATATAAGATGGAAATAACAACATAAATAATATAAATATGCAAGCCAGTGATTCAGTCAGTAACCAAAACCATGTGGGAAAACACCATACTGACAGTGAAGCATAGTGAGTTTAACATAATGCTTTGGGGCTGCTGGTCAAAACGCTGAAAGAAAGCTGAGGAATTTCAATATCAACATGACAATGACCCAAAGCACACGTCAAATTAAACAAAGACATGGCTTCAGGAAAGGAGAATCAAAGTTCTGGAATGTTCCAGCCAGAGCCCAGACCTCAATTCGAGCTGTGCACAGGAGAGCACCTTACAATTTGAAGGAACTTTTTTTTGCAAAGAAGAGTGGGATAAAATTCCCAAGTGTAGATTTGTTTTTTGTTTGTTGGTAGATCACATTAAAGATTTGTTAGATCACACAATTGACGTCTCTGTATAAGCGTCTAGATCATTTTTAGTAGATAAGTAATGAAATATCAGTACAATCTCACCTTCTTTAAGGAGTCTGTAGGCGAGACCATGTGCTTTGTGAGAGTCTCCTCTCTGTTGACACACGCCTACATAAACCCTACAGAGAGACTGCAGGAGATCATGTCCCATAAACCCTCTCTCCACCTTGATCTTCTCCAAAATCTCAGACAGAAACGTCTCTGCTAAGGACTAAATAAGACGGAAGAAAATCATTATTTAATATATACAACTAGACCGGGTTTAGGAAAACTACTAGATATTGTATAAACCAAAACCGAGTCAAAATTTGCCAGGACCAGTGAATTATGGATCGACTTTATAACATTCAAAACTCAAATCCACAGCTAAAGAATAAAGTGTTTAAATCACATGCACACTAAATAAAACAGAAGATAAGAACTGACCTCGTTTACACAAAACTCAGAAATGACGTGTTTCTCTTCATCTCTCAGAACAGGAAGTTCACTTGTTCCTGTGAGAAGTGCATGAATCCTGTCTGTAGGTAAAACATCAGAACAGGACTTTTGTAGTGTTTCTAATGCACTGGAGACGAGAGATTGTGTTGTGTGTGTTGTGTTTGTAGGATCAGCTGAAGCAGCATCAAGTCGAGGCTTTTGAGCTTTCCTGGGTGGTGACATGTCTGATCCAGTTCTCTTTGCTGTGGGCTTTGGGTCTGTATGAATATAAAATAAAACATGTACAATAAAATAAACAATAAAACAAAGCTGCGTGTTTGATTTCTGCATAATGAATATAACTTTCAATCTGATCATCTGATCATTTGAGGGAAATGTACAAATAGGTTTAGCACAAGTGTACAGTGGAACCCACTTATCTCGACCTCGGTTAACTCACCAACCCTATTAAGTCGACGTTTTTGAAGTGGAACCGACAAATTCTCGCTTTGTCTTAGCATTTTTTAATCGGTTATGTCGATTCTTTTTATGCCGCTAAACCCTAATATCTCGAGCACAAGGGGGGCAAATTTGCCACTGAACGTCAGTTATCTCGATCGGCGCTGTTCAGCCGCAGAAGAACTCGCAGAAGTGGCGGAAAAATCAAGCCTTACAGCTGCTACAGGAGTGTAGGATACTTTTCAGAGCTGTGTGTCAGAGTGAAATGACTCGAGAATTTAATGTTGACACTGGTTAGCTTTTTGTTAAAACGAACTACACCCCGCACATTTTTGTGATTTTGTGAGCGATCTTTGTGTTTACAATGTTGGAGAATATAATAAAGGTTTGTATCGAGAATCGACGGTGGTTTGTATTGTATACTGGTGAATCTCTGCTGTTAGTTGATGCACATATGCCTTTTGTTGTTAAATGTTATGCGATGAACGGGAGGCAAAAGCCGAAGTGAAAGCAAAACAGTTTATTGCAACACAGGGCAAAGCCAAACACAAACACTCGCCTTGAAAGTGAATATTCCGGTGGTGGGCTCTGGGAGCGCGGTCCACTAAGTGCCCAAACTGAAAAGAGGCAGTCTGGTGAGAAAGTGCGGAGTCCGAGTGGGAAGGCACGTACCTGGATACGCATGAGCGATAACAACGACCGCTGTGAACCAACATATACCAACAATAACGGACGGTGAGAGTGTGGAACTGAGGGGTGATGATGATGCTGGTGATGATGCTAAATGTGAGGGATTGAAGCTGGGAGCTTCAGAGAAAGCGGAGGTTTGACAGCCCCCGAAGGGGGCGTGGCAGGTGGTTTCCTGACAGTTAACAAATGTATTTAAATTTTTATAGCATGCCTTCATCAAACAAATGCTGTTGTGTAAAAAAAACTCCAAAAACATGTGCATGCACATTCTCATTTATTAACGCACATTGCCGCCATATTGGTTTCCGTTTATCTCGATCATCTTTTATCTCGACGCTTTTTGGCGTCCCCTAGGCCCTCGACATAACCGGGTTCCACTGTAGTATGAATCTGTAGCTCCTCTAGAAAATAGTTTATAACATGTCACATCTAAATACCTTTGTCAGCTTCCTGCTCGTTCTCAGTCTGCGTGGAGGAGCACTTTTTCTCTGTAATGACAAACAATTTATTACAGTCAAAGCAAATACCTTCTCCATCAACATCTACAGAAACTCAGAGAGATTTCAGTGTTACCTTTGTTCAACTCATTTCCCTGTTTGAAGAGTTTTTCCTGTTGAGGTTTAAAAACAAACATAACATTTAGTTTTATTTAGTCACAATTCTCACTTCAGTTCAATGACGTCTGGGTTTGTAATCAAAAGAAAGTACCTCAATTAAGCAGATGCTTTTCTCAAAGCTACTGATTGTGTACTTCAGGCCTCGGATTTCCAGATTTTGTCTGGTGTTCACTTCTGTAAAAGAATTTACAAAATGAAATGAAAAGGTGCTCAGATCACATCATCACATCATATGCTCATTAAATAGAACTGAATCATGCAGTACTTTCTTACACAATGAAGGCAGAAATATCAAAACTTTACACACCTTGAAGTGCCAGAAGCTGTTTTTCAACACTGACATTTCTGTGGAAAATAAACATTCAGATAAAACATTATATATTATATGATTATATGACATATTACATATTAAAACTGCAATTTAAAATATATATATTAGTATATATATTATATATATTATATATATATAATCCCTTATCCAGAGCGACGAATATCTCATTTAAACAACATTGATACAACTGAGCAGTTGCAGGCCCTTGATGGCAGCTTAGTGGAGATGAGATTTAAACTCATGAACTTTTGATCATAATTCCAACATCTTAACCACTGTGCTACTTCTTCCATCATGCAAGTGTACATTGTTACTATGAAAATGAAATGATGTGTTTTCAAATAAATGTTTCGAGACAATCAGAATAGAGAATTCAACTAAGCTTTGGGGTCAAATTTAAACAGCAAAAGAAAAGTACTTGTGAGTTTTGGTATTCTGCATCTTCAGAGTCTTCATGGCCTGAAGCTTCGACTGGCTTATGCTTGCGTTCCCATTTCTGTACGTCTTTTCTAGTCTTTACTTCCAGAGAGTTTGCTGAATCTGGAGAAATAGAAAACAGCTTTAATTACAAATCCTTCAATAAAGTATTTTCATTTTCTCATAACAATATCTGAACGATCAGTGTTTCTACAGCGTATTTTCTCCTTTTTTTTGCAGATTATCCAAAAAGTAACTATCAGAAAAATAAAGACGGTTTGTGTACACATTTTCATGAGCAGGGGTCGAGGTGTTATGGAGGGGGTGTGGTTTGTGGGTCGAGGTGTTATGGAGGGGGCGTGGTTTGGGGCGAGGTGTTATGGATGGGGTGTGGTTTGGGGGCGTGGCCCACGCAGCTCAGCTCCTGAGCGATGTTGGGTATTTGCCGGGTTGGTCTTTATGAATGCTGATGGTACGCATTTACCCACTGGAGGATCCTTCTGCTTCTAGATCCTTCTATGCTAGCTAGAGCGTGCTTCCCGGAAGTTCTGTGTGAACACGTGACTAACACGTGACTAGCGATGAACCCGCGATCATTAATGAAAGGAGTGAAACTAAAGATCAGGTTTGTGAACATGACCTTGTAGAGTAACTTACACTTGTAGAGTAACACTAGTGTGTTTCTTCTGGAATGGATCGCGGTTGGTTGCGTAATAGAGAAATGTACTGCTCTATAGGTTGTGTTTATTCTGCGGGCTGCTGCTGGGTGTTCCGGCTTTTAAGCACGTGGCCGAGAGCGGCGCACTGTGACGTCACAAGGACGTCAACATTTGTGATTGCGTCACGTGCTCATTGCATAGTATACAGTGATGAGGGAACACGGTTGTGTGCAGTATTTAATTAGAGTAGGAAGGATAAAAGGAAGGTCCAGATGTGCTCCACCATTCACAGAGGCACTGAAGGAAGCATTGTGTAGAGGAAGGTGAAAGGTTAATATGGACAGTGGAGAAACTTGGATGTACCTGTTCCAGACTGTGTTCTAGACTACAACAGGTTCATACAAATGATTCAGTCATGTAAATTCAGCTTGATTATATTTCATATATAATAAAACTCAAATATATTTCTGCCTTTTATATTCCAAAATCTAATCACTTTGATTCAATTTTAGGTGTATGACTGGAGTAGATATCAGACAGCTATTATATAGTCTCACACAAGACAAGAAAGTGGTACCAGAGCTTCTTCTACACCATCGTAAACACCTTCATCCTACATCGGGAAAATCGCCTAAAAAAAGGATCAGACGCAAATGACACAGAAGCAGTTCAGAGAAAAACTCAGTGAGGAACTTACTGTTTTAGTGCTTCCTGAATTTCCTCCATCCCCTCCTGAGGACACTCACCACTTACCAGGGTACCTGCTTCAGACAGGAGACAATGCAGGGTTTGTGGACAGAAACACTTGTATATTGCATGACTTGTTTAGTGGCGCTGTGATTTCAGTCAAAGTATAACTGCTTCTCTGTTTGGCATCAGCAGCACTGACCACTACTTTCATTTTCATTACTTTCTTCTTCTACTGTTTTTCTAATGTTCAAATACCAGTCTTATGCTTATTGTGTTATTTAATTATTCCACTCAATTATTATTCTTTTGGTATTTTTAGTGCTCAAATAAATCACTTGTATGATGTCTAAGATATTTTTTTTTATATTATTTGATAATTGAAGTTGTTTTTATAATGACCACAATAGTTTGTAAAACCCTTCGGTAAATTTGTTCATCAGGCTGCTTTTCCTCAAACAGACGGAGGGAGAAAAGAACTACACACAGTCTCAGAATAATGTTTATAGGAATCTCGTTTTTAATATTTTCATCTACTTTCTGAAACCGAACAGGGTTCAAGAAACCGGGTTTATTTTCATATAAGTAACAGTATTTAGTTCAGTAAACTTTAGTTGATTTAAAGGAGAATTCAGTGCTGTTTAGTTCAGTAAAGTCTTCATTTAATCCAAAACTATTCCATTCATTAAGTTCAATTATCCTCAAATTAATATTTTTACATTCAATAAAAACAAATCATCCAGTTTTATTGATGTTTATTTAGTGAATAATGCATTTAATAAACAATTGGTTTCACTCAGAATGACGTTTTATTTTTTAATAAGTAAAAATGTTTTTTCTAAAACTCATCTGAAGCATAAAGTTTTACAATAAATACAATAAACAGCATTTTTCCTAAAATACTCACATACAGGTTTTATAATAAACCCAAATTAAACTTAAAAAAAATGTTTTCCAACTTCTGCCTCCTTTCAGTTGAGGGGAAAAAGAAGCTAAAAATGCACCAGTCGTTTAAAACAAAACCAATATAGAAACATTTCTTCCAGCTCATAAATCCTATAAAACATGCAGCATTAAACATGAACTTCCAGCAGATGAACATCTCATAATACTGTCTGGAAGTGAGAAATGTACAGGTTGTTTTTACTCCATACACATGAACTTACTTTGATCAGAAACACAATCATACTCCAAATCAATTAATCAATAAAGTCAATAAAAGAATCCCAAACTGCTGTGTGTCTTGTCCTCGCTATTAATGACGTCATTAGAGCGCCACTACTTCTAATGACCTGCTGTGACAGTGAGCTCTAATACACATCACACTGCCACCTACTGGTCATTTATGATTCTGCAACATTCATCGAGTCTGATGATGGAGAAGATAACAGAAGAGAAAGAAGAGAAAGCCATTTTGCTACAGACAGTTTCAAAAGCTGGAGGCTACTTTGGCTTCTGAGCAAAAGCAGCAGAAACAGTATATAACTGAGAGAAGCCAGAGCTGGGCGAGAGAACAAAAACAACTGGAGGAACGTGTTGCTTAGCTTGAGTTTATTTTGGATCAGACCACCATGGAGCTCCAGTCTTCCCTGAAAATCTATGAGGAACTGGAGCAAACTGTATAATGTGAGAGAAAAAGCTGGACAAGAGAACAAAAAAAAGTGGAGGAACATGTTGCTCAGATTGAGGTCACTTTGGAACAGACCACCACGGAGCTCCAGTCTTCCCTGAAAATCCATGAGGAACTGAAGCAGACTGTCGAATGTGAGAGAGAGAGCTGGAAGAGAGAACAAAAACAACTGGAGGAACATGTTAATCAGCTTAAGGTCACTTTGGAACATACGACCAAGAAGCTCCAGTCTTCCCTGAAAATCCATGAGGAACTGGAGAAAACTGTAGAATGTGAGAGAGAGAGCTGGATGAGAGAGCAAAACAAAGTGGAGGAACATGTTGCTCAGCTTGAGGTCACTTTGGAACAGACCACCATGGAGCTCCAGGATACTCAGAATCACTGTGAGAAAGTAAAAAATAGTGCAGAGCAGGAGAGAGATCATTTGATCAGAGACAGAGAGCGATTGGAGGAACGTGTTGGAACCCACGTTGGATTTTAAAGTAAAACAAGAGGATGAAAAAGAGAAAACTAAACTTGACATAGAGGAGAGGAACAACTTACAGCTTCAGACCAACAGGGGGCTACAGGATACCCAGAATCTCTGTGAGGAAGAAAAGAAGTCTTCAGAGAATAAAACAGATCATTATATGAGAGTCCGAGAGCGATGGGAGGAAATTGTTGCTCAGCTGAGACAAGAAAACATAAAAAAAAAAACGAGAAAAAGAAGACAAAAAGAAACAGAGAGTCTGAACATGCCTTTTTCCTCTTTCTGTTTCTCTTATGGCTATTTATGATAGTTTTACACTTATAGTCAATAGTAAAAGGTGAGTGTAAAGATATTATATCTTGTAGATCGTCTAATCTTTTGATAATTTTTTATTTCTGTCTTGTCAAATCTTTTTTTAATCTTTTTTCAAATCTTGATTTTAATCTTTTACTACAATGAGACACAATAAACACTATTAACAACCATGATTTTTGTCTTCCTTACAAACGCTGTATGACCTCCTCATGGATTCTTCCACCTTGTTGATATTCCTCTTGTGGGGCAGGGGGCTGTGGTTTGGGGTCAATGTTGAGGGGGAGTGAGATCAGGAGGGAGAGGGAAACTGGTCCTCAGTGCCACATTGTACAAAACACCACACACCCTGATAATCTTACACACTTTTTCTGGGTGGTATAGAAATCTGCCAGCTGAGACATCCAGAGCTCCACATCTGCATTTAAGGAGGTGAGGAGCATCTGAGGGGTGAAGCCTCTGTCACCTGTCATATTATAGACTACATCAGGACAATGTTTACAATTTCTACATGTTGTTAAAGTCACCAAGAAGCCAGTCATTACGTCCTGCAGCTGCCTGTAGTCTGTTCCCTACACTGCTATGTGTCAGGATAAAGGAATCATGTGCTGAAGCAGGTCAGTGTGCCACAGTGAAGGAAAACCTGATGTATCGACTACCCACCTTAATAATAACATCCAAAATGACAGGCATTATGACACTCAGGGGCAGATACCAGACCTATAGCATGAGATTTAATAGAATTATATTATATCTAAAGAAGATCTTTGTGGAAAAAGTTGATTATATATAATATTTATATAAAGTATTTCCCTGTCTGCCATTTCCCACTAGAAACAACCTGTTGTCATTAACCCCAGAGTGGCATGGTTCTGGTGTGTTGCCCTCTGTAGTACTGGACCCAATTCAGCACATAGATCCAGGAGCACAGCTGTAGGAATCTAAAATCAGTTTATTAGACAGTCATCATCATGGACCAAGAAGTCATCATGGTCCCTGGAGACTCTTTTTCTCCTTAATCTTCAATTGGCGTAATCCTCCAGCATGATATTTGGTCCTGTGCCATGAACATAAAAGCAATAATAGCTACAGAAAAGCTGATGCTACCCTCTGTACCAGGTATTTAAATCTCATTTCAAAATGCTTTCAGTGATTCTATATTCTGTTTCTATGAAGTGTTTCAACAGTTTGAATGTTAATTGGCTGTATGGTGCATTTTATGTGAATTTATGAACCACATCTGGTTTGAAAAGACACGTGTCCAAATACGTTTGACCACACAGTGTGTATCAGCTGAAAAGCAGCAGCTTCAGATCAGTCGCCACTGGAATTCAACTCTGAAATATTACTTTTGATATGAAATTATATGAAATTATTGATATTTATTATATGAAATATTTCATATTATATATTTGATATTTGTTTGGACTTTTCTTTCCTCAGCATCGCTTGGATTTTCCTCCTGTAGCTTTGAGAGACGCCGTGTTCCAGGTGGAGGATGAAGACCCTGGAGATGAAGTGAACTGTACGACCCCTGGAACAGTAAGTTTCTGAGCTTTATGGATTTTATTCTCTTTAAAACACAAAGTTTATAATTAATTATAATTATTATTATTATTAAGAAACAAATCACCCCAAACAGGCAGAAAGGTGATCAGAACAATCGGTACCGGAGTGAAGATGGGAAAAGCGATGTTCCTCATTTTGTGTTTACTCCTGATCATTAGCATAAAGATCACAGACTTGCAGGAAAAAGTGGATAAATTTGACTAAAATAAATGAAGAATGATAATTGAGTGATATTTCCATAAATGTTGCAGTGAGCAGAAATGGATCATTCGGCTAATAGTGTAGGAGACATCATCATTAGCCTCATGCTAGCCAGGTTTGTTAGTGCTGTTTTTGTGTTTGTTAGTTTATTAGAAACGTCTACTGTTTGACTAAAAGTCGAATAAAACTATATTTAAGTTAATAAGATAACATAAGTTGCATTAGTACATAAGGTTACTTATAGTTTACTACAAATCTGATATTTAGACTGTGAAAGAAAACTATTAAAAGCTAAGAATAGCTAGCTGGCTAGTTAGCCTAGCTAATGTTGCTTAATAATTGTATTTCTCTTTTCATATCCTTTCTGTAATTTTATCTACATTTATACAGTGAATGGACACTCTAGGAAATAAAGATGTAAAAACAGGTATAAATGTTGTAGTGAAATGTGTCCTAGTGTATGACTGAGTTGTTCCTATGTGTGCTTCAGTAACTGCTGTTAAACTTAGAGGAAAGAAAAATGGCTTCAGTTCAGCAGAAATGAACTGAAACAGTGTTAGGAAAAGACAAAGTGTTCAAATATTTACTCAAATATAAATTGTGATAACTTGTTAAAATGTTTTTAATGGTTTAATAGGGGATTTATTCAGGTTTAAACACACAAGCTGGTGGTGAAGGTAATATTGATTATAGATTCCTTTTACGAGACGCGTCTCACTGTGTGTTTGTCTCTTCAGACACAGGAAGACGGAGACAGGACACGGCATCAGTCTCCTCCAAGCAGCTCGTCCCCTGTGAGGACTTGGTCTCCTCCAAGCAGCTCGTCCCCTGTGAGGACTCGTTCTCCTCCAAGCAGCTCGTCCCCTGTGAGGACTCGGTCTCCTCCAAGCAGCTCGTCCCCTGTGAGGACTCAGTCTCCTCCAAGCAGCTCGTCCCCTGTGAGGACTCTGTCTCCTCCAAAAAAAAAAGTCTTATCTCACTCGTTCCTGTTCAGAATCTCACCTCAGGCCTCGGGATATCAAAGATTCCTGTAGATGATGTGTTGTGTATACAGTAGAACATCAGCTGTAGGAGAACCAGGGAATAAATGACAAAATAAGGATTCAAAAATCAAGATTTAGCAGAAAGGAGGAAGTTGTTTTTGCTGATAACTGATCCAATGTCACACTAGGGCACTTTGTATTTGTGGAAGTGGTGTTACGAATCTCACATGTAATCATTTAAATTGTTTTTATGCCTCATTAGTCTTAAAACTAACATTTATAGAACTGACTAATAGAAAGTGTGTTTTTTTCATGAATCACCTCAAATCAGTGTTACATTCATTGTGTGTGTATGATGATGGCATGTCAGCTATAAGTGCGATGGAGGAAAAGTCAAATCCAAATGAAGTTTGTCATTTTTTTGTTTGTCATTATTTGTTGTCCTCCCCATGTGCTGCTGTACACAGGTGAACAGAGACGTCCATTCCACACCAAGCTTTTTACAATAATTACCAAATCTTGATTTTAATACTGCTGAGATGATTTTATAGGAGTTTAGTTTCTTATTTTAATACCAATATAAAAATCCCATACATATTATGGTGTAGTGCTTGTAAAAAGACTGGCGGCAGATCAAAATCAATCACATCTTTCGAACCAACCCCAGCCACTCTCAGTGCCGGTCCCAAGCCCGGATAAATGGGGAGGGTTGCGTTAGGAAGGGCATCCAGCGTAAAACATGTGCCAAATCAAACGTGCGGAGGATCCGCTGTGGCGACCCCTAACGGGAGAAGCCGAAAGAAAGAAAGAAAGAAATTTTATTCTTATGATAATTTTTTGCTTACAAACGTCTTAATAAGTAGATAATTATAATTGAAGGATTATAAGAGACTATAAATTCTACCATGTGTTTAAGTAAAAAATCTGTTTATGTTCAGAGTTCAGAGAAGGTAAGTATAATGAATAATCTAAGGAAAATGAAATAAAGTCTTTGTTTAAAGTGCAGTGTTGTCAGGAAACAGAAGGACGCGAGGCCAGGTAGCATGAATGAATGATTTATTTTTTAATAGCTCATAACATTTAACATGCGCTAATCACGTGTTCTCTATTTTCAATTCACTTCTACTCCCCCTAATGGTTAATTTAAGTATAACACAACAAAGGGTCACCACATGCAGTACAAACTAACTACACCCCAAATTAAACCCCACAATTATATCAGAATCACATTCCAAGCTGCACACATGTGATTTCTATTAAATAATATAATTCTAAATATTTTAATACTCTACTGTGTCCAAACAGGTGAGTGCTACAGGCACTAATGAAGGGTTTACAATCACACACCACTTCCTTGTCTTAACGCCACCTGTTTCCCGCTTCCGCGTTTGAATTGTTGAAGCCCTGCCTCTTTTGTGACGTTGGCATCCCTGATTGGTCATATTTCTCGGTAAACGCACCAATGAAACGGTGCCCTGGACGCGCTTTTATTGTCATGACAACTTTGTTGTGCTGCAGTTCAACACAAACATTTACTGACCACAGCAATGAAGCGCAAACAAACAGCTGAAATGTTTTAATTGTTTTTAGTGATAAGCGTCAAGGTTTTGAACAATCCGCTCTCCAAGACGCCAAAAAAGATTTTTCAGCCAGAAAGAGCGACTTTCAGAAGAAAGAAGGAGAAATAATGACAGATAATAAGACGGTTAACAGCTACAGCTGCTTCTCCTGCTGTCAACTTTATTCAACTTTATTGTCATTGTACAGAGAACAAGTCCAGAGACAATGAAATATAGTTATCATTTAGTTCCTAAAACCACATTAAATATAAATCTGTCATGCAGGAAATATAAAATGATTTTGTACAGGAAGAGCTGTATAATGTTATTGCCAAAGCTAAATCGACAACATGTCAGTTAGATTCAATTCCTACTAAATTACTGAAGGAAGTGTTATATAGAACTGGTGAACCTCTTCTGAATATTATTAACTCTTCACTATCATTAGGACATGTCCCTAAATCCCTCAAGTTAGCAGTTATTAGGCCCCTCATTAAAAAACCTAATCTGGATCCCAACACGCTATCGAATTACAGACCAATTTCAAATCTTCCATTTATGTCTAAGATTTTGGAAAAGATTGTCGCTGCCCAGTTATGTTCCTACCTGCAAGAGAACAATATCTTTAAAGAATTTTAGTCAGGTTTTAGGCCCCATCATAGCACAGAAACTGCTCTAGTTAAAATCACTAATGACCTGTTTTTAGCTTCAGACCAAGGCTTCATCTCGTTGTTGGTTGTTGTCGCTTACAAAATTACATCGGCATTCAGGGACAGGCATTAAGCTGGTTTAAATCCTACCTGTCCGATCGTTACCATTTCGTAGATTTAAATGGAGAGCTATCCATGCTAATGCAAGTAAATTATGGCGTGCCGCAAGGTTCAGTTCTAGGACCCCTGCTCTTCACAATATACATGCTTCCGTTAGGAAATATTATTAGAAGGCATGAAATTAGCTTCCATTGTTATGCTGATGATACTCAGCTATATATCTCATCTAAACCAGGCGATACAGCTTAATAAACTCGGATAACTGAGTGTGTTAAGGAAATAAGAGATTGGATGACCCATAACTTTCTACTTTTAAATTCTGATAAGACTGAGATTTTGCTCATCGGCCCAAAAACTAGTATACAGAAGCTCCAGCATCTCAACCTGCATTTAGACGGATGTTCTGTAACCACTAGTTCAACGGTAAAAGACCTGGGAGTTATTTTCAACAGCAACTTGTCTTTCAAATATCATATCAACCAAGTTGCAAAAACAGCCTTCTTTCACCTTAGAAATATTTCTAAGTTAAGAAACATGTTGTCTATATCTGATGCAGAGAAGCTCGTCCATGCGTTTATGACCTCCAGAATAGACTACTGTAATGCATTACTAGGTGGATGTCCTGCATCATTAATAAACAAGCTTCAGTTAGTCCAGAATGCAGCAGCCAGAGTTCTCACAAGGTCAAGAAAATATGATCACATAACTCCAATCCTATCGTCCCTACATTGGCTTCCTGTTAAGTTTCGAATAGACTACAAACTATTACTTCTCACTTATAAAGCACTAAATGGTTTGGCTCCTATGTATCTATCCAGTCTTTTAACACGCTACGCTCCCTGAGATCTCAAAACTCTGGGCTTCTAGTAGTTCCTAGAATAGCAAAGTCCACTAAAGGTGGTAGAGCATTTTCACATTTAGCTCCTAAACTCTGGAATAGTCTTCCTGACAGTGTTCGGGGCTCAGACACACTCTTCCAGTTTAAGTGCAGATTAAAAACATATCTTTTTAGCAAAGCCTACACATAACACACATCACATATCATAACTTTGTGCTCCAGAACATCTGATCACATGCACATTATCAACTTGTGCTGTTAATATCATGAACAGCAGCTACGCTAATTCCTCTCCACTGCTTCTCTTTCTCTCCCCATCCCGAGAAACCCTGAGGTTTGGCCAGCTCCAGTCACCTCCCACCTCGTGATGATTACGGACCTTTGAAGAAGTAGATGCCGAACTCGCAAACATCCCGAACCATCTAGAGACGTACCATTGCCATTTGGATCCCGCTACATGTGTGGAGTTTGACATTGGACCTCCTGGAGTGTTTAAAGGCTCTGGCATGGAGAAGCTGATGCTGGATCTGTGATGATCACAAATGCTGAGCTTATAAAACTAGGAGCTACTAACCATATAGACTGTATAAGACTGCAGAAAGAACATCACTTATAATCTTATACTCCAGTAATCATGTTAGTTCTCACTCTCCAGTGTTCTGTATTGTTGAAAGATTTATGATCAAACTCTTGATGTAACCCTAACCCAAATGAGGATGGGTTCCCCTTTTGAGTCCGGTTCCTCTCAAGGTTTCTTCCTCATAACATCTAAGGGAGTTTTTCCTTGCCACAGTCGCCACGGCTGCTCATCAGGGACAAATTCACACCATTCACCTTAACTGTTGATTTGTGTAAAGCTGCTTTGAGACAATGTCTGTTGTGAAAAGCGCTATACAAATAAACTTGACTTTACTTGACTTGACTTCACACACTGAGTGAACTGGATGTTCGCCATAGTAGAGAAATTACGTACCCTTAATGTGTTTACTGTAGTGTGTGCTCGTAGTTTTGGTGAATGTCCTCCACTCACTGCTTTCAAACCCTCAAACAGGGAAAAGAGCGCTCTTCCGAAAGCAAAAAAGTCCTTGGTCTTCCCCGGGGTCTCCTCCCAGTGGGACACGCCCAGAACACCTTCCCGGGAAGGCGTCCAGGAGGCATCCGGAACAGATGCCCGAGCCACCTATGAGCTCCTCTCGAGTGACCGAGCTTCTCACCCTATCTCTAAGGGATCGCCCAACCACCCTGCGGAGAAAGCTCATTTCGGCCGCCTGTATCCGGGATCTTGTCCTTTCGGTCATGACCCAGAGCTCATGACCATAGGTGAGAGTAGGAACGTAGATTGACCGGTAAATCAAGAGTTTCGCCTTGCGGCTCAGCTCTTTCTTCACCACGACAGACCGGTACATCGACCGCATTACTGCAGAAGCTGCACCGATCCGTCTGTCAAACTCCCGTTCCATCCTTCCCTCACTCGTGAACAAAACCCCAAGATACTTAAACTCCTCCACTTGAGGCAAGAACTCTCCACCAACCTGAAGTGGGCAAACCACCCTTTTCCGACTGAGGACCATGGCCTTGGATTTGGAGGTGCTGATTCTCATCCCAGCCGCTTCACACTCGGCTGCAAACCGTCCCAGTGATTGCCGAAGGTCTTGGTTTGATGAAGCCAACACGACAACATCATCTGCAAAGAGCGGAGACGAAATCGCGTTGTCACCAAACCGGACACCCTCCGGCCCCTGGCTGCGCCTAGAAATTCTGTCCATAAAAATTATGAACAGAACGGGTGACAAAGGGCAGCCCTGCTGGAGTCCAACATGCACCGGGAACAAGTCTGACTTACTGCCGGCAATGCGAACCAAGCTGCTGCTTTATAAAGCCCCACAGTTATGGAACAACCTTCCAATCAGTGTTCAGGACTCAGACACAGTCTCAGTGTTCAAGTCGAGGTTGAAAACACATTTATTCAGTCAAGCCTTTGATTAGTAGATTTTTTCTCAGGTAAAGGCTCAGATCTGGAGGGAACATGGATATAGAGTGTTTGATGAACTGGGATATTTGTATGCTGTCGTCCCCTCACATTCACTCCCAGTCTCTTATCCCAGAGATCCCTCATGTATGTGTTACCTTCTGCTTCTCCCTTTTAGTTATGCTGCCATAGCGAGTCTTGCTGGAGTCCAAACTGCACAGTGACAAAAACTTTCATACAACAATAAGGACACTTAATAATCCATATCCTTCTCTTCCTGTCACCCTCTTCTCTCTCTCTCTCTCTCTCTCTCTCTCTCTCTCTCTCTCTCTCTCCCTCTCTCTCTCTCTCTCTCTCTCTCTCTCTCTCCTGAGGTTCCAGTGACCACTGTTCCTGCTCCTCTCCCCTCTGTGGATCTTCCCACTTCATCCAGGTCTGCCTCTGGATAGTGTTATCTTCTTGGAGGCCACTCTGTGCAGCTTGGGACGGTTTCTCATCAACACCTTGGGTGGTTCCATGAAATTCCGGAGTAAGAACAGGAGCTTTGAGGATGGATTGGACTGTAGTTAAACAGAAACTTTATTTTAATATAATTTACTTTTTCCCGTGGGCTCACCACCTGCAGGAGGGGCCGTAAGGGACGGTGCTGTGAGGATTGGGCAGCAGTCGAAGGCGGGGGCCTGCTTAGACTGCTGCCCCCGCGACCCGAATTACGGATAAGCGGGAGTGAATGAATGAATGAATGAATGTATGAATAATTTACTTTTGTCACATTTTCCCAACATTTGATCATGTGGATTTTAATTCTTAGTTGAATTTAAATGATGTTCAACACTTTAATAACAGAAACAAAACACACACTATATTTAAACATGTAATTTGTATTAACTATTACAATAAAGATAGATATATTTTTGTACTTTATTATATGTATAACATGTGCTCACATGCTGAATCTAAACCTGCCCAGAGCTTTGCAGATATTTTGCTCTCCACTGCTGCTATTTCCTGTTCTTAATGAATTATTGAGGAAGTTGTGTATTAAGTGATTGATCTGTCGTTTGGCCTTTAGTTTTTCCTTCCATTTATTTCTCTCAGATTCCAAAGTTTCCTCCAGCAGAGCAACACGTTCCTCCAGTCGATCTCTGTCTCTCATCAAATGATCTCTCTCATCCTTTGCAGTCTTCTTCTCTCTTCTCTTCTTCACAGTAAATCAGGGAATCCTGGAGATCCCTGGTGGTTTGGAGCTGTGAGGTGATCATCTCCTCAATGTCTAGTTTGGCCTTCTTTTTTTCTTGCCTGAATTTATATTGCTCAAATTTTAAAGTTTCCTTCAGCTGAGCAACACGTTCCTCCAGTCGCTTTCGGTCTCTCATTAAATTATTTCTCTCATGCTTTGCAATCTTCTTCTCTTCCTTACAGTAAATCAGGGAATTCTGGAGATCCCTAGTGGTTTGGTTGTTTATCTCCTGTTTCCGGTCCTTTTGCTCAGAGGCCAAAGTAGCCTCCAGCTCTTGTACCATCTGTACCAGAATGTCTTTCTCTTCTGTCTCTGGTGTTCTCTTCTGCTTTATCAGATTAAGAAATGAATCCAACTCTGCTGCTACTTTCTCTATGTGTTTCAGTGCCTCCTTCTTTTCAGCAGCCTGTTTAGATTTCTTTTCTCTTATGCTTTGAAAAATCTCTTCCACTTCCATTATTAACTTTATGTCTCGTTACTCACAGTAACTGATCAGAGAAATGAGAAATACTGACTGTTCTGACTTATACAGACTTGTCCTACTGTGACGTCACATAGTGAAGCCCCGCCCTTATTTTGCGACGTCACATCTGTGCTTTCCTGCGCATGTGCTGAATGTTGCAGAATCATAAATGACCAGTAGGTGGCAGTGTGATGTGTATTAGAGCTCACTGTCACAGCAGGTCATTAGAAGTAGTGGAGCTCTAATGACGTCATTAATAGCGAGGACAAGACACACAGCAGTTTGGGATTTTTTTATTGACTTTATTGATTAATTGATTTGGAGTATGATTGTGTTTCTGATCAAAGTAAGTTCATGTGTATGGAGTTAAAACAACCTGTAGATTTCTCACTTCCAGACAGTATTATGAGATGTTCATCTGCTGGAAGTTCATGTTTAATGCTGCATGATTTATAGGATTTATGAGCTGGAAGAAATTTTTCTATATTGGTTTTGTTTTAAACGACTGGTGCATTTTTAGCTTCTTTTTCCCCTCAACTGAAAGGAGGCAGAAGTTGGAAAACATTTTAATTGTGATTATTATAAAACCTGTATGTGAGTATTTTAGGCAAAATGCTGTTTATTTTATTTATTGTAAAACTTTATGCTTCAGATTAGTTTTAGAAAAAACATTTTTACTTAAAAATGTAAAAAATTAAACGTCATTCTGAGTGAAACCAACGGTTTATTAAATGCATTATTCACTAAATAAACATCAATGAAAACTGGATGATTTGTTTTTATTGAATGTAAAAATATTAATTTGAGGATAATTGAACTTAATGAATGGAATAGTTTTGGATTAAATGAAGACTTTACTGAACTAAACAGCACTGAATTCTCCTTTAAATCAACTAAAGTTTACTGAATTAAATACTTATATGAAAATAAATCCGGTTTCTTGAACCCTGTTCGGTTTCAGCCCCACTTTTGGGCCTCACAGCTGAAAATGACCTTCCTGACTTTCAATGGTAAAAGTTTCTGACAACAGTGTGCTACATACACAATTTACATCTCTTTTAAAAGAACACACTTTGGGCTTTACATCATCCAAAGATGCTGAAGTTCCTTAGAAAAAAATGTGTACGTCATAAAACATTTAATTTTTAAAATATATAAATACATGAATTCGGTCCTGAAGCAATCCAGAATAGTGACGGGTTAAAAGTCACATGTGTAATGAGTTTATATTTCACCTTTGAAGAAAATACAATAAAAAGGAGATTCCTATAATCATTATTCTGAGACTGTGTGTAGTCCTTTTCTCCCTCCGTCTGTTTGAGGAAAAGCAGCCTGATAACCAAATGTACTGGGAATAATAACATTCACACAATAAGCATAAGACTGGTATTTGAACATTAGAAAAACAGTAGAAGAAGAAAGTAATGAAAATAAAAGTAGCACAATGCTTCCTTCAGTGCCTCTGTGAATGATGGAGCACATCTGGACCTTCCTTTTATCCTTCCATTCTACAAACAGCACATCCTCTTCTCTCAGCCAGTGATGAGGCCTCGAGGAGCTTTTTTCAGAAGCTTGTTGGTGATGGTTTGAGGGTTTGTGGACTGAATTTTCCCACATGCTCAGATGTTCTTTTTTAGGAGATCTCTAAACAGTGCTGGACTTGTGTAGAAGTCATCAACAAACAGTTTGTAGCCCGTTCCCAACATCTTCTCATCAACAAGTGGCATGACAGATGGTCTACAGACTGGCTGGGGTGTAAAATCCTGATTCCACCTCTCTTCAGGTGTGTTGGGGGATACAACCAGTGAAGACTGGGATTTTCTGTCTCTCACTCTTACTGGTAGAGCTGAAACAGGTGCTGAGTTTGGAGACTGCTTGAACCTCTTTTCTGGTTGATGGCTGGTGTGTGGAACCCACTTCTTCTCAGAAGATTCAACTAAATGTTTGTTGGAGCTGCTATCATGGGCCCTCAACTGCTCAGTTGTATGAATGAGATAATTATAACTTATAACATAGGAAATTGTTCATTTAGTTATAATTTTTCCTATAAAACTTCATTATAATGAACGTAATATCTAATAATGTTAGTAATAACAATAATAATAAATCTGATAGTAATGTTAGCAACAGTGTTCTTTTAATTGAGTCTGAATCGAAAGATTCACTGGTAAATGACTCGATTCCACAGTTGTAGAAAAATCTGTAACATGAAACATTCTGTCTCCTTAAAAATATTTCTTTCTGCAGTCTCACTCAAGAAAAAGAAACTTTTGTTCTGTTTGTGCAAAACCAGCAGCTGGTCAGAAAGTTCCTTCTCTGTTCCTGAGTTAGTTTGAGGGGTTCACCTCAGTCAGCTTCGTCTACGTGGTTTGGCTCGTCATCTTACATCATCGTCTCATTGTAATGAACGGTGTTCCAGCATGAAAAACCCCTGACCTGCATATATACAGACAATAATCAGTTCCCAAACATCTCAACATTCACTGTTTCTAGTTCAATAACAGAACAAATAGCATTCGTACAGTTCAGAGTCTGATTTGAGGTTTGATCAAGTTTACATTGGATTCTAACATGTTTGATTGAGTTCTTGCATGTAGATGATACTTTTAATACATTTAATACTAACTTCATGCAGGTTCTCGCCATAAAGACTGGATTTTATACAAATCTTTTAGACAAAATAAATTGTTTAAATGTAATTAAATCTGTACTCGTTATTTCTACATTATTTATTACATTCATTTTAATCAGCTTCATTTAACTTCAGTTTCATTTATTTATAATCACAAAAATGCAGCTTAAAAATTATACATGTAAAACAGTAAACAGTTTAAGTTTAAGACAGTTTAATATTATTAAGAAAAATATGTTGCTTTGTAAAAGATCAACATCACATATAACTAGACAACAAAACCCCATTAATAATATTTGTACAGAATTAAGTAAAAAGAAAGTCGTGACAGGGCCACTAGAGGGCAGTGTGAGATTTCATATATGTGTAAATCTGCATATAATAAAAATAAAGATTATTATTATAAAATCATAAATATGATTAAATGTAGACCTTTAGGTACTGAAGCACCTCAGTGCAATAAAGTATTACATTCTAAAGTCCAGCAAACACGACATGGGAGTCAATTCCTTGTAGCATTTTCTTGAACTTGGTTTGCAGGAGAAAATCTGGTTTTGTTGAAATAACAGGTTAACAGATGATAACTGGATAAATAACTAATGAATAAATGCTTCATCCAGCTCATTAACATGCAAACTGATGATGAGTTCCATCACCTGCTGTATGAACCTGAACAGAATCCACATTGTATTTCTAGTTGGAGATGCTGAGATTCTCTTTTTATTGAAATCTTTTGATTAAAACAGCAGGATGAGTTACTAAAGCTGAGCTTTTTCTCTCACTGAGACGTGAATTTTGTAGAACTGCTACTGCAATTTTTACATGAGATGCAATAAAATCGTCCACCTACAGAACCTACAGAAACCCAGCGTGACTTCCTGTAACTCAGCGTAACTCCCATGGAGGAGTCTCCCCCGTGTGGGTGGAGGAGGAACTGCTACAGTTTAGAGGCTGATTTAAGGTCAGAGCAAGTTGAGTTGTAACATGTCAATGGTACATTTAATAAATTTAGTACCACCTTCATGCAGGTTCTCAGCATAAATAGTGAATGAACCACATCTGACTCGAAAAGACCGATGTCCAAATACATTTGACCCCACAGTGTGTATCAGTTGAAAAGCAGCAGCTTCAGATCAGTCGCTTTTCCACACTGAGGTTAAGGCCACATCTTGAAAATACACGGTTAAGCAGCCGCACTTTGTGTTGCGTGTCTAATCGTACACGTACGGTACGGGTGCTGGGAGCGGTCAAAATACATGTAAAGACGCTTCAGAACGGCGTTTCCGTTAAGAAACAGAAAAATCAGTGCATTTTATTCACCATATTCAAACATTTAAAAATCTTTTTTAGGTTTGCTCAATCTTTTAAATCATTTTTATTTAGAGTCTCCCTGTTTATTATATTCTTATTTAAAATTTTAATTCATTTTACTGTGGAGTTTTGGAGAAAAGTAAAGGCAAAATCACTCTAAGCATCAGTGCATCTTCAATCATGTCACATATTCAAACATTTACTGGACTTTGGTTTGACAAGTAGTTCTGGAAATCTAACCAGATTTTTTTATGAAATCAACACAACTGCAAAATTCAAACTCTCAGCATTTATTTTTTAAACAGATACACTGCATCCAAAAACACAGACATGAAGAAACCTCTTACAAAGCTATAAAAACACTCGACAAGAAAAACCTTCACATATACACAGCTCACACAAACAGGCGCAAACTTCTATATGCACAGACCCACATCCTCCAGCCAAAATAGTACAATAACTCTCCTTGTCATCAGATATATTCATTGCAAGAACAAGTGTACATGAATAATTCACAATAAGCCGTGTTAAACTTTACATTCAACTGTTCAAAAACTGTCTTCAATTCCCAATCATAGTAAAAAACAAGGAAAGAGGAAGCAGTACAAGCGAACAAGAAAACAGTTAGTTTAAACAGATTTCAAGAATCCCAATTTCCCACTTAAAACAATGAGATCTAAAAACAACAATGCTCTTACACTTTAAACCAGTACAACCATTAAACAGTAGCAAAATGGAAAAAAGCTTTTGTTTGTTTTCTGTCTTATCGCAGCAATTTGGTATTCAAAGAGTCTGATCCAACTCCAATAAACAGCTGCTGTATCACTTCAAAAGGGAATTTTAGTTCCTTTGTGTAGTGAAGATGTAATGCATACACCAGGCCCATCAGGTTCAGAAAAGCATTAGGAATGTCAGTCAGGTGACGCATTACCACTTCTTCCTCAATCACCAGGGCAACGTCATTGTAGAATGCTGGGAGAGGTTCCATCACATTTTCCACCACCACAAGAATTCCAATCACCACACCCTGGATCACATCCTCTTCACGGTCACTGGGCTTTATAGAATGTAAACAAAACAAGGTATTATTACTTAAAAGCAATTACACAAATATAGTCCCAGTCCCCTGCAAATTGAGAGATCTAATGTTTCATTTTCCCTGGTTTTGCCTTCCATGTATTAGCTTACCTCGCATATCTTCATGAATTTTGAAGGAGTCCCTCGCATGTACCATGGCAGATGCAGCAATGCTGCTGTCCTCATCTTTTGCTTTGTTGTCTGTAAAATATAATAGTTAAAGTACCAGGTTTATTCTTTCAATCCTTTGTTTTTCTTTATCATTTCTCCCCCTCCCTCATTCTTTGATGCTTTTGAAAAAATGTAAACTTTTTTTAAATTTGCACATTTACACTTGTATACTTTTATTGTAAATAAATTGACAATGATGTGTGCAACAACAAATTTTTTTTTTAACCAAAATAAGATTTCATAGTGGATGTAACACGCTCATGCCACTTAATTCAGGGGTGTCTAATCCTGCTGGATAGGTTACCAAAGATATTATCATTTACTCATCAACATGCCACTCCAAACATTCATTCAATAAAATGAAAACGAATAGTGGCTAGGCTGTTCAGCTCTAAAAAGCAAAGAATTCTGTTAAAGTAGTGGATCACTCATGTTACCATTTTTTAACATTTTTTTAAAGATAACTTTGTGTAATAAACCGATCATATCAGTTTTTATGTTACCATGACATAATACATCAAACCTCAGTTGTTCTTGTGTCACAACATTTGATCAAAAGAACCAATGAGGTTTGATATTAATCTAGTAGCGAATACAAACTTTATTCTAAACAAAGACTGAACTTTTTATGTTTTCATCATACAAAGAGAATGTATGTTTACAATGTTTACTAAATGTGCATACACAATCTTTATAGATGCATGGGAGTGGACAGTGACTTGCCTGATGGCAGTGTCTCAGCTTGTAATGTGTGATTAGGGCACGCTGGTTGGATGAGGAAAATCTACAAATCTTGCAACACCACCTCATTGATATGGAGTTGTGCTTCCACTCTACTTGCACTGTACTGATCCTACAAATAAAAAAAACAATAAACTCCATCAAAGTACACATACACGTTAAACACAGAAATATTCACTGAACATCTTACTTACCAAATACAATGAGGATAAAAGTATAAACTTCTATGACTGGGTGATACATTGAATATTATAGTGATGATATTGCTGGCATTATGAAATTAAGCGACGCTGTAAATAAAGCTTTTATTAGCTGAAAATGTTACTACAGTTCATGATTCTTCAGGGCTTCATAGATAACACAAATGACAAAAGTTTAATTATGTGATTATTAAACTACAAAAAGTTGTGATGTTACATTAATGCAAGATCAACACGCAAGTTAGCTATACAGAAGACACCGTTTGCACGTGCTCAGGTGTATGTCTGTTTCTTAAACGATCAGTCGTTATTTTTTAAATACATTTTTTTTACAAATTATTGACTGAGCGTTTAAGAAACATAAGTCAATCAAGCATTTTGATCAATCAAACACGAATCATCACGTCCAGAGTCATCACTGTTACACAATCAGTCATTTTCCGCAAACCGGTTCTTTCGGACAGTTCGTTTTAATGAACCGATTAAAAACCCCATGAAAATACAATTAAAGACATTTAAATAAACAAATGTGTAATCATAGTGTTCTGATGGGCAAACAGATTTTTTTCTTATAGTCTTATAAATTAAACTAGTCTCCATTACCTTTTAACAGAGACGAGGATTAAGCTCATAAAGCTTAAACTAGAACATGCTCAACACAACAGGTCTCACTTCAGTGAACTGTATTCAGTATTAATGAAGTTCGCAACATGTGATTGACTACGGTGAGCGCTAACGAAACAAGTCTTAATTAACATTAATGAAAATATGCTTACTCTACATTATTTGCAGTGAATAAAGTTCATCTGTAATCGCGAGCTCCTTCATCTTTTCTGGCATGATCAGCAACTTCAAGTGCAGAAAATGGTGGATGGTGCCTCTGTCTCAACTTCGTTAAAATAGTACGGTTTAATGACGTAGAGTTTCTGGCACATGCACATTACAGAGAAAATTGATAGAACTTATGTTTTATTGTTATATGAACTTGTTATTTAAAGTTTTCCATTTCCCATCAAGTCGAGGTTGTTAGAACTCATCCAGTTGTGTAGTGAAGAACTGCAAGTTGACAGGACATGATTTTACATGTTCACCTGACTAAAACTCTTAATCATTTTTACAGTGTATTACTTTCCTCTGACCTCTGGTATAACTGTTATTAATTTACTCTGACCTCTGGTATAACTGCTATTAATTTACTCTGACCTCTGGTATAACTGCTATTATTAATTTACTCTGACCTCTGGTATAACTGTTATTAATAATTTACTCTGATATCTGGTATACCCCTGGTGGTCTAGTGGTTCAGATGCAGCGCTCATACCGCTGCGACCCAGGTTCGATCCCCGGTCAGGGAACCAACCCCAGCCACTTTCAGTGCCGGTCCCAAGCCCGGATAAATTGGGAAGGGTTGCGTTAGGAAGGGCATCCAGCGTAAAACGTGCGCCAAATCAAAAACGTGCGGAGGATCCGCTGTGGCGACCCCTAACGGGAGACGCCGAAAGAAATTTGACCCTGATATCTGGTATACCTGCTATTTACTTTGAGCTCTGGTATAACTTCTATTAATTTACTCTGACCTCTGGTGTAACTGTTATTAATTTACACTGAGCTCTGGTATAACTGTTATTAATTTACTCTGACCTCTGGTATAACTGTTATTAATTTACTCTGATATTAATTTAATCTGATCTCTGGTATAACTGCTATTAATTTACTCTGATATTAATGTAATCTGACTTCTGGTATACCTGCTATTAATTTACTCTGATCTCTTGTATAACTGCTATTCATTTACTCTGACCTCTGGTATAACTGTTATTAATTTACTCTGACCTCTGGTATAACTGTTATTAATTTACTCTGATATTAATTTAATCTGATCTCTGGTATAACTGCTATTAATTTACTCTGATATTAATGTAATCTGACTTCTGGTATAACTGCTATTAATTTACTCTGATCTCTTGTATAACTGCTATTCATTTACTCTGACCTCTGGTATAACTGTTATTAATTTACTCTGACCTTTGGTATAACTGCTATTAATTTACTCTGACCTCTGATATAACTGTTATTAATTTACTCTGATCTCTGGTATAACTGTTATTAATTTACTCTGATCTCTGGTATAACTGCTATTAATTTACTCTGATCTCTGGTATAACTGATATAAATTTAATCTGGTCTCTGGTATAACTGCTATTAATTTACTCTGACCTCTGCTATAACTGCTATTAATTTACTCTGACCTCTGCTATAACTGCTATTAATTTACTCTGACCTCTGGTATAACTGTTATTCAATTACAATGACCTCTGGTATAACTGCTATTAATAATTTACTCTGACCGCTGGTATAACTGCTATTAATTTACTCTGATCTCTGGTATAACTGTTATTATTAATTTACACTGATCTCTGGTATAACAGCTATTATTAATTTACACTGATCTCTGGTATAACTGTTATTAATTTACACTGAGCTCTGGTATAACTGCTATTATTAATTTACTCTGATCTCTGGTATAACTGTTATTAATTTACTCTGACCTCTGGTATAACTGCTATTATTAATTTACTCTGATCTCTGGTATAACTGTAAATAATTTACTCTGAGCTCTGGTATAACTGCTGATAATTTACTCTGACCTCTGGTATACCTGCTATTTGCTCTGACCTCTGGTATAACTGTTATTAATTTACTCTGACCTCTGGTATAACTGCTATTATTAATTTACTCTGACCTCTGGTATAACTGCTATTATTAATTTACTCTGTTCTCTGATATAACTGTTATTAATTTACTCTGACCTCTGGTATAACTGCTATTATTAATTTACTCTGTTCTCTGGTATAACTGGTATTAATTTTCTCTGACCTCTGGTACAACTGTTATTAATTTACTCTGACCTCTGGTATAACTGTTATTAATAATTTACTCTGACCTCTGGTATAACTGCTATTTACTCTGACCTCTGGTATAACTGCTATTTACTCTGAACTGTTATTATTAATTTAATCTGATCTCTGGTATAACTGCTATTAATTTACTCTGACCTCTGGTATAACTGCTATTTGCTCTGACCTCTGGTATAACTGTTATTAATTTATTTTGACCTCTGGTATAACTGTTATTAATTTACTCTGACCTCTGGTATAACTGCTATTATTAATTTACTCTGACCTCTGGTATAACTGCTATTAATAATTTCTCTGTTCTCTGATATAACTGTTATTAATTTACTCTGACCTCTGGTATAACTGCTATTATTAATTTACTCTGTTCTCTGGTATAACTGGTATTAATTTTCTCTGACCTCTGGTACAACTGTTATTAATAATTTACTCTGACCTCTGGTATAACTGCTATTTACTCTGACCTCTGGTATAACTGCTATTTACTCTGAACTGTTATTATTAATTTAATCTGATCTCTGGTATAACTGCTATTAATTTACTCTGACCTCTGGTATAACTGCTATTTGCTCTGACCTCTGGTATAACTGTTATTAATTTATTTTGACCTCTGGTATAACTGTTATTAATTTATTCTGACCTTTGGTATAACTGCTCTTATTAATTTACTCTGACCTCTGGTATAGCTGCTATTAATTTACTCTGACCTCTTGTATAACTGCTATTAATTTACTCTGACCTCTGGTATAACTGTTATTGATTTACTCTGCTAATAATTTACTCTGGTCTCTGGTATAACTGCTATTAATTTATTTTGATCACTGGTATAACTGCTATTAATTTACTCTGACCTCTTGTATGACTGCTATTAATAATTTACTCTGATCTCTGGTATAACTGCTATTAATTTACTCTGACCTCTGGTATAACTGTTATTAATTTACTCTGATCTCTGGTATAACTGCTATTAATAATTTACTCTAATCTCTGGTGAAACTGTTTTTAATTTACTCTGACCTCTGGTATAACTGCTATTAATTTACTCTGATCTCTGGTATAACTGCTATTATTAATTTACTCTGACCTCTGGTATAACTGCTATTAATTTACTCTGAGCTCTGGAATAACTGCTGATAATTTACTCTGACCTCTGGTATAACTGCTATTAATTTACTCTGAGCTCTGGTATAACTGCTGATAATTTACTCTGACCTCTGGTATAACTGCTATTAATTTACTCTGACCTCTGGTATAACTGCTATTAATTTACTCTGAGCTCTGGTATAACTGCTATTATTAATTTACTCTGACCTCTGGTATAACTGCTATTATTAATTTACTCTGATCTCTGGTATAACTGCTATTAATTTACCTCTGACCTCTGGTATAACTGCTATTAATTTAAACTGAGCTCTGGTATAACTGCTGATAATTTACTCTGACCTCTGGTATACCTGCTATTTGCTCTGACCTCTGGTATAACTGTTATTAATTTACTCTGATCTTTGGTATAACTGCTATTATTAATTTACTCTGACCTCTGGTATAACTGTTATTAATTTACTCTGACCTCTGGTATAACTGCTATTATTAATTTACTCTGTTCTCTGGTAGAACTGGTATTAATTTTCTCTGACCTCTGGTACAACTGTTATTAATTTACTCTGACCTCTGGTATAACTGTTATTAATAATTTACTCTGACCTCTGGTATAACTGCTATTTACTCTGAACTGTTATTATTAATTTAATCTGATCTCTGGTATAACTGCTATTAATTTACTCTGACCTCTGGTATAACTGCTATTTGCTCTGACCTCTGGTATAACTGTTATTAATTTATTTTGACCTCTGGTATAACTGTAATTAATTTATTCTGACCTTTGGTATAACTGCTATTATTAATTTACTCTGACCTCTGGTATAGCTGCTATTAATTTACTCTGACCTCTCGTATAACTGCTATTAATTTACTCTGACCTCTGGTATAACTGTTATTGATTTACTCTGCTAATAATTTACTCTGGTCTCTGGTATAACTGCTATTAATTTAATTTGATCACTGGTATAACTGCTATTAATTTACTCTGACCTCTTGTATAACTGCTATTAATAATTTACTCTGATCTCTGGTATAACTGCTATTAATTTACTCTGACCTCTGGTATAACTGCTATTAATAATTTTCTCTGATCTCTGGTATAACTGTTATTAATTTTCTCTGATCTCTGGTATAACTGCTATTAATAATTTTCTCTGACCTCTGGTATAACTGCTATTAATAATTTTCTCTGATCTCTGGTATAACTGCTATTAATTTACAATGGGCTCTGGTATAACTGCTATTACTTTACTCTGACCCATGGTATAACTGATATATCAATAATTATTGTTTATTATTATGATTATTATTATTATTATTATTAGCAGAAGCTGAAGTATGGGATTACACAATGGAAAGTCAAAAGCGGAGTCACACAGTATAATAGGGATTCTGGGGCTGGTTCTTCCTACAGTCTATCAACATGATCCGTGAGTCAGACATGTCTTGTGTCACTGTGGTGAAATCATGTCATTTACATTCGGTTTGACAGCAACTTCATTCAGTTTCTATTTATGGGCTCTGGTGCGATACTGTACCTCCTTTGCAAGAAGTTTTGGTTTGGAGCATAGGTCCTGCTTTATTTGTTTAAAGGATCAATTCCTCCAAGCCTTATTGCTTCTCTTTTCTCATGGGATTTCAGCAGAATACACATCTGCCACATTCAGAAAAGAAAAGAATAAATGTGAGTGCAGGCAGAGAGCAGAGCTGTATATAAGTGTACAGAGATCTGATACTTTAGTAGAAACTTAAGTGATGCTCGTCAACATTTTCATTGCTTGTGCTACATAAATATCACTGCGAAATATTCAAAAGCGGGACCTCCAGAGCGCCTGCAAACTGCGCTGCCAAAGACATTGCCAAAATGCCTTAGTGTAAGAGAATGTCCTGGTTCTACCACCTGGTAGGGGAAAGTGTATTGGATCTCTGGAGCATGAAAAAAAAAGTTTAAGGACCCATGTTCTGGAGCTCAGCAGAGCCTCTGTGCTCTTTTGGTCTTGAGATGTTGCATGGTGAGCCTTTGGTTCTTCTGTTTTTCAGGGGGATTTCATCTAAGGAACATTATACAAATTTCAGGGACTCTGAAGCTCAGACAAGCCGTGGCACATTGTTCGGCAGGTGCGACGTCGGATGGTGATGTCCTGGATCTGCTGCACTACAGCCACAGCACGAGCCGGCAAGTGCATAATACCATAAGGTTTTATCACGGTATTCAATTCTGTGAAAAAATGTTTTTATATGGTGTACGACACAGAAATAAGAATTAAAATGACATTTATCTTCCTGAATCGCACTGGATGGTTGTGTGGAAGATGAGCGAACATGTTGGACGTGTTCCGGTGTTTGGCTGCTACTTTCCCTCCACATGTTTCACACAAAGGGAAATCGTCTTCCACCTGCAGTCCCTCAGCATTTTCCGCTACCCAATATATTTCCAAATCTTTGACTTTACCCTTTTAGAAGGGGCATAAATTATCGTCAGTGTTCCACCTCACGCCATGCTTCTCCTTCACGTGGAGACTGTTTACATCAGAGTGCGCATGTCTCTTTTACACAGCATACACGCAGTGTACTAGCATGAAAAAGCAGCTAAGACACGTTCTAAACTTCTGCATTTGGATCTACAATTATTCACCCTGTTTTGAAATGTCTGCGATAAAAATACTGTGCATATTCATTACCGCGATTTACTGCATTACCGAATACCGGCACATGTCTTATACTAATCTATCGATATATCATCATCATCATCATCATCATCATCTTCTCCCGCTTATCCGCGGCCGGGTCGCGGGGCAGCAGTCTAAGCATAGATGCCCAGACTTCACTCTCCCTAGACACTTCTTCCGGGGGGACACCGAGGCGTTCCCAGGCCAGCCGGGAGACATAGTCTTCCCGGGAAGGCGTCCAGGAGGCATCCGGAACAGATGCCCGAACCACCTCAGCTGACCCCTCTCGATGTGGAGGAGCAGCGGCTCTACTCTGAGCTCCTCCCGAGTGACCGAGCTTCTCACCCTATCTCTAAGGGATCGCCCAGCCACCCTGCGGAGAAAGCTCAATTCGGCCGCCTGTATTCGGGATCTTGTCCTTTTGGTCATGACCCCGAGCTCATGACCATAGGTGAGAGTAGGAACGTAGATTGACCGGTAAATCGAGAGTTTCGCCTTGCGGCTCAGCTCTTTCTTCACCACGGCAGACCGGTACATCGACCGCATTACTGCAGAAGCTGCACCGATTTGTCTGTCAATCTCCCGTTCCGCCCTTCCCTCACTCGTGAACATAACCCCAAGATAACTCCACTTGCGGCAGGAACTCTCCACCAACCTGAAGTGGGCAAGCCACCCCTTTCCGACTGAGGACCATGGCCTCGGATTTGGAGGTGCTGATTCTAATCCCAGCCGCTTCACACTCGGCTGCAAACCGTTCAGGTGCATGCTGAAGGTCCGGGTCTGATAAAGCCAACACGACATCATCATCTGCAAAGAGCAGAGACGAAATTGTGTTGTCACCAAACCGGACACCCTCCGGAGTCCAACATGCAACGGGAACAAGTCTGACTTACTGCCGGCAATGCGAACCAAGCTCCTGCTTCGGTTGTAAAGGGCCACGGACCCCATACTCCCGGAGCTCCCTCCACAGGCCGCCGCAAGGGACACAGTCGAATGCCTTTTCCAAATCCACAAAACACATGTGGACTGGTTGGGCAAACTCCCATGAACCCTCCAGCACCCTGTAGAGGGTATAGAGCTGGTCCAGTGTTCCACGGCCTGGACGAAAAACACACTGTTCCTCCTGAATCCGAGGTTCTACTATCAGCCGTATTCTCCTCTCCATACCCTGGCATAGACTTTCCCAGGTAGGCTGAGTAGTGTGATCCCCCTATAGTTGGAACACACCCTCCGGTCCCCCTTCTTAAAAAGAGGGACCACCACCCCGGTCTGCCATTCCAGAGGCACTGTCCCCGACCGCCACGCGATGCTGCATAGGCGTGTCAGCCAAGACAGCCCCACAACATTCAGAGACTTGAGGTACTCAGGGCGGATCTCATCCACCCCCGGTGCCTTGCCACCGAGGAGTTTCTTTACTACCTCGGTGACTTCAGCTTGGGTGATGGACGAGTCCACCTCTGAGCCCTCAGCCTCTGCTTCCTCAATGGAAGACTTGACGGCGGGATTGAGGAGATCCTCGAAGTATTCCTTCCACCGTCCAACGACATCCCCAGTTGAGGTCAACAGCTCCCCACCTCCACTATAAACAGCATTGGTAGGGCACTGCTTCCCTCTCCTGTGGTGCCGGACGGTTTGCCAGAATCTCTTCGAGGCCAGCCGATAGTCCTTCTCCATGGCCTCACCGAACTCCTCCAAGGCCCGAGTTTTTGCCTCCACAACCACCCGGGCTGCAGTTCGCTTGGCCTGCCGGTACCCGTCAGCTGCTTCAGGAGTCCCACAAGCCAACCAGGCCCGATAGTACTCCTTCTTCAGCTTGACGGCATCCCTTACTACCGGTTGCCACCACGTCACTGTCGCTGCACACGTGGGCATTGAAGTCTCCCAGTAGAACGACGGAGTCCCAAGTCGGAGAACTGTCCAGCACCCCTCCCAGAGACCCCAAGAAGGCCGTTTACTCTACACTTCCGTTTGGCCCGTAGGCACACACGACAGTGAGAGACCTATCCCCGACATGTAGGCGCAGGGAAACGATCGATATATATCCCTGTGAAACACCCTTTCAAAAAGTTTTGGTTCAAGCATAGGTTCTGATATCGGTAGGTGAAAGATCATGCTTTACGATCCTTATGGTGCCATTTTCTTCTGTTATTCCAGTGGATTCTCATCCTTCACATTCAGAAAAAAAAGAATAAATGTGAGAGCAGGCAGAGAGCAGAGCTGTATATAAGTGTACAGAGATCTGATACGTCAGTAGAAACTTAACTCTAATGGACTGTGAAGATGGAGAGTCATGATTTCAGCAGGACTCTATGCCACCACTAGCACAAAGAATAATACATTGGTTAGAATGAAAGTTAAGGAAGCAGAAACATCATGTGAAACCAAATGAAATTTACCTAGCGGTTCTGATTTCACCACAGTGACACAAGACATGTCTCTGGACCCTGAACCATGAGCACTGACTCCCCATAGAACCATAATCTGACGTGGCTTAGTGCACACAAACGCCCTGGTTCTGTCACCTTGTAAAGGATTTGGCCTTCATCTCTGCAGCCTGATAAAACATTACAAAGACTCATCCTCTGGAGCTCAGAGCAGCCACGGTGTTCATTTGGGTGCATGGGATCCCCTCCCACAATATCCAACATCCCATGCCCAGAAGAGAGCACCGTGGCTGCTATGAGCTCCAGGGGAATCTCCATAGGAGTTTGAAATTTCCCAACAAGGCAACAGAACCAGAGGGGGGAGGGTGCAGGGAAAGAGAAAGAAAAGCCCATGAATCAGCTTCCTTTCTCTGGCTCAAACCTCCAGACGCACATAGGCGTTTCGAGTGCTTGGCCCCCTTCGATCGCTACCGTCCCCCGATATCCAAACGACACATCAATCAAGAAACTAAAAAGTTGAACCTCCAGAACGCCTGCAAAAAGCCATCAGACGGACTGGAACGATGCAAGCCAACGCCCTGGTTCTGCCACGCCGTCACGGATTTTGTCTCTCACGCCAGACACTTTGTCATATATCAAAGCAAACAGCCCTTTGGGGTGAATTGCATCATGGGAGATGGCATTACCCTTCTTGTGCAGAAGGGCATTATGGGTGTCAAAATGGGCGCGGTCATCAAAATACATGAAGGGGGACAAGTGACATATCGACGGACTCAGCGTAGCAAAGGGAGTTGGACTGTGGGTAATATAATGACATCACGTGACGTCACGTCAAGCTACGCCCCCACCATTAGTCCAAATAAGCACGAAAAAAAACATGCTCAGAAATGGGCGTGTGATATGTCTAAGTACTCGGCACAGTGGGGGGAGTTGAACCCCGGCTGAATCGAAGACGTCACGTGACGTCACAGGCCACGCCCACCGAGCAAACCTGTTAGCTTACCGTGTCCCTAAACTCGTTTGGACCCGGACGTGTGACACATCAAACCGCTCGGCACGGTCTGGGTAATATCCGGCGGAGTGCCATATCTACGCCGCGTGACGTCACAAGACGTCAGGTGAACGCGAACGCACAAAAAAACACAAAACGACAAAACTCCGGAGACACGGGTGTGTGACACGTCTAAACACTCGGCACCGCGAGGCGAGTTGGACGCTGGGTCATGTGATTACGCCTTGTGTCATCACATGCCCCGCCCCCTGTCTGTCTTTGCTCTGATCTCTGGTATAACTGCTATTACTTTACTCTGACCTCTGGTATAACTGCTATTAATTTACTCGGACCTCTGGTATAACTGCCGTAACTTTACCTTTACCCTGACCGCTGGTATAACTGCTATTAATTTACTCTGACCTCTGGTATAACTGCTATTATTAATTTACTCTGACTTCTGGTATAACTGCTGTTAATTTACTCTGACCTCTGGTATAACTGTTATTAATAATTTTCTCTGATCTCTGGTATAACTGTTATTATTTTCTCTGACCTCTGGTATAACTGCTATTAATAATTTTCTCTGATCTATGGTATAACTGCTATTAATTTACTCTGACCTCTGGTATAACTGCTATTATTAATTTAATCTGACCTCTGGTACAACTGTTATTAATTTACTCTGACCTCTGGTATAACTGTTATTAATTTACTCTGACCTCTGGTATAACTGCTATTAATTTACTCTGACCTCTGGTATAACTGTTATTAATTTACCCTGACCGCTGGTATAACTACTATTAATTTACTCTGACCTCTGGTATAACTGCTATTAATTTACTCTGACCTCTGGTATAACTCCTATTATTAATTTAGTCTGATCTCTGGTATAACTGTTATTAATTTACACTGACCTCTGGTATAACTGCTATTATTAATTTACTCTGATCTCTGTTATAACTGCTATTATTAATTTACTCTGACCTCTGGTATAACTGAATTCATTCATCATCTTCTCCCGCTTATCCGTAATTCGGGTCGCGGGGGCAGCAGTCCAGGTACACTTACGAGAAAATCAAGGACCGTGACATGGGGCCACCTTCCCGTGGCCTCACCACCTGCAGGAGGGATCGTAAGGGACTGGTGCTGAGAGGTATAACTGCTATTATTAATTTAATCTGATCTCTGGTATAACTGCTATTAATTTACTCTGACCTCTGGTATAACTGCTATTATTAATTTACTCTGATCTCTGGTATAACTGCTATTAATTTATTTTGATCTCTGGTATAACTGCTATTATTAATTTACTCTGATCTCTGGTATAACTGCTATTAATTTATTTTGATCTCTGGTATAACTGCTATTATTAATTTACTCTGACCTCTGGTATAACTGCTATTATTAATTTACTCTGATCTCTGGTATAACTGTTATTAATTTACTCTGACATCTGGTATAACTGCTATTATTAATTTACTCTGATCTCTGGTATAACTGCTATTAATAATTTACTCTGACCTCTGGTATAACTGCTATTAATTTACTTTGACCTCTGGTATAACTGCTATTAATTTACTCTGATCTCTGGTATAACTGTTATTATTAATTTACACTGATCTCTGGTATAATTGCTATTATTAATTTACACTGATCTCTGGTATAACTGTTATTAATTTACTCTGATCTCTGGTATAACTGCTATTAATTTACACTGATCTCTGGTATAACTGCTATTATTAATTAACTCTGATCTCTGGTATAACTGCTATTATTAATTTACTCTGATCTCTGCTATAACTGTTATTAATTTACTCTGACTTCTGGTATAACTGTTATTAATTTACTCTGATCTCTGGTATAACTGCTATTAATTTACTCTGACCTCTGGTATAACTGCTATTATTAATTTACTCTGACCTCTGGTATAACTGTTATTAATTTACTCTGGTCTCTGGTATAACTGCTATTAATTTACACTGATCTCTGGTATAACTGCTATTATTAATTTACATTGATCTCTGGTATAACTGCTATTAATTTACACTGATCTCTGGTATAACTGCTAATATTAATTTACTCTGATCTCTTGTATAACTGCTATTATTAATTTACTCTGATCTCTGCTATAACTGCTATTAATTTACTCTGACCTCTGGTATAACTGTTATTAATTTACTCTGATCTCTGGTATAACTGCTATTAATTTACTCTGACCTCTGGTATAACTGCTATTATTAATTTACTCTGACCTCTGGTATAACTGTTATTAATTTACTCTGGTCTCTGGTATAACTGCTATTAATTTACACTGATCTCTGGTATAACTGCTATTATTAATTTACATTGATCTCTGGTATAACTGCTATTAATTTACACTGACCTCTGGTATAACTGCTATTATTAATTTACTCTGATCTCTGGTATAACTGCTATTATTAATTTACTCTGATCTCTGGTATAACTTATTAATTTACTCTGACCTCTGGTATAACTGCTATTATTAATTTACTCTGATCTCTGGTATAACTGTTATTAATTTACTCTGACATCTGGTATAACTGCTATTAATAATTTACTCTGATCTCTGGTATAACTGCTATTAATAATTTACTCTGACCTCTGGTATAACTGCTATTAATTTACTCTGACCTCTGGTATAACTGCTATTAATTTACTCTGATCTCTTTTATAACTGTTATTATTAATTTACACTGATCTCTGGTATAATTGCTATTATTAATTTACACTGATCTCTGGTATAACTGTTATTAATTTACTCTGATCTCTGGTATAACTGCAATCAATTTACACTGATCTCTGGTATAACTGCTATTATTAATTTACTCTGATCTCTGGTATAACTGCTATTATTAATTTACTCTGATCTCTGCTATAACTGTTATTAATTTACTCTGACTTCTGGTATAACTGTTATTAATTTACTCTGACCTCTGGTATAACTGTTATTAATTTACTCTGATCTCTGGTATAACTGCTATTAATTTACACTGATCTCTGGTATAACTGCTATTATTAATTTACTCTGATCTCTTGTATAACTGCTATTATTAATTTACTCTGATCTCTGCTATAACTGCTTTTAATTTACTCTGATCTCTGGTATAACTGCTATTAAGTTATTATCAAGAAAATACGATCATATAACCCCAATCTTATCGTCCCTACATTGGCTTCCTATTAAGTTTCGAATAGACTACAAACTACTGCTACTCACTTTTAAAGCACTAAATGGTTTGGCTCCCATGTATCTATCCAGTCTCTTAACACGCTACAATCCGTCACGCTCCCTGAGATCTCAAAACTCTGGGCTTCTAGTAGTTCCTAGAATAGCAAAGTCCACTAAAGGCGGTAGAGCATTTTCACATTTAGCTCCTAAACTCTGGAATAGTCTTCCTGACAGTGTTCGGGGTTCAGATACACTCTCCCAGTTTAAGTGCAGATTAAAAACATATCTTTTTAGCAAAGCCTACACATAACACACATCACACACATCACATCACAACCTTGTGCTCCAGAATATATGATCACATGCACATTATCAACTTGTGCTGTTAATATCATGAACAGCAGCTACGCTAATTCCTCTCCACTGCTTCTCTTTCTCTCCCCATCCCGAGGCTTCCTGAGGTTTGGCCAGCTCCAGTCACGTCCCACCTCGTGAAGATTTTGGACCTATGGATGATCATGGAGAAGTAGATGCCGAGTGTTTAAAGGCCCTGGCATGGAGAAGCTGATGCTGGATCTATGATGATCACAAATTGTTCTGTATTGTTGAAAGATTTATGACCAAACTTTTGATGTCACCCATATGAGGATGGGTTCCCCTTTGAGTCTGGTTCCTCTCAAGGTTTCTTCCTCATATCATCTAAGGGAGTTTTTCCTTGCCACTGTCGCCACGGCTGCTCATCAGGGACAAACGCACACCATTCACCTTCACTGTTGTTTTCTGTAAAGCTGCTTTGAGACAATGTCTGTTGTGAAAAGCGCTATACAAATAAACTTGACTTGACTTGACTTGACTATTACTTTACTCTGACCTCTGGTATAACTGTTATTAATTTATTCTGACCTCTGGTATAACTGCTATTTACTATGACCTCTGGTATAACTGCAATTAATAATTTACTCTGATCTCTGGTATAACTGCTATTAATAATTTACTCTGATCTCTGGTGAAACTGTTATTAATTTACTCTGACCTCTGGTATAACTGCTATTAATTTACTCTGATCTCTGGTATAACTGCTATTAATAATTTACTCTGACCTCTGGTATAACTGCTGATAATTTACTCTGACCTCTGGTATAACTGCTATTTGCTCTGACCTCTGCTATAACTGTTATTAATTTACTCTGATCTCTGATATAACTGCTATTATTAATTTACTCTGACCTCTGGTACAACTGTTATTAATTAACTCTGACCTCTGGTATAACTGCTATTATTAATTTACTCTGACCTCTGGTACAACTGTTATTAATTTACTCTGACCTCTGGTATAACTGTTATTAATAATTTACTCTGACCTCTGGTATAACTGCTATTTACTCTGACCTCTGGTATAACTGCTATTTACTCTGAACTGTTATTATTAATTTAATCTGATCTCTGGTATAACTGCTATTAATTTACTCTGACCTCTGGTATAACTGCTATTTGCTCTGACCTCTGGTATAACTGTTATTAATTTATTTTGACCTCTGGTATAACTGTTATTAATTTATTCTGACCTTTGGTATAACTGCTATTATTAATTTACTCTGACCTCTGGTATAGCTGCTATTAATTTACTCTGACCTCTCGTATAACTGCTATTAATTTACTCTGACCTCTGGTATAACTGTTATTGATTTACTCTGCTAATAATTTACTCTGGTCTCTGGTATAACTGCTATTAATTTAATTTGATCACTGGTATAACTGCTATTAATTTACTCTGACCTCTTGTATAACTGCTATTAATAATTTACTCTGATCTCTGGTATAACTGCTATTAATTTACTCTGACCTCTGGTATAACTGCTATTAATAATTTTCTCTGATCTCTGGTATAACTGTTATTAATTTTCTCTGATCTCTGGTATAACTGCTATTAATAATTTTCTCTGACCTCTGGTATAACTGCTATTAATAATTTTCTCTGATCTCTGGTATAACTGCTATTAATTTACAATGGGCTCTGGTATAACTGCTATTACTTTACTCTGACCCATGGTATAACTGATATATCAATAATTATTGTTTATTATTATGATTATTATTATTATTATTATTATTAGCAGAAGCTGAAGTATGGGATTACACAATGGAAAGTCAAAAGCGGAGTCACACAGTATAATAGGGATTCTGGGGCTGGTTCTTCCTACAGTCTATCAACATGATCCGTGAGTCAGACTTGTGTCACTGTGGTGAAATCATGTCATTTACATTCGGTTTGACAGCAACACCCATCTTCCACACAACCGTCCAGTGCGATTCAGGAAGATAAATGTCATTTTAATTCTTATTTCTGTGTCGTACACCATATAAAAACATTTTTTCACAGAATTGAATACTGTGATAAAACCTTACGGTATTATGCACTTGCCGGCTCGTGCTGTGGCTGTAGTGCAGCAGATCCAGGACATCACCATCCGACGTCGCACGTGCCGAACAATGTGCCACGGCTTGTCTGAGCTTCAGAGTCCCTGAAATTTGTCTAATGTTCCTTAGATGAAATCCCCCTGAAAAACAGAAGAACCAGAGGCTCACCATGCAACATCTCAAGACCAAAAGAGCACAGAGGCTCTGCTGAGCTCCAGAGCATGGGTCCTTAAACTTTTTTTTTCATGCTCCAGAGATCCAATCCACTTTCCCCTACCAGGTGGTAGAACCAGGACATTCTCTTACACTAAGGCATTTTGGCAATGTCTTTGGCAGCGCAGTTTGCAGGCGCTCTGGAGGTCCCGCTTTTAAATCGTTTCGCAGTGATATTTATGTAGCACAAGCAATGAAAATGTTGACGAGCATCACGTGGTTCTCTTTCTTTCTCCTCTTTTCTTTCTCTTTCCATGCACACTCTCACACCAATAGATTAGAACGCAACACACACTTAGATTAGATGAGAATAAAAGGCCACGTTTCTATAGTTTTTTATATTTGTATAGCACCAGCACACCTACAAACCATGCTGAACCTGCTGAAATCATGACTCTCCATCTTCACCGTCCATTACAGTTAAGTTTCTACTGAAGTATCAGATCTCTGTACACTTATATACACCTCTGCTCTCACATTTATTATTTTCTTTTCTGAATGTGGCAGATGTGTATTCTGCTGAAATCCCATGAGAAAAGAGAAGCAATAAGGCTTGGAGGAATTGATCCTTTAAACAAATAAAGCAGGACCTATGCTCCAAACCAAAACTTCTTGCAAAGGAGGTACAGTATCGCACCAGAGCCCATAAATAGAAACTGAATGAAGTTGCTGTCAAACCGAATGTAAATGACATGATTTCACCACAGTGACACAAGACATGTCTGACTCACGGATCATGTTGATAGACTGTAGGAAGAACCAGCCCCAGAATCCCTATTATACTGTGTGACTCCGCTTTTGACTTTCCATTGTGTAATCCCATACTTCAGCTTCTGCTAATAATAATAATAATAATAATAATAATCATAATAATAAACAATAATTATTGATATATCAGTTATACCATGGGTCAGAGTAAATTAATAGCAGTTATACCAGAGCCCATTAAAAATTAATAACAGTTATACCAGAGATCAGAGAAAATTATTAATAGCAGTTATACCAGAGATCAGAAAAAAATTAATAACAGTTATACCAGAGGTCAGAGTAAATTAATAACAGTTATACCAGAGACCACAGTAAATTAATAGCAGTTATACCAGAGATCAGAGTAAATTAATAATAGCAGTTATACCAGAGATCAGAGTAAATTAATAACAGTTGTACCAGAGATCAGAGTAAATTAATAATAGCAGTTATACCAGCGGTCAGTGTAAATTAATAAAAGTTATACCAGAGGTCAGAGTAAATTAATAGCAGTTATACCAGAGATCAGAGTAAATTAAAAGCAGTTATACCAGAGATCAGAGTAAATTATTAATAGCAGTTATACCAGAGGTCAGAGTAAATTAATAACAGTTATACCAGAGATCAGAGTAAATTATTAATAGCAGTTATACCAGAGATCAGAGTAAATTAATAACAGTTATACCAGAGACCAGAGTAAATTAATAACAGTTATACCAGAGATCAGAGTAAATTATTAATAGCAGTTATACCAGAGATCAGAGTAAATTAATAACAGTTATACCAGAGATCAGAGTAAATTAATAATAGCAGTTATACCAGAGGTCAGAGTAAATTAATAGCAGTTATACCAGAGATCAGAGTAAATTAATAACAGTTATACCAGAGGTCAGAGTAAAGTAATACACTGTAAAAATGATTAAGAGTTTTAGTCAGGTGAACAAGTAAAATCATGTCCTGTCAACTTGCAGTTCTTCACTACACAACTGGATGAGTTCTAACAACCTCGACTTGATGGGAAATGGAAAACTTTAAATAACAAGTTCATATAACAATAAAACATAAGTTCTATCAATTTTCTCTGTAATGTGCATGTGCCAGAAACTCTACGTCATTAAACCGTACTATTTTAACGAAGTTGAGACAGGGGCACCATCCGCCATTTTCTGCACTTGAAGTTGCTGATCATGCCAGAAAAGATGAAGGAGCTCGCGATTACAGATGAACTTTATTCACTGCAAATAATGTAAAGAGTAAGTATATTTTCTTTAATGTTAATTAAGACTTGTTTCGTTAGCGCTCACCGTAGTCAATCACATGTTGCGAACTTCATTAATACTGAATACAGTTCACTGAAGTGAGACCTGTTGTGTTGAGCATGTTCTAGTTTAAGCTTTATGAGCTTAATCCTCGTCTCTGTTAAAAGGTAATGGAGACTAGTTTAATTTATAAGACTATAAGAAAAAAATCTGTTTGCCCATCAGAACACTATGATTACACATTTGTTTATTTAAATGTCTTTAATTGTATTTTCATGGGACGATAGAAACAACTTCATTACTTGAGGATGTAAAAGAACTGGTGAACCGTTTTTTTTAATCGGTTCATTAAAACGAACTGTCCGAAAGAACCGGTTCGCGGAAAATGACTGATTGTGTAACAGTGATGACTCTGGACGTGATGATTCGTGCTTGATTGATCAAAATGCTTGATTGACTTATGTTTCTTAAACGCTCAGTCAATTATTTGTAAAAAAATTTATTTAAAAATTAACGACTGATCGTTTAAGAAACAGACATACACCTGAGCACGTGCAAACGGTGTCTTCTGTATAGCTAACTTGCGTGTTGATCTTGCATTAATGTAACATCACAACTTTTTGTAGTTTAATAATCACATAATTAAACTTTTGTCATTTGTGTTATCTATGAAGCCCTGAAGAATCATGAACTGTAGAAACATTTTCAGCTAATAAAAGCTTTATTTACAGCGTCGCTTAATTTCATAATGCCAGCAATATCATCACTATAATATTGAATGTATCACCCAGTCATAGAAGTTTATACTTTTATCCTCATTGTATTTGGTAAGTAAGATGTTCAGTGAATATTTCTGTGTTTAACGTGTATGTGTACTTTGATGGAGTTTATTGTTTTTTTTATTTGTAGGATCAGTACAGTGCAAGTAGAGTGGAAGCACAACTCCATATCAATGAGGTGGTGTTGCAAGATTTGTAGATTTTCCTCATCCAACCAGCGTGCCCTAATCACACATTACAAGCTGAGACACTGCCATCAGGCAAGTCACTGTCCACTCCCATGCATCTATAAAGATTGTGTATGCACATTTAGTAAACATTGTAAACATACATTCTCTTTGTATGATGAAAACATAAAAAGTTCAGTCTTTGTTTAGAATAAAGTTTGTATTCGCTACTAGATTAATATCAAACCTCATTGGTTCTTTTGATCAAATGTTGTGACACAAGAACAACTGAGGTTTGATGTATTATGTCATGGTAACATAAAAACTGATATGATCGGTTTATTACACAAAGTTATCTTTAAAAAAATGTTAAAAAATGGTAACATGAGTGATCCACTACTTTAACAGAATTCTTTGCTTTTTAGAGCTGAACAGCCTAGCCACTATTCATCTTCATTTTATTGAATGAATGTTTGGAGTGGCATGTTGATGAGTAAATGATAATATCTTTGGTAACCTATCCAGCAGGATTAGACACCCCTGAATTAAGTGGCATGAGCGTGTTACATCCACTATGAAATCTTATTTTGGTTAAAAAAAAAATTTACAAGCAAATGTTGTTGCACACATCATTGTCAATTTATTTACAATAAAAGTATACAAGTGTAAATGTGCAAATTTGAAAAAAGTTTAAATTTTTTCAAAAGCATCAAAGAATGAGGGAGGGGGAGAAATGATAAAGAAAAACAAAGGATTGAAAGAATAAACCTGGTACTTTAACTATTATATTTTACAGACAACAAAGCAAAAGATGAGGACAGCAGCATTGCTGCATCTGCCATGGTACATGCGAGAGACTCCTTCAAAATTCATGAAGATATGCGAGGTAAGCTAAAACATGGAAGGCAAAACCAGGGAAAATGAAACATTAGATCTCTCAATTTGCAGGGGACTGGGACTATATTTGTGTAATTGCTTTTAAGTAATAATACCTTGTTTTGTTTACATTCTATAAAGCCCAGTGACCGTGAAGAGGATGTGATCCAGGGTGTGGTGATTGGAATTCTTGTGGTGGTGGAAAATGTGATGGAACCTCTCCCAGCATTCTACAATGACGTTGCCCTGGTGATTGAGGAAGAAGTGGTAATGCGTCACCTGACTGACATTCCTAATGCTTTTCTGAACCTGATGGGCCTGGTGTATGCATTACATCTTCACTACACAAAGGAACTAAAATTCCCTTTTGAAGTGATACAGCAGCTGTTTATTGGAGTTGGATCAGACTCTTTGAATACCAAATTGCTGCGATAAGACAGAAAACAAACAAAAGCTTTTTTCCATTTTGCTACTGTTTAATGGTTGTACTGTTTTAAAGTGTAAGAGCATTGTTGTTTTTAGATCTCATTGTTTTAAGTGGGAAATTGGGATTCTTGAAATCTGTTCAAACTGACTGTTTTCTTGTTCGCTTGTACTGCTTCCTCTTTCCTTGTCTTTTACTATGATTGGGAATTGAAGACAGTTTTTGAACAGTTGAATGTAAAGTTTAACACGGCTTATTGTGAATTATTCATGTACACTTGTTCTTGCAATGAATATAGCTGATGACAAGGAGAGTTATTTGTACTATTTTGGCTGGAGGATGTGGGTCTGTGCATACAGAAGTTTGCCCCTGTTTGTGTGAGCTGTGTATATGTGAAGGTTTTTCTTGTCGAGTGTTTTTATAGCTTTGTAAGAGGTTTCTTCATGTCTGTGTTTTTGGATGCAGTGTATCTGTTTAAAAAATAAATGCTGAGAGTTTGAATTTTGCAGTTGTGTTGATTTCATAAAAAAATCTGGTTAGATTTCCAGAACTACTTGTCAAACCAAAGTCCAGTAAATGTTTGAATATGTGACATGATTGAAGATGCACTGATTCTTAGAGTGATTTTGCCTTTACTTTTCTCCAAAACTCCACAGTAAAATGAATTAAAATTTTAAATAAGAATATAATAAACAGGGAGACTCTAAATAAAAATGATTTAAAAGATTGAGCAAACCTAAAAAAGATTTTTAAATGCTTGAATATGGTGAATAAAATGCACTGATTTTTCTGTTTCTTAACGGAAACGCCGTTCTGAAGCGTTTTTACATGTATTTTGACCGCTCCCAGCACCCGTACCGTACGTGTACGATTAGACACGCAACACAAAGTGCGGCTGCTTAACCGTGTATTTTCAAGATGTGGCCTTAACCTCAGTGTGGAAAAGCGACTGATCTGAAGCTGCTGCTTTTCAACTGATACACACTGTGGGGTCAAAAGTATTTGGACATCGGTCTTTTCGAGTCAGATGTGGTTCATTCACTATTTATGCTGAGAACCTGCATGAAGGTGGTACTAAATTTATTAAATGTACCATTGACATGTTACACCTCAACTTGCTCTGACCTTAAATCAGGCTCTAAACTGTAGCAGTTCCTCCTCCACCCACACGGGGAAGACTCCTCCGTGGAAGTTACGCTAAGTTACAGGAAGTCACGCTGGGTTTCTGTAGGTTCTGTAGGTGGACGATTTTATTGCATCTCATGTAAAAATTGCAGTAGCAGTTCTACAGAATTCACGTCTCAGTGAGAGAAAAAGCTCAGCTTTAGTAACTCATCCTGCTGTTTTAATCAAAAGATTTCAATAAAAAGAGAATCTCAGCATCTCCAACTAGAAATACAATGTGGATTCTGTTCAGGTTCATACAGCAGGTGATGGAACTCATCATCAGTTTGCATGTTAATGAGCAGGATGAAGCATTTATTCATTAGTTATTTATCCAGTTATTATCTGTTAACCTGTTATTTCAACAAAACCAGATTTTCTCCTGCAAACCAAGTTCAAGAAAATGCTACAAGGAATTGACTCCCATGTCGTGTTTGCTGGACTTTAGAATGTAATACTTTATTGCACTGAGGTGCTTCAGTACCTAAAGGTCTACATTTAAACATATTTATGATTTTATAATAATAATCTTTATTTTTATTATATGCAGATTTACACATATATGAACTCTCACACTGCCCTCTAGTGGCCCTGTCACGACTTTCTTTTTACTTAATTCTGTACAAATATTATTAATGGGGTTTTGTTGTCTAGTTATATGTGATGTTGATCTTTTACAAAGCAAGATATTTGAGATGCATTTTTGTGATATAAATAAATAAAACAAAAGTTAAATAAAGCTGATTAAAATGAATGTAATAAATAATGTAGAAATAACGAGTACAGATTTAATAAAATAAAATCCAGTCTTTATGGTGAGAACCTGCATGAAGTTAGTATTAAATGTATTAAAAGTATCATCTACATGCAAGAACTCAATCAAACATGTTAGAATCCAATGAAAACTTGATCAAACCTCAAATCAGACTCTGAACTGTACGAATGCTATTTGTTCTGTTATTGAACTAGAAACAGTGAATGTTGAGATGTTTGGGAACTGATTATTGCCTGTATATATGCAGGTCAGGGGTTTTTCATGCTGGAACACCGTTCATTACAATGAGACGATGATGTAAGTTGACGAGCGAAACCACAGAGACGAAGCTCACTGAGGTGAACCCCTCAAACTAACCCAGGAACAAAGAAGGAACTTTCTGACCAGCTGCTGGTTTTGTACAAACAGAACAAAAGTTTCTTTTCTTGAGTGAGACTGCTGAAAGAAATATTTTTAAGGAGACAGAATGTTTTATGTCACAGATTTTTCTAGAATTGTGGAATCGAGTCATTTACCAGTGAATCTTTTGATTCAGACTCAATTAAAAGAACACTGTTGCTAACATTATTATCAGATTTATTATTATTGTTATTACTAACATTATTAGATATTACGTTCATTATAATGAAGTTTTATAGGAAAAATCATAACTAAATGAACAATTTCCTATGTTATAAGTTATAATTATCTCATTCATACAACTGAGCAGTTGAGGGCCCATGATAGCAGCTCCAACAGACATTTAGTTGAATCTTCTGAGGAGAAGTGGGTTCCACACACCAGCCATCAACCAGAAAAGAGGTTCAAGCAGTCTCCAAACTCAGCACCTGTTTCAGCTCTACCAGTAAGAGTGAGAGACAGAAAATCCCAGTCTTCACTGGTTGTATCCCCCAACACACCTGAAGAGAGGTGGAATCAGGATTTCACACCCCAGCCAGTCTGTAGCCCATCTGTCATGCCACTTGTTGATGAGAAGGTGTTGGGAACGGGCTACAAACTGTTCGTTGACGACTTCTACACAAGTCCAGCACTGTTTAGAGATCTCCTAAAAAAGAACATCTGAGCATGTGGGAAATTTCAGTCCACAAACCCTCAAACCATCACCAACAAGCTTCTGAAAAAAGCTCCTCGAGGCCTCATCACTGGCTGAGAGAAGAGGATGTGCTGTTTGTAGAATGGAAGGATAAAAAGAAGGTCCAGATGTGCTCCATCATTCACAGAGGCACTGAAGGAAGCATTGTGCTACTTTTATTTTCATTACTTTCTTCTTCTACTGTTTTTCTAATGTTCAAATACCAGTCTTATGCTTATTGTGTGAATGTTATTATTCCCAGTACATTTGGTTATCAGGCTGCTTTTCCTCAAACAGACGGAGGGAGAAAAGGACTACACACAGTCTCAGAATAATGTTTATAGGAATCTCCTTTTTATTGTATTTTCTTCAAAGCTGAAATATAAACTCATTACACATGTGACTTTTAACCCGTCACTATTCTGGATTGTTTCAGGACCGAATTCATGTATTTATATATAAATGTTTTATGACGTACACATTTTTTCATTAAGGAATTTCAGCATCTTTGGATGATGTAAAGCCCAAAGTGTGTTTTTTTAAAAGAGATGTAAATTGTGTATGTAGCACACTGTTGTCAGAAACTTTTACCATTGAAAGTCAGGAAGGTAATTTTCAGCTGTGAGGCCCAAAAGTGGGGCTGAAACCAAACAGGGTTCAAGAAACCGGATTTATTTTCACATAAGTATTTAATTCAGTAAACTTTAGTTGATTTAAAGGAGAATTCAGTGCTGTTTAGTTCAGTAAAGTCTTCATTTAATCCAAAACTATTCCATTCATTAAGTTCAATTATCCTCAAATTAATATTTTTACATTCAATAAAAACAAATCATCCAGTTTTATTGATGTTTATTTAGTGAACAATGCATTTAATAAACCGTTGGTTTCACTCAGAATGACGTTTTATTTTTTAATAAGTAAAAATGTTTTTTATAAAACTCATCTGAAGCATAAAGTTTTACAATAAATACAATAAACAGCATTTTGCCTAAAATACTCACATACAGGTTTTATAATAATCACAATTAAAATGTTTTCCAACTTCTGCCTCCTTTCAGTTGAGGGGAAAAAGAAGCTAAAAATGCACCAGTCGTTTAAAACAAAACCAATATAGAAACATTTCTTCCAGCTCATAAATCCTATAAAACATGCAGCATTAAACATGAACTTCCAGCAGATGAACATCTCATAATACTGTCTGGAAGTGAGAAATGTACAGGTTGTTTTTACTCCATACACATGAACTTACTTTGATCAATTAATCAATAAAGTCAATAAAAGAATTCCAAACTGCTGTGTGTCTTGTCCTCGCTATTAATGACGTCATTAGAGCTCCACTACTTCTAATGACCTGCTGTGACAGTGAGCTCTAATACACATCACACTGCCACCTACTGGTCATTTATGATTCTGCAACATTCAGCACATGCGCAGGAAAGCACAGATGTGACGTCGCAAAAGAAGGGCGGGGCTTCACTATGTGACGTCACAGTAGGACAAGTCTGTATAAGTCAGAACAGTCAGTATTTCTCATTTCTCTGATCAGTTACTGTGAGTAACGAGACATAAAGTTAAGAATGGAAGTGGAAGAGATTTTTCAAAGCATAAGAGAAAAGAAATTTAAACAGGCTGCTGAAAAGAAGGAGGCACTGAAACACATAGAGAAAGTAGCAGCAGAGTTGGATTTATTTCTTAATCTGATAAAGGAGAAGAGAACACCAGAGACAGAAGAGAAAGACATTCTGGTACAGATGGTACAAGAGCTGGAGGCTACTTTGGCCTCTGAGCAAAAGGACCGGAAACAGGAGATAAATGAGAGAAACGCCACACACCTCCAGAACATCACTAAGCTTCTGTCTTCACTGAAACTCCATGAGGAACAAGAGAAAATTGTAGAAAGTGAGAGAGAAAGCTGGGCAAGAGAACAAAAACAACTGCAGGAACGTGTTGCTCAGCTGGAGGCCACTTTGGAATCTAAACAAAATAAATTTGAGAAAGAAAAAGAGAAGGCCAAACTAGACATGGAGGAGATGATCACCTCACAGCTCCAAACCACTAGGGATCTCCAGAATTTCCTGATTTACTGTGAAGAAGAGAAGAAGATTGCAAAGCATGAGAGAAATAATTTAATGAGAGACCGAAAGCGACTGGAGGAACGTGTTGCTCAGCTGAAGGAAACTTTAAAATTTGAGCAATATAAATTCAGGCAAGAAAAAAAGAAGACCAAACTAGACATTGAGGAGATGATCACCTCACAGCTCCAAACCACCAGGGATCTCCAGGATTCCCTGATTTACTGTGAAGAAGAGAAGAAGACTGCAAAGGATGAGAGAGATCATTTGATGAGAGACAGAGAGCGACTGGAGGAACGTGTTGCTCTGCTGGAGGAAACTTTGGAATCTGAGAGAAATAAATGGAAGGAAAAACTAAAGGCCAAACGACAGATCAATCACTTAATACACAACTTCCTCAATAATTCATTAAGAACAGGAAATAGCAGCAGTGGAGAGCAAAATATCTGCAAAGCTCTGGGCAGGTTTAGATTCTGCATGTGAGCACATGTTTTACATATAATAAAGTACAAAAATAGATCTATCTTTATTGTAATAGTTAATACAAATTACATGTTTAAATATAGTGTGTGTTTTGTTTCTGTTATTAAAGTGTTGAACATCATTTAAATTCAACTAAGAATTAAAATCCACATGATCAAATGTTGGGAAAATGTGACAAAAGTAAATGATATTAAAATAAAGGTTCTGTTTAACTACAGTCCAATCCATCCTCAAAGCTCCTGTTCTTACTCCGGAATTTCATGGAACCACCCAAGGTGTTGATGAGAAACCGTCCCAAGCTGCACAGAGTGTCCTCCAAGAAGAGAACACTATCCAGAGGCAGACCTGGATGAAGTGGGAAGATCCACAGAGGGGAGAGGAGCAGGAACAGTGGTCACTGGAACCTCAGGAGCGAGAGAGAGAGAGAGAGAGAGAGAGAGAGAGAGAGAGAGAGAGAGGGAGGGAGGGAGAGAGAGAGAGAGAGAGAGAGAGAGAGAGAGAGAGAGAGAGAGAGAGAGAGAGAGAGAGAGAGAGAGACGGGAAGAGAAGGATATGGATTATTAAGTGTCTTTATTTTGTTGTATGAAAGTTTTTGTCACTGTGCAGTTTGGACTCCGGCAAGACTCGCTATGGCAGCATAACTAAAAGGGAGAACCAGAAGGTAACACAGACATGAGGGATCTCTGGGATAAGAGACGACCCACCACACCACCGTCAACAAACCTGAGTGAACGTGTGAATGTGAGGGGACGACAGCATACAAATATCCCAGTTCACCAAACACTCTATATGCATGCTCCCTACAGATCTGAGCCTTTACCTGAGAAAAAATCTACTAATCAAAGGCTTGACTGAATAAATGTGTTTTCAACCTCGACTTGAACACTGAGACTGTGTCTGAGTCCTGAACACTGATTGGACGGTTGTTCCATAACTGTGGGGCTTTATAAGAAAAAGATCTGCCCCCTGCTGTAATCTTCATTATTGGAGGAACCAACAGATAACCAGCACCTTTTGATCTAAGTAGGCGTGGAGGATCATACCGTTAAGTGCTTTATACGTCAGTAGTGATATTTTATAATCAATGCGAGATGTAATTGAGAGCAGTGTAGATGATTAAAATAGGGGTGATGTGGTCATATTTCCTAGATCTAGTGAGGACTCTTGCTGCTGCATTCTGATCTAACTGAAGCTTATTTCTGCACTTACTCACACACCCAGACAGTAAAGCGTTACAGTAATCTAATCTAGAAGTAACAAAAGCATCAACTACCGTAATTTCTGGACTATAAAGCGCACCCATGTATAAGCCACACCCACTGAATTTTTTAAAAAGATATATTTTTAACATAAATAAGCCGCACCTGTCTATAAGCCTACACTGAAACTAAACAACTTAACACAGGCTTTAACGAAAGACAGTGCCTGTAACACGGCTTGTAACAAAACAGGAGCCTACCAGTAAAGTCAATGGTCCTCCTGTGAACTGGAACCAGTGAAGTCATCTCCTTCAGGGTCGGAGTTGAACAGCCTCAGAATTGCTTCATCTAATGTTCTCTCAGAATCGTTTTCATTGTCGCTCTGGTCATGTTCATCTGAAGGCAAATTCCCCGCTGAGCTCGTGCTGCCCTCTTCAACACACAGTAGTGCAGACTTTAGAAACCCGTTGATTATAGTGGATTTTTTGACCGTGCTCCACGCTGTCAGGATCCACTTGCAGACTCGTCCATAAGTTGCTCTTCACATTCGGCCCGTTTAGTGAAGGATTTCTCCCCCCTCTTCATCCAAACCTCCCACTGAATACTTTGTTATGCCCCCGGGAATCACAGCTGGAATGGAGTTTGTCCTCTTGATGTCTTCTTTCACAGAATCTGTTACGTGAGCCCTCATGCTGTCCAGAACGAGCGATGCCTTGTTCGTGTGAAAAAATCCTCCTCTTGCCGTATCACTGCGTCAGCCGTTCTTTCATTAGTCTTTCCGTTATCCATCCTTTCTTGTTTACTTTGACAGCAATTTCTTCCAGGAGTTTTTCTTTTAGCATCGTAATCCATTTAAAGAGGACCATCGGTGAAAGTTTTTCTCCCGACGCCGTACAGCTCAGTACGCAGGTAAAGTGTGTTTTTTCGTGGCCAGTTGATTTTAGCACGATGAATGATTCACCTTTTCTGTTCACAGTCTGAGTTAAGCGGCAGATCAAATGTCAGCGGAACCTCATCCATATGAATGATGTCGTGCGGGACGATGGAATGCTCCGCTATCTTTGCACGAGTGAATTTGCGGAAGTTTGAAACTTTTTCCTCGTAGTCGGGAGGGAGCTGCTGACACAGAGTCGTCCGTGACCTTATGGACAGGTCTTTACGTCTCATTAATAAACTCCACGATGGTCCACCTCCAAAATCCTCAAGCTTCATTGCGGTGGCGATAATTTTCACTTTCAGTCGGATCTGCACAGTTAAAACACCTCGGCCGTCCGCTCTCTGTGCGTCCGAAAAATACAGTACTAAATATAGGTATTGTTGTGTGTGTGTGTGTGTGTGTGTGTGTGTGTGTGTGTGTGTGTGTGTGTGTGTGTGTGTGTAGATCTGGACGTCACTCACAGATGCTGAAGAAGCTTTGACTGAATATTAAACTTGTGCTGGTTTCTCCTCCACAGCTGGAACTTGAGCTGCAGCTGGTTTCTCCTCCACAGCTGGAACTTGAGCTGGATGTGGGTGGACTCTGGATGTGGTGGTTCCTCTCAGTCTCGCAGTTCTTACGAGATTAAAGTGTTGATGGAGCTGTAACACAACAGAGACACTGCTCTTACACACTGCTGTTAGTCTTTATGCCGACACCAGCAAAATTACCCCCTGATGCTGACTGAAATCCCCTCATATGACCAAACCCACACTTTATATTAATAGATTACACTTTATGGTCGTTAAAAAAAAAGTTTGCCGTCCATAACTTTTTGTCTCCGTCTTGTAACCGACAACCTTCAGGAGAGACGTCGTGTCCACACACAATTCATATGTAACAGATCTAATACAGGACTTTAGTAAATAAACGTTTGGACCCCCCTGGTCTAAAGGGTCTACTATATTCTACTACTACTTACACACTCAGCAGCTACCTGATGTTCAATAGTAGAAAAATGTTTAATAGAGCGACTGTACGACTGCTGGAACAGTGAGTTTCCAAACTTTATGGGTTTTTATTCTGCAATAACTAATGGAATGGATAATAATGGATAATGAAATTGGTTGTTAGTGAATGCTGTTATTCATCATGTGAATACAGTCGCTCCATCCCGGCAGAGGGTCTTCATCCTCCACCTGGAACGCGGAGTTTCTCCCGGAGCTCATTACTGATGATTCAGAGTAGTGATGAGTCGGTTATGAACGATTCCTTGATTCTGAACGAGTCTTTAATGTGACTCAGAAGAACGATTCGTCTCTAAGAGTGATTCTTTATTTTCTAATTTCATTCCTCTCCTTGAACTGCCACCTTAACGTGGTGGAGGGGTTTGAGTACTCGAATGACCCTAGGAGCTATGTTGTCCGGGGCTATATGCCCCTGGTAGGGTCTCCCAAGGCAAACAGGTCCTGGGCGACGGGTCAGACTAAGAGCGGTTCAAAACCCCTTATGAGAGATACTACATCAGGGACCGTGACGTCGCCCGGTATGGCGCAGCCGGGGCCCCACCCTGGAGCCAGGCCCGGGGTTGGGGCTCGTATGCGAGCGCCTGGTGGCCGGGCCTTCCCCCACAGGGTCCGGCCGGGCTCAGCCCGAAGGAGCGACGTGGGGCCGCCTTCCAGTGGGCTCACCACCTGCAGGAGGGACCGTAAGGGGCCGGTGCTAAGAGGATCGGGCAGCAGTCGAAGGTGGAGGCCTCGACAACCCGATCCCTGGACACGGAAGCTAGCTCTAGGGACGTGGAATGTCACCTCGCTGGCGGGGAAGGAGCCTGAGATTGTGCGTGAGGTTGAGAGGTTCCGACTAGAGATAGTCGGGATCACCTCTACGCACGGCCTGGGCTCTGGAACCACACTCCTCGAGAGAGGATGGACTCTTTACAACTCTGGAGCTGCCCATGGTGAAAGGCGTCGGGCTGGTGTGGGTTTGTTTATAGCCCCCCAGCTCAGCCGCCATGTGTTGGAGTTTACCCCGGTGAACGAGAGGGTCGTTTCCCTGCGCCTACGGGTCGGGGATAGGTCTCTCACTGTCGTGTGTGCCTACGGGCCAAACGGCAGTATAGAGTACCCGGCCTTCTTGGGGTCTCTGGGAGGGGTGCTGGACAGTGCTCCGACTGGGGACTCCGTCGTTCTACTAGGAGACTTCAATGCACACGTGGGCAGCGACAGTGACACCTGGAGGGGCGTGATTGGGAGGAACGGCCCCCCTGATCTGAACCCGAGCGGTGTTCAGTTATTGGACTTCTGTGCTAGTTACAGTTTGTCCATAACGAACACCATGTTCAAGCATAAGGGTGTCCATCAGTACACGTGGCACCAGGACACCCTAGGCCGCAGGTCGATGATCGACTTTGTGGTCGTTTCATCTGACCTGCGGCCGTATGTCTTGGACACTCGGGTAAAGAGAGGGGCGGAGCTGTCAACTGATCACCACCTGGTGGTGAGTTGGATCCGATGGCGGGGGAGGAAGCTGGACAGACTCGGCAGACCCAAGCGTACTGTGAGGGTCTGCTGGGAACGTTTGGCCGAGCCTCCTGTCAGAGAGATCTTCAACTCCCACCTCCGGCAGAGCTTTGACCAGATCCCGAGGGAGGCCGGAGATATTGAGTCCGAGTGGACCATGTTCTCCACCTCCATTGTCGAAGCGGCCGCTCGGAGCTGTGGCAGTAAGGTCTCCGGTGCCTGTCGAGGCGGCAATCCCCGAACCCGGTGGTGGAAACCGGAAGTAAGGGATGCCGTCAAGCTGAAGAAGGAGTCCTACCTGGCCTGGTTGGCTTGTGGGACTCCTGAGGCAGCTGACAGGTACCGGCAGGCCAAGCGAACTGCAGCCCGGGTGGTTATCGAGGCAAAAACTCGGGCCTGGGAGGAGCTCGGTGAGGCCATGGAGAAGGACTATCGGCTGGCCTCGAAGAGATTCTGGCAAACCGTCCGGCGCCTCAGGAGGGGAAAGCAGTGCCCCACCAATGCTGTTTACAGTAGAGGTGGGGAGCTGTTGACCTCAACTGGGGATGTCGTTGGACGGTGGAAGGAATACTTCGAGGATCTCCTCAATCCCGCCGTCACGTCTTCCATTGAGGAAGCAGAGGCTGAGGGCTCAGAGGCGGACTCGTCCATCACCCAAGCTGAAGTCACCGAGGTAGTAAAGAAACTCCTCGGTGGCAGGGCACCGGGGGTGGATGAGATCCGCCCTGAGTACCTCAAGTCTCTGGATGTTGTGGGGCTGTCTTGGCTGACACGCCTCTGCAGCATCGCGTGGCGGTCGGGGACAGTGCCTCTGGAATGGCAGACCGGGGTGGTGGTCCCTCTTTTTAAGAAGGGGGACCGGAGGGTGTGTTCCAACTATAGGGGGATCACACTTCTCAGCCTACCTGGGAAAGTCTATGCCAGGGTACTGGAGAGGAGAATACGGCCGATAGTAGAACCTCGGATTCAGGAGGAACAATGTGGTTTTCGTCCAGGCCGTGGAACACTGGACCAGCTCTATACCCTCTACAGGGTGCTGGAGGGTTCATGGGAGTTTGCCCAACCAGTCCACATGTGCTTTGTGGATTTGGAAAAGGCATTCGACTGTGTCCCTCGCGGCGGCCTGTGGAGGGTGCTCCGGGAGTATGGGGTCGGGGGCCCTTTACTAAGGGCTGTCCGGTCCCTGTATGACCGAAGCAGGAGCTTGGTTCGCATTGCCGGCAGTAAGTCAGACTTGTTCCCGGTGCATGTTGGACTCCGGCAGGGCTGCCCTTTGTCACCGGTTCTGTTCATAATTTTTATGGACAGAATTTCTAGGCGCAGCCAGGGGTCGGAGGGTGTCCGGTTTGGTGACGACACGATTTCGTCTTTGCTCTTTGCAGATGATGTTGTCGTGTTGGCTTCATCAGACCAGGACCTTCAGCATGCACTGGGACGGTTTGCAGCCGAGTGTGAAGCGGCTGGGATGAGAATCAGCACCTCCAAATCCGAGGCCATGGTCCTCAGTCGGAAAAGGGTGGCTTGCCCACTTCAGGTTGGTGGGGAGTTCCTGCCGCAAGTGGAGGAGTTTAAGTATCTTGGGGTTTTGTTCACGAGTGAGGGAAGGGTGGAACGGGAGATTGACAGACGGATCGGTGCAGCTTCTGCAGTAATGCGGTCGATGTACCGGTCTGTCGTGGTGAAGAAGGAGCTGAGCCGCAAGGCGAAACTTTCGATTTACCGGTCAATCTACGTTCCTACTCTCACCTATGGTCATGAGCTCTGGGTCATGACCGAAAGGACAAGATCCCGGATACAGGCGGCCGAAATGTGCTTCCTCCGCAGGGTGGCTGGGCGATCCCTTAGAGATAGGGTGAGAAGCTTAGTCACTCGGGAGGAGCTCGGAGTAGATCCGCTGCTCCTCCACATCGAGAGGGGTCAGCTGAGGTGGCTCGGGCATCTGTTCCGGATGCCTCCTGGACGCCTTCCTGGGAAGGTGTTCCGGGCGCGTCCCACTGGGAGGAGACCCCGGGGAAGACCTAGGACACGCTGGAGAGACTATGTCTCCCGGCTGGCCTGGGAACGCCTTGGTGTCCCCCCGGAAGAGCTGGAAGAAGTGTCTAGGGAGAGGGAAGTCTGGGCATCTTTGCTTAGACTGCTGCCCCCGCGACCCGGCATCGGATAAGCGGGAGAAGATGGATGGATGGATGGCATTTTCATTAATGAGATTCAAAGAACCGAGTCACTAAAATGATCCGATCTTCCCATCACTTTTACAGCAAAGGCGTGTTGATACTAGAAGCTCCGCCTCTCTGGTTGCGTCCGCATCCCTGATTGGTGCAGCAAAATCTTTTTCTGGTGACCAACATCAAGACTGCTTGTGGATCTTTTTCGAATTATTTAATAAAAACACACTTTATATACAAAAAAAACAAGTAAGTTTCTATTTCTGATTTTACTTTATTTATGCTGATTATTTCCCTGTAATATAACATTCCCAATGTATTATCTATACTGTAGAATTGTCTGTCATGTGATTTGATCACATTTGATCCATGTAAATCTCTGTAAACAAAATCAACATGTGATAAACTGCACAGGAAAATCTAGTGTTCTATCTCAATCTTTTCCTTTCTTTTCCACAGAAATGCTTTAAATGCTTTATGTATTAAAAACCAGCTTCTGCCTTCAGTGTGTAAGAGAGTAAAAGCACATTATTACTGCATGATACAATTCTGTCAAATCAATTTGATCTCAGCATAAATCACCAATGTAAACATTCTAATCAACCTACATGTGTCAGGTAGGTACATGTGTGATAACAGTCAGGAGTTTGAGTCTGGAAAAACTGTGTGCTTGTGTGTCAGTTGTCAAATCTCCTCTCCCAGGAAATCAAACCCAGACCATCCTGAGAGCAAAGAGATCTGCATCAGAACATGCCCCCACCCAGTGCTGCTAAAAAGCCTCGACTTGATGCTGCAGCTCACAAACACACAAAACAATCCCTTATCACTAGTGCATTAAAAACACTGCAGCATTCCTGTGATGATGTTTTATCTCCAAACTGGATTGCTGCACTACTTAAAGGGAAATGTGAACTTCCTTTTCTGACAGATCAAGAAAAATCTCTCATTTCCAAGTTTAGTGTAAACGAGGTCAGTGATTATCTTCTGTTTTATTTAGTGTGCATTCAATTCACACGCATGCATTTTATTTAGTGTACATGCAATTCTTTATCTGTGGATTTGAGTTTTCTCTTTTTCAATAGTCAATCCATAATTCACTGTTCCTGATGTTCTGAAATTGAACAGTAGATTTGATTTGTCATGTAAAACTTTACTCCAGGTTTTGGTTTATGCAAATTCTAGTAGTTTTTCTAAACCTAATCTACAGTCAAGTCTTAACTCCCTAATATTTATTTTTCATGCATGACTTGAATACATGTTTGATTTAGTTGGATGTTGGTTGATCTTTTTCTTCCGTCTCATTTAGTCGTTAGCAGAGACGTTTCTGAAAGTGGTTTTGGAGAAGATCAAGGTGGAGAAAGAGTCTATGGGACATGAACTCCTGCAGTCTCTCTGTAGGGTTTATGTGGGATTGTGTTAAAAAGAGGAGACTCTCATAAAGCACATGCCCTCCCCTACAGATTTCTTAAAGAAGGTGAGATTATATTGACATGTCATTATATATTTACTAAAAATGATCTGGACAGTGATATAAAGAGTGCAATTGTGTTCTGTTTTTGGTTTTGTATTTCTTCCTATACAGTGTATTTTAAATCTGTGGTATGATTTTGTTTCCTTTGCAGACTCTTCTGAAGCCCCAAAACTGATAATGAAACAGAACAGTCATTAAACATAAAAAATAATCAGATCAGTGCAATAAAGATGCAAGCAAATAAATCTGTTTCATAATATACTAATAAAGGAAGTGATATAGAACCATGTGACACTGTGCTCACTACTGAATAAACAAACTAACGTTGTGCCTCAAATAACACACTCATGTAGTATTCTAGATCATTATTTACCCCTGCTACTGTCTGATACATAAACCCTTCAGTAACGCTGTGTGCTATTTTGCATGTGTATTTAAAATCTTGGGGTCATTTGGAGGTCATTTTCTAGGACTCCTCCTTACATTAGAGTAATAAATGGAGGTTATAAAAAGAGCAGAATGCACAGTTAGAGCTCCACCTCAGTATTTCAATCATCTGCACTTGTGATTGCTTGTGACCTTTCAGTTATGATCATATTATTGTAAACATTGTTTCATTGATCTGGGTTTTAAATAAATGATGTATTTTTTGCTAGGAGCCTCCTGGAGACCCCTACAGAGCCATCACCAGCACACTGAAGGCTCTTCTGAAAGACAAAAGTCTGACTTTCCAGAAGAGCAGTTGGTATGGTGATGATCTCCGTCCTGCTGCCTGGGACTACGTCTTCAGCCTGGACCTTCTCTGTGCACAACTGGGCTGGATTTGGAGCGTCTCCCATGTTATACGGTACTGAATGTGAAACTGTTTCAACATGTTTAATTCTCATCTTTCTAGATTTTTAAACATTAGATAAATTGCAAACCGGCAATTGTGAGACTCATATGAGACAGTGTGTCCCCCAAATACTGCAAATTTTCTATTCTTGTTGCATAAACTTACAATTGATGGTATTCTATTACTCCCACAAAAACACTTAATATGTCCAATTTTTTATTCATCAGAAAAAGTGTGTGGCTCATCTTGAATACTTTGCTGAAACAAACACAAACAGAGGAAACAAAGTTCAGAAACGTCTCTGTAGCAGCAATTTTCAGGCTACTTGGTAAGTTTCCTGTGAATCCTGTTTTAAAGCATCATCTCACATTATTTCTGGATTCTTCTGTTTTTCACTCATGTTCTTTATCTCAATCAGGGCGACTTGGCCAAAATGGTCTTAAGGAGAATGTGGCAGCATCAGTGGAGGATCTGGTGAAAAGCATAACTGAGTTCAGGGGACAAAAAGGTATCACTAAAGGATCAATTAAACAAGTCCTTTATCAACCTTTATCTTTATTCTCTGATTTTTAGTTCTCTATCAACAGGAAAGTGCTTCAGCAAGTCCTAATTTTATGATGGATTTTGTGTGCAGATTTGCCGTGGGAGGTGCAGCTCGCAGTGGTTTATGCCACTCATGATCTGTCACCCAGCAGCCCCAAAGTCGCTCTGAACGCTTTAGAATCGTGGAAGAAAGACCTCACAAAGCCGTTCCTCCAGCCGTCCCCAAGTGCCTGAAGCAGATCAGCTTTCTCTGTTCTCACCTAAAGTCAAGAAAAATTATTACATTAAATAATGTTTAATAGATTTTATTATTTTTGTACATAAAGAAATAAAACACATAATAGATCTGCACAGTGTTATTGATTGTCTCTTTACAGTTTCGGGTCGTGCGTTTCACACCCAATCATCTGCCTTCAGTCCCAATCATCCTCTTAAGAACATCAATATGATGCCACAGCTGTAGACACCATCATTATTATACAGCATATAATACATGCAGTATAACAGAGCACATACAGATTCTTGTGCATTTTCCCTGCATTACAGTTTTCCTGGTGTTTTGAAATTAAGTCAAATTGTGTGTTTTTGTACAGATTCTACAAAGAAAATGCAAAAGTATAAATGGCTCAAGAAAAAACGTAACTGTTGTGATCTGTTTGGGTTGACCTTTATATAATGTCCTTTATACTGAAAAAACCTTCAAAATGAGCATGTTAATAACACGTTAACCCAAATTCATTTTAACAGCACTAATATTATTAATGCACAATTAATGCAGCACGCATTTCTTCATTTTTATTAAAAATTAAAAACCTTTAACGCAATACATTTATTCACAACGTCCTTTACTCAGTTATATTTTTATCATGCCCCAACAAACACTTAAATCTTGGAGAGGTTTTCCATACGAACTACGATGCCCGTGGAGTCTTTTCTGATCAGGGAAGAATCACACAGCACACAGAATGATGCATATGTTCTTATTCAGTTTAATGCAAATAACAGACAAGTTACGAGCATCGCGCTAACAACAAGCAAACGGCTAGCGCTCAACCACTCAGCTTTCCTTTTCCCAAAAGTCTTGGGGATCATCAAGATGTTTTCTGGCAAAAATGAGACGAGCCTTTACGGTCATTTTGCTTAGCAGTTTTCGTCTTGGAAAAAACATTTTTGCCAGGTCTCTTTCTCATGGTGGAGTCATGAACACTGACCTTAACTGAGGCATGTAAGGCCTGCAGTTCTTTGGATGTTGTTGTGGGGTCTTTTGTGATCTCTTGGATGAGTGGGCTCTGTGCTCTTGGGGTAATTTTGGTCGGCTGGCCACTCTTGGGAAGGTTCTCCACTGTTCCATGTTTTTGCCATGTGTGAATAATTTCTCTCACTGTGGTTCGCTGGAGTCCCAAAGCTTTAGAAATGACTTTATAACCTTTTCCAGACTGATAGATATCAATTACTCTCATTTGTTTCTGAATTTATTTGGATCTTGGCATGCTGTCTCGCTTTTGAGGAGCTTTTGGTCGACTTCACTTTGTCAGGCAGGTCCTATTTAAGAGATTTCTTGATTGCTAACAGGTGTGGCAGTAATCAGGCCTGGGTGTGGTGAGAGAAATTAAAGTATTTCACACAGGGCCATGTTGTTTTGGGTTTTGTTTTCCCTCAATAATAAAAAAAAAATTAAAAAAAATACAAAAATTTAAATTGCATGTTGTGTTCACCACTAATATATATATATATATATATATATATATATATATATATATATATATATATATATATATATATATATATATATATATATATATATATATATATATATATTAGTTGCAGGCCAACAGCAACACTGAAGGAACTACAGGAATTTCTGGCAGGTGCTGCTCACACCTTACATGTGACTACTGTATACTGTATTCTGTACAAGTCTGGGCTGTGGGGTAGGGGGAAAGAAGGAAGCCATTTTTACAAAGAACAATATGCAAGACTGTCTGTCTTCTTCTTCCTCTTCTTCTTCTTTCAGCTGCTTCTATTAGTGGTCACCACAGTGGATCATCTTTTAAACCAACCACCTGCATGTCTTCTCTCACCACATCCATTAACCTTCTCCTTAGCCTTTCTTTTTTCCTCCTTAGCCTTCTCCAATACCCCCCCCCCCCCCCCCACACACACACACACACACACACACACCAATATCTCAAAAACCCAAAGGTGATTGGGTTAGGGTTGGGGTTAGGGTTTATCAGAGCTATTGGTTGGTCAAAATTAACACCATAAAGCAGGGGTCACCAACATGGTGCCCGCGGGCACCAGGTCACCCGCAAGGACCACATGAGCCGCCCGCAAGCCTTTTCTAAAAATAGCTGTTTCCTACTTTGTTAAATCATTGTTGATAATTATTGTGAGAAATCATTTAGATCATCAGTGTCTTCACATAGATCAGGGGTGTTAAACTCAGGCCCGCGGGACAAATCCAACCCGACGTACAATTATATACGGCCCGCGAGATGATTTTATAAAGATCTATTATTATTATTATGAATGGCCTGGCGATATGTAGCTCTAAAAACACAAACTACAGATCCCATAATGCAGCGCTTCAGCTGTCTTACCGAACTCTAGACCACCTGGGAACATTCCAGCGTCAATCAAGTGGAGCTTCTGTTGATGTATTTAACCCTATTGTAAAGTTATTGTGAAACAGCGCCTCACAGTGGCGAAAAGAAAAGTTGATTCTGAAAACAGAGCCTTTCAAAACCGATGGGATTCTGAGTAGATGATTACTGACACTGGCGGTATATACTGTGGATAACGAGGATTTTGTGCTCAACAAGACATGCACAACATGATATAAAAATTTGATCACAGTGTTCTAGTTTTGTACTTATTTGTTTGGTATTGATATTTGTTATTTATTTCTTCTTCTTCTTCCTTCAGCTGCTCCCATTAGGGGGCGCCACAGCGGATCATCCGTCTCCATACCCCCCTGTCCTCTACATCTGCCTCTTTCATACCAACTACCTGCATGTTTTCCTTCACAACATCCATAAACCTCCTCCTTGGCCTTCCTCTTTTCCTCCTTGCTGGTGTCTCCATCCTCAGCATTCTCCTACTGATATACCCCATGTCCCTCCTCTGTACATGTCCAAACCATCTTAATCTCGCCTCCCCCTTACCTTGTCTCACACTACACTCTTCCTCTTTCAGTTTTCACCATCTTATTCTTCTTTCAGTCTTCACTCTCCTCCTCCTCTTCTTCTTCAACTCCAAAACCATCCTACAGACCACCATCCGATGCTGTCTAGCTACACTGTCCCCTGCCAACACCTTACAGTGTTCAATCTCCTTCAGGTTACATCTCCTCCATAGAACAAAGTCCACCTGTGTGCACCTTCCTTCACTCTTATACATCACCCTATGATCCTCCTTCTTCTTAAAATACGTGTTCACCACTGCCATTTCCATCCTTTTAGCAAAATCCACCACCATCTGCCCTTCCACATTCCTCTCCTTAAAGCCATGTTTTATGCTGAATGTCCTTCATAACACAATCCTCCACATTTATCCGGACTTGAGACCGACACTAAGAGTGAGCTGACTTGTGCAACACTAATGACTGTGTTCTTCATTAAACACTGTAAACCCTTTATTTCAGCTGATTTCTAACAGTAACAGCGTTAATCAGCAGCACGTTCACACACACACACACACACACACACACACACACACACACACACACACACACACACACACACACACACACACACACACACTACACTTCCACTCTGTAAGTCTATAATGTATTTAAATACTAAAGTTATAATATTTCTGTGTGATTTATCAGAAGTATTTAGTGTGTGATTTTAGACATTAAGGAATCTCACTGACTCAAAATATCAAGAAAATAAAAAAAGATAATATTAATTATAAATAAGTGTTATTTATAACTGAATAATGCATAATTCTCCTTATTGTTCCTAATATTATGCTAAATGATGGTATCACTAGATGATATTGTGTAAAAGGTTTGTGAAGATCGATGATCTCTGATCATGTAAAGGTTTTATATGAGAGATTGAAAATCAGGAAGCTCTTGAAGCTGGAATCCAATTTAGAAACACTGAAGTCCATCTCACCATGTCCTCAAAGGACACAGGAGAATTTATTAAAAACACCAATCACCTGCATGTACATGTGATCTGGGAGGTAGAACTCCTCCCACTCCTCTAATATCTCAGGTTCATTTCTGTATGATGTTTCTGCCAAGGATCCGACCGTGAAACTGTGCTCCTCCATCTGTTTTAGATGAAGCTTTGAACCGCTGTGTTTTGCAGCAACACAGAGTGAATCACAACCAAACATCACAGAAGAGCTTCTTCATTCTTCTAAACGTCAGGCTCATCAGCAGGTTTATAAACTCTTAGCATTTGTGGGATCAGGGAGAAGAAAGTCCTTCACAATGTCTTCCTCTTTACTGCAGGAGCACAGAGGAGAACATCATTATATTATAATATTATATTATCATTATTATTAATACTATGATGATGTGGATGATGATTATTTTTATTGTTATTATTAATATCATTATTGTTATTATTATTATTATTATTATTATTATGAATAGTATTATCATTATTATTATTATTATTGTCATGGTTGTTGTTGTTGTTGTTGTTAAAGTTTTATATCTGGAGATTAGGGACCTGCTCACCTCACGTCTGTTGACATTCTGGTGATCGGATGAAACAGAACTAAAAACCCAAAACAGAAGAATAAAACACGGAGCTCTGTCAACAAGATCTCACCATGGCAACGGAGTGACGTTACCGCGCATGCGCAAAACCAGCCTGAGAGTTTATAACTGCTTTTTATATCAGAATTCTTGTGAGTATCGTAATGGATTCTTATTCCAAAGAGTAAATATGAAAATACCTTGTCATCAGGAAAATGACACAAAGCTGTTTAGCATAAAAACTTAAAGAAGTCACGTGTTCTGTAAGAATCACATCACGTGGTTTTCTATGGTGCTTTTCCACAAAGTGCCGCAAATCCACGAAAAAAATTACAGAACTGTGACCTTAGTTTTTTTACTGCCGGAAACAGGCTTCCATACATATCTGATATTCCGAGAGGAGAGAGAGAGAAAGAGAGAGGGGGAGAGAGGGGTAGAGAGAGAGAGAGAGAGAGAGAGAGAGAGAGAGAGAGAGAGAGAGAGAGAGAGAGAGAGAGAGAGAAAGAGAGAGAGAGAGAGAGAGAGAGAATAGACTTTACATTCCATGACTTTACCATGATACAAAGTCGTGATGAACTTCATCAACATACCTGGTGGATTTACACCCGTCTCTAAAATTCTGATTCGTTATCCGCATATCAGATTTGGCACATGTTTTAAACTGGATGTTCTTTATAACACAACCCTCCACATTTATCAAGGCTGGAGACCTGGTCAGTGATGTGAGTGTGATGGTCAGTGATGAGAGTGTGATTGTCAGTGAAGAGTGTGTAATGGTCAGTGATGTGAGTGTGATGGTCAGTGATGTGAGTGTGATGGTCAGTAATGAGTGTAATGATCAGTGATTAGTGTGATGGTCGGTGATGAGTGAGATGATCAGTGATGAGTGTAATGGTCAGTGATGAGTGTGATGGTCAGTGATGTGAGTGTGATGGTCAGTGATGTGAGTGTGATGGACAGTGATGAGTGTGATGGTCAGTGATGTGAGTGTGATGATCAGTGATGTGAATGTGATGGTCAGTAATGAGTGTGATGGTCAGTGATGTGAGTGTAATGGTCAGTGATGTGAGTGTGATGGACAGTGATGAGTGTGATGGACAGTGATGAGTGTGATGGTCAGTGATGTGAGTGTGATAATCAGTGATGTGAATGTGATGGTCAGTAATGAGTGTAATGATCAGTGATTAGTGTGATGGTCAGTGTTGTGAGTGTGATGGTCAGTGATGTGAGTGTGATGGTCAGTGTTGTGAGTGTGATGGTCAGTGTTGTGAGTGTGATGATCAGTGTTGTGAGTGTGATGGTCACTGATGTGAGTGTAATGGTCAATGATGTGAGTGTGATGGACAGTGATGAGTGTGATGGTCAGTGATGTGAGTGTGATAATCAGTGATGTGAATGTGATGGTCAGTAATGAGTGTAATGATCAGTGATTAGTGTGATGGTCAGTGTTGTGAGTGTGATGGTCAGTGATGTGAGTGTGATGGTCAGTGTTGTGAGTGTGATGGTCAGTGTTGTGAGTGTGATGATCAGTGTTGTGAGTGTGATGGTCAGTGATGAGTGTAATGATCAGTGATGAGTGTGATGGTCAGTGATGAGTGTGATGGTCAGTGATGGAAGTGTGATGGTCACTGATGTGAGTGTAATGGTCAATGATGTGAGTGTGATGGTCAGTGATGAGTGTGTAATGGTCAGTGATGTGAATGTGATGGTCAGTGATGAGTGTGATGATCAGTGATGTGATTGTGATGGTCAGTGATGTGAATGTGATGATCACTGATGATCAGTGTTGAGTGTGGTGATCAGTGATGTGATGGTCAGTGATGTGAATGTGATGGTCAGTGATGTGAATGTGATGGTCAGTGATGTGATTGTATAGAACAGTGATGAGTGTGATGATCAGTAATGAGTGTAATGATCAGTGATGGTCATCGATGTGAGTGTGTTGGTCAATGATATGAGTGTAATGGTCAGTGAAGTGAATGGTAAAGTTAGAGAAGAGAGTTAATAGGAAATGTTAACAGTAAGTGAATCGTATTCTGCAGGATTCGAATCTGCGCACTACTACACAGTTAGTTGTCACCCCATACTTAAACTGGAATCCCTATTACCACAAGAAAACGCAAATGAACAATATCTGTATAATTAATACGAAATGTGAACAGAAAATGAATCGTAGTCGGCAGGATTCGAACCTGCGCAGGGAGACCCCAATGAATTTCTAGTCCATCGCCTTAACCACTCGGCCACGACTACTACACAAGTCTCTATCATCCCCTACTTAAACTGGAAGCCCTATTAACACAACAACCTGTAAACTAACTGGAATCGGGGTAATTAATAGGAAATGTAAACAGAAAGCAAATCGTAGTCAGCAGGATTCGAACCTGTGCGGGGAAACCACAAAGGATTTCTAGACCATCGCCTCAACCACTCAACCACGACTACAACAGAAGTCTTGACTACCCCCCTACTTAAACTGTAAGCCCTATGAAACGCAACATACTGTAAGCTAACTTTATCGGGTAATTACTAGGAAATGTAAACAGAAAGTGAATCGTAGTCGGCAGGATTCGAACCTGCGCGGGGAGACTCCAATGGATTTCAAGTCCATCGCCTTAACCACTCGGCCACGACTACTACACAGTTAGCTGTCACCCCTACTTAAACTGGAATCACTATTAACGCAAGAAAACGCAAATGAACAATATCTGTATAATTAACAGGAAATGTAAACAAAAATCAAATCGTATTCGGCAGTAATCGAACCTGCTTGAGGAGACCCCAATAGATTCCTAAGCCATCGCCTTAACCACTCAGCCACGACTACTACACAAACCTTTACCATCCCCTACTTAAACTGAAAGCCCTATTAACACAACAACCTGTAAACGAACTGGATTGGCATAATTAATAGGAAATGTAAACAGAAAGTGAATCGTAGTCGGCAGGATTCAAATCTGCGCAGGGAGCCCACTAATGGATTTTTAGTCCATTTCTTTAACCACTCGGCCACAACTACTACACAAGTCTTGATCAGCCCCTACTTAATCTGGAAGCCCTATTAACACAACACCCTGTAAACGAACTGGATCGGTGTAATTAAAAGGAAACGTAAACAGGAAGCGAATCGTAGTCAGCAAGATTTGAACCTGCGCAGGGAGACCCCAACGGATTGCACGTCAATCACCTTAACCACTCAGCCACGACTACTACAAAATGTTCTATCATCCCCTACTTAAACTGGAAGCCCTATTAACACAACAACCTGTAAACTAACTGGATCAGGGTACCTAATAGGAAATGTAAACAGAAAGTCAATCGCAGTCGGCAGAATTCCAAACTGCGCGGGGAGACCCTAATAAACTTCTAGGCCATCGCCTGAACCACTCGGCCACAACTACTACACAATGCTCTATCATCCCCTACTTATACTGGTAGCCCTAACAACACAAGAAAACAAAATTGAACCATATCTGTATAATTAAGTGGAAATCTCAGTTGTCAGGATTCGACCTTACGGGGGGAGACCACAATGGATTTCAAGTCCATCACCTTTACCATTTGGCCACGCCTACGAAACAGATAGCTGTCACCCCTACTTAAACTGCTATCACTATTAACACAAGAAAACGTAAATGAACAATATCTGTATAATTAACACGAAATGTGAACAGAAAATTAATCGTAGACGGCAGGATTCGAACCTGCACAGGGAGACCCCAACGGATTTCTAGTCCACCGCCTTAACCACTCGGCCACAACTACTACACAATTCTCTATCATCCCCTACTTATACTGGAAGCCCTATTAACACAAGAAAACCAAATTTAACCATATCTGTATAATTAACTGGAAATGTAAACATTAAACAAATCTCAGTTGGCAGGATTTGAACCTGCGCTGGGAGACCCCAATGGATTTCAAGGCCATCACCATTACCATTTGGCCACAACTACACTGTTAGCTGTCACCCACTACTTAACCTGGAACCCCTATTAACACAAGAAAACACAAATGAACAATATCTGTATAATTAACAGAAAGGGAATCGTATTTGGCAGTAATCGAACCTGCTCGAGGAGACCCCAATAGATTCCTAGTCCATCGCCTTAACCACTCAGCCACGACTACTACACAAATCGCTATCATCCCCTGCTTAAACTGGACACCCTATTTACACAAGACAACGAAATTGAACCATATCTGTATAATTAACTGGAAATGTAAACATTAAACAAACACAACACCCTGTAAACTAACTTTATCGGGGTAATTAATAGGAAATGTGAACAGGAAGCAAATCGTAGTCGGCAGGATTCGAACCTGCGTGGGGAGACCCCAATGGATTTCAAGTCAACCCCTCTGTCCCTGATGGTAGGAGAGTGAAAAGTGTGTGTGACAGGTGTGTGTGGTTGTCCACAATGCTGTTTGCTTTGCGGATGCAGCGTGTGGTGTAAATGTCCATGATAGAGGGGAGAGAGACTCTGATGATCTTCTCAGTGGTCCTCACCACCTTAGTGGGGTCTTGCGCTCCGAGACTGTGCAGTTCCCAAACCAGGCAGTGATGCAGCTGCTCAGGATGCTCTCAATGGTCCCTCTGTAGAACGTGGTCAGGATGGGGGGAGGGGGAGGAGCTTTCCTCAGTGCTCTCAGGAAGTAGAGATGCTGCTGGGCTTTTTTGGTGATGGGGCTGGAGGAGCCTTTCCTGTTTGCACATACTTGGTTATACACCATGAAGTTAAAAATCCTGAATCGCATTGACCTGGATGCTTCACCAATAATTTAATACAATCCTAATAACTAATATGTTTAGCTTTTTTGCTGTTGTTTTTCTGTTACTTAAACAGCAAATACACAATGTTGTGATTGCAGCTTGAGAAACTTCATGCCATTGGATACAAGCCTGTTCTGCTTCTTGGCAAGGAGACCAAAAAGAATGAAGTCAAGTGTGAAATATTAACCCCTCGCTGCACACTCTCCACCTATGCCCAGGACTACCTTCAGAAGATGGGTTCACTTTATGAATACCTTCGTGAAGGTAAGATGCAGCACTGCATTCTTAAAGTCACAGTTCACAACGTGTGTTAAGTATGGCAAAGATTTGCATCAACGTTTAAATCTTAAAGGGACGGCTCCCCCCTAAAACTTGAATTCATCGCCTTAAACTCCTAACCTCCTTGACAGTGGAAACTTAGGAGAGGCTTCCATTTTTATATAACCAAGACAGAGTGTGTTAGCACAATACTGGGTCTTTTAATACAATTCAACTTTTTAAATATTAATTTAGCTTTAGACACGGCCAAACAGCACTTCCTCAAACCATTTTCTAATATTTGGCAAACTACAACATGTCTCCAAAATATATTTTTTACCTGTCCACTGTCACAGTTTTATCTGCATAGTATTGTGAGGATTGAAAGGAAATGCACAAAATTTGCTGATGAAGAACTATGACGGTTTGATTTTCATATTCATCAGTCGTTGATGACTGAAATGTAGTTTTAGAGTGAACCATCTCTTAAACTATTTTCTTATTCAGTCCCCAAAAGAGAGCAAGCTTTTGGGAATGTTGGGAAGAGCACAACACATGCATGTCAAGTTCCAGTTTACCACATTTGCAATTTGGCATCCACGAACCCACAGAATTTGACTGTATGATTTAAACAGATTAACATTTAAAACATAGAGATTAACCATGAGTTTAAACTGCACCTGTTTTAAATAAGCAAAACACTTGTTCAACTTGCAGAGGATGGAACCAGGATTCCAGTGGCAATGATGATAAGCTGATGACGCTGCGTCTCACACCCTGTGATCCATTGGAGAACACAAGCAACCCGGAGGAGGTGAGGACCACACAGGTGGAAGAGACAAGAACATGATGGTGGAGCCCATGAGTAATACAGAAGGGCAGGTGAAGCGGATGAGCACTGCAGAGGAGCAGGTGGAGCAGATCAGCACTATGGAGAAGCAGATCAGCACTATGGAGAAGCAGGTGGAGCAGATGAGCACTACAGAGGAGCAGGTGGAGCAGATCAGCACTATGGAGGAGCAGGTGGAGAAGATCAGCACTATGGAGGAGCAGGTGGAACAGATCAGCACTATAGAGGAGCAGGTGGAACAGATCAGCACTATGGAGGAGTAGGTGGAGAAGATGAGCATTACAGAGGAGCAGGTGGAGCAGATCAGCACTATAGAGGAGCAGGTGGAGAAGATCAGCACTATGGAGGAGCAGGTGGAGAAGATCAGCACTATGGAGGGACAAGGTAATTAAGACATCTTTAAAGTTAGTTTAATTTTGTAAAGGCTTAAATTGTTTAAACCATGTGGTACCTTAAAATTGCTCAATGTCTGAGGCTTTTCCCCATAGAGCTTTATGCAGGTCCGGGCTGCATGATATCTTTTCAGCGTCGGCGCTGCAATGTAAGTAATGCAGTAAGATAATTACACTTGATAAGATTTCTTAAAATAAGAAAACATACCTAGCCTTTAGAAAATAGCAAAGTGTTTTAAAACAAGGATTAAAATACTTATTTGAAGCAGTATATTTAGTGTCATTTACTTAAAACTAAGTTGTTCATTCCTTTTTTTTAAGAGTTTGCTTTTCTTAATTTGAGTGAAAAGATCTTAAGACCAGAGCTATTAAACAAGATGATTCTTCTTCATTTAGGATTTGTCATAAGGTAATCTGTCTTAAAATGAGTAAAGCATTTAAACTTAAAACACGGTTATATAAACTAAAATCAAGACCATGCATTCAGAGTCAAAAATTATTTATTCAAATGAAAACCTGTCTTCTTACACAGAATAGTTACCATGCACAAAACAAAGCTTACTTTGTACAAAAACATACAAGTCTTCTGTATAAAGACCCCCCAAACACACACAAAAAAAGAGTTAAACTCACTGAATTGACTTTAACATTTACCCCTACTACTTCCCAGTAATCACCAATATATTACTTCCCAATAAAGTCTTTCCACTCTGTCATGGCTTTTTTTTATGAAGCTGTGGCACCCCCCCCCCCCCCCCCTCATGAATTGAATCCCCTAATATGTCTGTCTGAATGATGCAATTGCACTTAAAACTGAAAATTAATAAATTGTAATAAATAAATGGGTTGTACATAAATACAACTCTAAAATAATATGTATGTAGGCTTGTTAAAAAAAGGTCAAGTTTAATTGCTTCTTCTGGAGACGTGGGTGGGTTTAGATAGATTTCTGACATTACTAGGCAACAAACAGTCTCATCACATAGATCTGGTCCTCTTGCCAGGCATTCCTCTTTACAAGCGTGTACTTGTTGCTAGTGTAACGAAGGTCATAAGAACCGTATCAAAACCAAAAAAAAGAGAAGAATTATACAAATGCACAATAATTTAATATCATATTTTAAATATTTTATTTTAAGGTTTTGGGAATCAAATATTGCCAAAAGAAATTAGTAAATGTCACAAACCAGAAATATTTATGAGATTAAATAATTAAGAGTAGCTCCGCCCTTAATGATTGTTCTTCGTCATCATTGGTGCTGATCAGAGGGGGAGGAGCCTTGAACAGAAAAAAAGATGCATGCCATTAGCAGTACTAAAAAGGAAAAAAAAAAATAAATGAAAACCCAAGCTGATGACTTTGTGAAAGGGATTTCCCTTAGTTCATCTGGTATTATTTAATACCATTTCTCTTTCTTGGTGTTAGTTTTTTCCTTTTTTTTGTGCTAAGACAACCTTATTGAGTTATGGGTTGTGTATTGTTCAGTCTTTTGTGAAGTCAGACATTTTAAACTCATACTGTGGATAATTCCTCTGAAATGTTTAAACATCTGAGTGAAGTGATAAATGAACAGTTGATTTGCTGCTTTAGTGTTCATGTAGATTGCCAATCGTATTAGTGTGGTGTGTGTAACATAGGTCATGTGGTGTTCTGCTAACCATGCAGTCTCATGCTCTGATATCAGCTATAGGCTGATTGAATGCTCACAAATAAATTAAGCAATTATTTAGATAAAAGAAGCAATTTATTGTTATAAAATTGAGTGTCAGTAAATGTGTTGATGCATTTTGAACATTATTACATTGAAAATTATAATTAGAAATAATAATGTGTGTAAATGGGAATTTACTGCAATAAATTATTTTCCTGCCTTGTCTTCACATGGTCGCTCCCTTTGTTCCCTCTTCCTAATTTGTTTGACATCTCTCTTTGATGCTGGATGAGGAGTTCTCGGAGCTCTGGAATTAGAATCGTTTCTACCATCAGCTAGGAGCTCAACATTGATGGAGACTGGTGAGCCCCTTGTTTCTTCTGAACCTGGATCATTTTCTGTTCTTCATCTGTGTGGTAGAACCATAAGTGCACCATTTCCCTTTCCTTTTTTTCTCTCTTCCTGGATTTCCATGAACTTTTTTTGGAATGTGTTGCAGGTCTGAATGACAGGAAATGATGTATATTTACACATGACATGAAGTTGACTAAACAAAACATGAAATATTTTGTGTTCATATTGTCTGCAATGAAATACAAGTCAAAGTAAATTTAGAAATCACTACTTTCTTTTTTTATTTGCGTTTTCCATACTGTCCCAACTTTTTCTGATTTGGGGTTGTAGTTTTCTAGTTTTTCCATTGCGGGATGATTTTACAGTCTTTAAAACGATTTGCATGAAAACTGAATACATACAATCTATCGAGTCTCTCCATAGATAAAACATTATCCCTGCTGTGGGCCATGTTTACTGCCTGGTCTTAGTATTCATGTTCCTCCAAATGTCACACAAATCAGAAGTTCTGATCAGCTGTACAGGTGTTTTTTGAGCGCTAATATGTGGTTCTATGTGATTCCTATCCAGTTTATCATCTTCAGTGCAATTAAAATCCCCACCGAGAAACAAAAAACCTTCTGAATTGATGTTTATTAAAGTGGAGCTGATTTTGTTTAGAAAGAGGATTTTTTTCTGCCCCTTCGTAGGGTCGTAAACATAACAAAAATTCATTTCTGTGTTTTCGAATTTTGCTTGTACTTTTAAAATGTGCCCTTTAACTATTTCTTCCATTTTGTAAGAGGTTGGTAGAAAGTGTTTTGAAAAGAGTATTGCTACTCCTCCACTAGTAGAGAACATCCGATCCACTTCAGTTTTATGATCCCTGTGTGATTCCTGAATAAACATGACATCAATCCGTTTCAGCTTTATAAACTCAAACAACACCATTCTTTTCTGACCAGCTCTAGCAGCATTTAGATTAAGAGTTCCTACTTTTACATACTTCATATTGGAAATAGAGAACAACATACCTATACAGTACAGTACAGTACAGTAGTGACACTGGGCGCCAGTTCTTCAGCTGCGTCAGGTCTCCCTTCTTTGGCAGCAGGCGCTTTTCTTCTAAACAGTTGTAGCTGCTAATTCCAGGTCTTTCTGAAGCTCTCCACAAGTGGTCCTTGGCTCTTGGACAACTCTTTTGATATTCTTTTTGCTCCTCTGTCTGAAATCTTGTGAGGAGCACCTGGTCATGGCTGCTTTATGGTAAGATGATGTTCTTTCTACTTCTGGATTATGATCCTAACAGTTCTCGCTGGAACATTCAGAAGTTTAGAAATCCTTCTGTAACCAATGCTAATAGTATGTTTTGCAACAATAAGGTTGTGAAGGTCTTGAGAGAGCTCTTCACTTTTACCCATCATGAGATGTTTCTTGTGTGACACCTTGGTAATGAGACATCTTTATACAGGCTATTAGTTGGGACTGAAGCAGCTGATATTGATTTTCACTGACACGGGGCAGGACTGCTTTCTAATTACTGATTGATTTCAGCTGGTGTCTCGGCTTCCATGCCTTTTTTCACCTGCCTTTCTTCATGTGTTCAACACTTTTCACCAGATGGAATAAAATTAAAGTAACGAGTCTGTTTTTGAAAATGTAAGAAGTAGAAAGTACAGATATTTATGGGGAAAAAAAATAATGAGTAAAAGTAAAAAGTTTTGCGAAAAATAAATAATAAAGTAAAAGACTGATTAAAATTACACTTAAATTGTACAAGAGTCTGTTATTATCAATATAATCATCTTTATAATAATAATAATAATAATAATAATAATAATAATAATAATAATAATAATAATAATAATAATAAATCTAGTAATATATCTTGTAGGTTCCCTGGTGGTCTTTAGGTCATTAGGGTTGCACAAGCCTTAGTGCCGGTCCCAAGCCCGGATAAATGGGGAGGGTTGTGTTAGGAAGGACATCCAGCGTAAAAACATGTGCCAAATCAAACATGCGGATGATCCGCTGTGGCGCCCCCTAATGGGAGAACCCGAAAGAAAGTTTTAGTAATGTATTTTGTATCTAACAATATTCTACATATATATAAAAAAAGGATAGCTATTATAAAATTTTAAAAAATATAATAAAATAAAGAATATATAAAAGTAACAACAATTTCATTCATTTTATTAATCTTTATCATTACTGTACATTCTGCCCAACATTTAACATTCATTTGTGTATACAATGTATGTGTATATATATATATATATATATATATATATATATATATATATATATATATATATATATATATATATATTTTTTTTTTTTTTTTATATATAGTAGACTGTTTATTCAGCTTGCTACTCCCTAATGCCATAATCTTGTGATCTGTAACCTTTCATTTCTGCACATTTTCTTAATTACTGTACACCTCTATATTTATTCACTGTACTTCTGAATGTCCACACATCTCTGCACTCAAATAGCCTTTATATTTATTCACTGTATATACTTTCATATATACCACTTGCTGTAAATATGCTACATAGTTATCTGCACTGTAAATATGCTAGATATTTATCTGCACTTTTGCACGACTGCTAAATTTTGCACTTCTGGTAGATGCCAAACTGCATTTCGTTGCTGTGTACCTGTACTATGCAATGACAATAAAGTTGATTGTATCTATCTATCTATCTATCTATCTATCTATCTATCTATCTATCTATCTATCTATCTATCTATCTATCTATCTATCTATCTATCTATCTATCTATCTACCTATCTATCATGCTACCTATGTTGTGCTACTATGGCTCTAATTCGAATCATGTTGTGCTGGTAGGTCCCTGATGTGAATCACAGTTAGCATTAGAGCTATAGTAGCAGCACAGTGTTTCACATCAGGGCCCTAGAGGCACAACATATATTAACTTAGAGCCATAGTTGGCCCACATGATTAGTATTGGAGTCATATCGGCGTTACATAATTAGCATTAGAGCTACAGTGGCACATCAGTGTTTTACATCAGGGCCAGCACAGCATGAATTGAATTAGAGCCATAGTAGCACAACATAATTTGAATTAGAGTCATAGTTGGCTAACATCATTTTAATTAGAGTCACATCAGCACTACATAATTAGCATTAGAGCTACTGTAGCACAACAGTGTTTGACATCAAGGCCCTAGCAGCACAACATATTTTAAATTGGAACTACAGTGGCACGCCATCATTTGACCTAGAGCCATAGTTGGCCAAAATAATTAGAATTAGAATTATAGTAGCGCAACAGAATTAGCATTAGAGCTATAGTTGAAGAAGATTGATCCACATTAGGGCCATAGCAGCACAACATACTTCCATTCAGAGGCATAGTAGCACAACAGAATCTGAATTAGGGCTATAGTAAAACAACATAATTTAAATTTGGGCCATGGCCGCACGACATAATTTCTATTACTGCCATAGTGGCACAACATCTTTTGAATTAGAGTCATAGTAAGACTACATAGTTAGCTTTAGAGCTGTAGTAGTACAACAGTGTTTCACATTAAGGCCATAGCAGCACAACTTAATTTGAGTTTGGCTTAGTGCAGCACAAAGGTATTCAGCGTTAGGATTACCAGCGTTAGGATTACCACTTTTCAATTGAGGGTTAGAGCGGCCTGAATGGAACAGGGTTAGGGTTGGCACTGTTCGAATTAGGGGTAAAGCAGCCTGAGTGACATGGAATTAGGGTTAGGGTTGGCACTGTTCGAATTAGGGTTAGCGCAGCCTGAATGACATGGAATTTGGGTTAGGGTTAGGGTTGGCACTGTTCGAATTAGGGTTAGTGCAGCCTGAATGACATGGAGTTAGGGTTGGGGTTGCACTCTTCGAATTAGGGTTAGCGCAGCCTGAGTGACATGGAGTTAGGGTTATGGTTAGGGTTGGCACTATTCGAATTAGGGTTAGCGCAGCCTGAGTGACCTGGAGTTAGGGGTGGCACTGTTCAAATTAGGGTTAGCGCAGCCTGAGTGACATGGAGTTAGGGTTAGGGTTGGCACTGTTCAAATTAGGGTTAGCGCAGCCTGAGTGACATGGAGTTAGGGTTAGGGTTGGCACTGTTCGAATTAGGGTTAGCGCAGCCTGAGTGACATGGAGTTGGGGTTGGGGTTGGCACTGTTCAAATTAGGGTTAGCGCAGCCTGAGTGACATGGAGTTGGGGTTAGGGTTGGCACTGTTCGAATTAGGGTTAGCGCAGCCTGAGTGACATGGAGTTAGGGTTAGGGTTGGCACTGTTCGAATTAGGGTTAGCGCAGCCTGAGTGACATGGAGTTGGGGTTGGGGTTGGCACTGTTCAAATTAGGGTTAGCGCAGCCTGAGTGACATGGAGTTAGGGTTAGGGTTGGCACTGTTCGAATTAGGGTTAGCACAGCCTGAATGATCTGGAGTTAGGGTTAGGGTTGGCACTGTTCGAATTAGGGTTAGCACAGCCTGAGTGACATGGAGTTAGGGTTAGCACCGTTCGAATTAGGGTTGTTCTGCTACTATAGCTCTAATGCTAACTATGTTGTGCTACTATGGCTATAATACAAATTATGTTGTGCTGCTAGGGCCCTGATGTGAATCACAGTTAGCATTAGAGCTATATTTGCAGTACAGTGTTTTTACATCAGGGCCCTAGTAGCACAACATAATTTTAATTAGAGCAATAGTAGCACAACATAGTTAGCGTTAGAGCTATAGTAGCAAACCAATGTTGTGCTACTATGACTCTAACTCAAGTTATGTTGTGCTGCTAGGGCCCTGATGTGAAACATAGTTAGCATTAGAGCTATAGTAGCAGTATAGTGTTTCACACCAGGGCCCTGTAGCCACATTAGGGCTGGGGTCCCTAGCAGCACACCATAATTTGAATGAGAGCCATAGTAGCACAACGTACTTTGAATTAGAGCCATATCAGTACTACATAATTCTCATTAAAGCTACATTGGCGGAACAGTGTTTCCCACTAGGGCCATAACAGCACAACATAAATTGAATTTGGGCCACAGTAGCGGAACAGTGTTTCCCACTAGGGCCATAACAGCACAGTTGGCCAAGATCATTTGGATTAAAGTCATAGTAGCACGACATAATTAGCACTAAAGCTGTAGTAGCAGCTCAGTGTTCCACATCAGGGCCCTAGCAGCACAACACAATTTGAATTAAAGTCATAGTAGCACAACATTGTTCTGCTACTGTAGCTCTAATGCTACCTATGTTTTGCTACTATGGCTCTGATTCAAATTATGTTGTGCTGCTAGGGCTCTGACGTGAAACACAGTTAGCATTAGAGCTACAGTAGCAGCACAGTGTTTCACATCAGGGCCGTAGAGTCACAACATATATTAACTTAGAGCCATAGTTGGCCCACATGATTAGTATTGGAGTCATATCGGCGTTACATAATTAGCATTAGAGCTACAGTGGCACATCAGTGTTTAACATCAGGGCCAGGACAGCACAGCATAAATTGATTTTGGGCCACAGTAGCGGAACAGTGTTTCCCACTAGGGCCATAGCAGCCGCCATTATTTGAATTAGAGCCATAGTAGCACAACATAATTTGAATTAGAGTCATAGTTGGCTAACATAATTTTATTTAGTCACATCAGCACTACATAATTAGCATTAGAGTTACTGTAGCACAACAGTGTTTGACATCAAGGCCCTAGCAGCACAACATATTTTAAATTGGAACTACAGTAGCACACCATCATTTGACCTAGAGCCATAGTTGGCCAAAATAATCTGAATTAGAATCAAAGTAGCGCAACTGAATTAGCATTAGAGCTAAAGTTGAAGAACATTGATCCAGATCAGGGCCATAGCAGCACAACATACTTCCATTCAGAGGCATAGTAGCACAACAGAATCTGAATTAAGGCTATAGTAAAACAACATAATTTGAATTTGGGCCATGGCCGCACAACATAATTTATATTACTGCCATAGTAGCACAACATCTTTTGAATTGGAGTCATAGTAAGACTACATAGTTAGCTTTAGAGCTGTAGTAGTACAACAGTGTTTCACATTAAGGCCATAGCAGCACAAATTCATTTGAGTTTGGCTTAGTGCAGCACAAAGGTATTCAGCTTAAGGGTTACCACTTTTCAATTGAGGGTTAGAGCGGCCTGAATGGAACAGGGTAAGGGTTAGTGCTGTTCGAATTAGGGTAAAAGCAGCCTGAGTGACATGGAATTAGGGTTAGGGTTGGCACTGTTCGAATTACGGTTAGTGCAGCCTGACCTGATTGGAATTAGGGTTAGAGTTAGCACTGTTCGAATTAGGCTTAGGGCAGCCTGAGTGACATGGAGTTAGGGTTAGGGTTGGGACTGTTCGAATTAGGGTTAGCGCAGCCCGAGTGACATGGAGTTAGGGTTAGGGTTGGCACTGTTCGAATTAGGGTTAGCGCAGCCTGAGTGACATGGAGTTGGGGTTAGGGTTAGGGTTGGCACTGTTCGAATTAGGGTTAGCGCAGCCTCAGTGACATGGAGTTAGGTTTAGGGTTAGGGTTGGCACTCTTCGAATTAGGGTTAGCGCAGCCTGAATGACATGGAGTTAGGGTTAGGGTTAGGGTTGGCACTGTTCGAATTAGGGTTAGCGCAGCCTGAGTGACATGGAGTTAGGGTTAGCACTGTTCGAATTAGGGTTGTTCTGCTACTATAGCTCTAATGCTAACTATGTTGTGCTCCTATGGCTATAATACAAATTATGTTTTGCTGCTAGGGCCCTGATGTGAAACACAGTTAGCATTAGCGCTATAGTAGCAGTACAGTGTTTCACATCAGGGCCCTAGTAGCACAACATAACTCGAGTTAGAGTCATAGTAGCACAACATTGTTCTAACTATGACTCTAACTGAAGTTATGTTGTGCTGCTAGGTCCCTGATGTTTCACACCAGGGCCCTGTAGCCCCGTAGCCAAATCAGGGCTAGGCCCCTCGCAGCACACCATAATTTGAAAGAGAGGCATAGTAGCACACTGTACATTGAATTAGAGTCATATCAGCACTACATATTTAGCATTAGAGCTACAGTAGCACAACAGTGTTTTACATCAGGGCCAGAACAGCACAACATTATTTGAAATTGGGCCACAGTAGCGGAACAGTGTTTCCCACTAGGGCCATAGCAGCAAAACAAAATTGAAATTAGAGCCATAGTTGGCCAACATAATTTGACTCAGAGCCATAGTTGGCCCACATAAATTGACTTAGAGTCATAGCAGCACTACACAATTAGCATTAGGGCTATAGTAGCAGCACATTGTTTTACTTTGGGGTCCTAGAGGCACAACATATTTCAAATTAGAGCCATGGTAGCACAACGTAATTTGAATTAGAGTCATAGTTGGCCAACATAAGTTGAATTATAGTTATAGCAGCACTACATAATTAGCATTCGAGCTATAGTAGCAGTACAGTGTTTAACATCAGGGCCCTAGCAGCATAACATAATTTGTATTAGAGCCATAGTAGCACAACATAGTTAGCATTAGAGCTACAGTAGTAGAACAATGTTGTGCTACTATGACTTTAATTCAAATTGTGTTGTGCTACTAGGGCCAACCCATAGTTGGCCCACATGATTTGTATTGGAGTCATATCAGCATTACATAGTTAGCATTAGAGCTACAGTGGCACATCAGTGTTTAACATCAGGGCCAGGACAGCACAGCATGAATTGAATTTGGGCCAAAGTAGCGGAACAGTGTTTCCCACTAGGGCCATAACAGCACAACATGATTTGAATTAGAGCCATAGTAGCAGAGCATCATTTGGATTAGAGTCATAGTAGCACAACATAATTAGCACTAGAGCTGTAGTGGCAGCACAGTGTTTCACATCAGGGCCCTAGCAGCACAACCGAATTTGAATTAAAGTCATAGTAGCACAACATTGTTCTGCTACTATGGCTATAATGCTACCTTTGTTGTGCTGGTAGGTCCGTGACGTGAATCACAGTTAGCATTAGAGCTATAGTAGCAGTACAGTGTTTCATATTAGGGCCCTAGAGGCACAACATATATTAACTTAGAGCCATAGTTGGCCCACATGATTTGTATTGGAGTCATATCAGCGTTACATAATTAGCATTAGAGCTACAGTGGCACATCAGTGTTTAACATCAGGGCCAGGACAGCACAGCATGAATTGAATTTGGGCCACAGTAGCGGAACAGTGTTTCCCACTAGCGCCATAGCAGCACAACATAATTTGAATTAGAGCCATAGTAGCACAACATAATTTGAATTAGAGTCATAGTTGGCTAACATAATTTTAATTAGAGTCACATCAGCACTACATAATTAGCATTAGAGCTACTGTAGCACAACAGTGTTTGACATCAAGGCCCTAGCAGCACAACATATTTTAAATTGGAACTACAGTAGCACGCCATCATTTGACCTAGAGCCATAGTTGGCCAAAATAATTTGAATTAGAATCAAAGTAGCGCAACAGAATTATCATTAGAGCTATAGTTAAAGAACATTGATCCAGATCAGGGCCAGCGCAGCACAACATACTTCCATTCAGAGGCATAGTAGCACAACAGAATCTGAATTAGGGCTATAGTAAAACAACATAATTTGAATTTGGGCCATGGCCGCACGACATAATTTATATTACTGCCATAGTAGCACAACATCTTTTGAATTAGAGTCATAGTAAGACTACATAGTTAGCTTTAGAGCTGTAGTAGTACAACAGTGTTTCACATTAAGGCCATAGCAGAACAACTTCATTTGAGTTTGGCTTAGTGCAGCCCAAAGGTATTCAGCGTTAGGGTTAGGATTACCACTTTTCAATTGAGGGTTACTTCCCGTGGGCTCACCACCTGCAGGAGGGACCGTAAGGACGGTGCTGTGAGGATTGGGCAGCAGTCGATGGCGGGGGTCTGCTTAGACTGCTGCCCCCGCGACCCGAATTACGGATAAGTGGGAGAAAATGAATGAATGAATGAATGAATTGAGGGTTAGAGCGGCCTGAATTGAACAGGGTAAGGGTTAGTGCTGTTCGAATTAGGGTTAAAGCAGCCTGAGTGACATGGAATTAGGGTTAGGGTTGGCACTGTTCGATTTAGGGTTAGCGCAGCCTGAATGACATGGAGTTAGGGTTAGGGTTGGCACTGTTCGAATTAGGGTTAGCGCAGGCTGAATGACATGGAATTTGGGTTAGGGTTAGAGTTAGCACTGTTCGAATTAGGGTTAGCGCAGCCTGAATGACATGGAGTTAGGGTTAGGGTTGGCACTGTTCGAATTAGGGCTAGCGCAGCCTGAATGACATAGAGTTAGGGTTAGGGTTGGTGCAGCCTGAATGACATGGAGTTAGTGTAAGGGTTGGCACTGTTCGAATTAGGGTTAGCACAGCCTGACCTGATTGGAATTAGGGTTAAGCGGGCAACGAGGCACACCTGTCGGCCTGGGACTACTAGAGCACGGGGCCATGCACGAGGCGCGCCAGGCCTAGTGGTGAAGACCAGACGATGACAAAGACATAGGGGGTCCGGCTGCGGGAGGCACACGGGGAGTTTGCACACCTGCTCCATACACTAACACGTGCTTCACACAACCCACAAGAGCCAGCGTTCCCAATACTACGCACAGCATTCACACACTGCCAATGCGTCAGACACATTGACAAGGCTCGCCGTTCACGTGAAACACACGCTGTTCCGCCGACATGGATGTAACTCAACCCTTTTTACACTGCACTCTGCACAAAATGCGCCGAGCGCCGGCTCGAGCGCCAGGCGCGCGGTGCACTTCCGTGCAAAACGAGAGCAACCACTGCTCTCTATTCGGCCATGACAGGCCTCGGGGAACACTTGCAAGCCCGTACGCGCGAAATGTGTGCATAATAGCGCGGGATCTTGTCTTCGGCGTCTTATTTACGACGAGAAACGCTGCGAGAAAACACACTCACGAGCGTGTCGCGGAAGCGGCGGCTGCCCGGTTGAGTCTACAACGTTCTCATGCTCGGTTTTAAGACCGGCCCACCAGCAGAGGGGCGGGAGGTTTCTGTGTGTTACACAGCGTATACAGAGTCTGACTCGCACTGAGATACTACAGATACTAGAGAGATGGCAGAAGTTGCTCCCGCGCCCGCCGCCGCGCCGGCTAAAGCGCCGAAAAAGAAAGCAGCGTCGAGGGCCAAGAAAGCCGGCCCCAGCGTCGGCGAGCTCATCGTCAAAGCGGTTTCCTCGTCCAAGGAGAGGAGCGGTGTGTCGCTCGCCGCCCTGAAGAAAGCCTTGGCCGCCGGCGGATACGACGTGGAGAAGAACAACTCCCGCGTCAAGCTCGCTGTCAAGGGTCTCGTGTTGAAGGGAACTCTTCTACAGACCAAAGGGACCGGCGCGTCTGGCTCTTTCAAGCTAAACAAGAAGCAGACCGAAGCCACGAAGCCCGCAAAGAAGACCGCAACTAAGGCGAAGAAGCCCGTCGCTGTTAAGGCGAAGAAACCCGCCGCGGCGAAGAAGCCCAAGAAGGTGGCGGCCAAGAAACCTGTTGCCGCCGCCAAGAAGTCCCCGAAGAAGGCAAAGAAGCCCGCAGCGGCTGCTAAAAAAGCCACCAAGAGCCCGAAGAAAGCGAAAAAGCCGGCGACTCCTAAAAAAGCAGCCAAGAGCCCCAAGAAAGCAAAGACCGTGAAGCCCAAAGCGGCGAAGCCCAAGGCTGCAAAGGCGAAAAAGACAGCGCCCAAGAAGAAGTAAACATGTTTGTTTGTTTATTTCATCTCTACCTTAACTAAACGGCTCTTTTAAGAGCCACCTATATTTTCCCCCAAAGAGCAACATTTTGAATCCTCCCATGATGAAAGTGAAAGCGAATACAAGATAGGGATTTATGACATATGAATACGCAAACTATGTAGTAGTTATAGAGATGCTTATGATTATATGATATATGTGTCGTTGTACACATTTCACATGAATGTTGTTTCCTGATACCTGTGTCTTCCATGAGCGCTCGCTCAATCCTCAGTCACACACACACACACACACACACACACACACACACAGAGACTATTAGGGAAGGGGAGGTGTGTGTGTGTGGGGGGGGGTGTTAGGCTAAGGCTGAATGAGTGTCACCATTTGTGCATTTGTGATTGGATGTTGATCACATGGTGTTCTAAGCCAATGAGAGAGTGGCTGTGTTGCCTATATCTGAGTTTTCAGCGCGAAGCGTTCACTATTATCGACTTGTTCCTTGAACAAATCTAATCTACAGCAAAATGAGTGGAAGAGGCAAAACCGGTGGCAAAGCCAGGGCCAAGGCCAAGACTCGCTCATCCAGGGCAGGACTGCAGTTTCCTGTAGGCCGTGTGCATAGGCTTCTGCGTAAAGGCAACTACGCTGAGCGCGTCGGTGCCGGCGCTCCCGTTTACCTGGCGGCTGTGCTGGAGTATCTGACCGCTGAGATTCTGGAGTTGGCTGGTAACGCTGCCCGTGATAACAAGAAGACTCGTATCATTCCCCGACACTTGCAACTCGCCGTGCGTAACGATGAGGAGCTGAACAAACTGCTCGGCGGAGTGACCATCGCTCAGGGTGGTGTCCTGCCTAATATTCAGGCTGTACTTCTGCCTAAGAAGACTGAGAAGGCTGTCAAGACCAAGTAAAGTCGTCCAATGCTGTGTTTGTCAGTACCCAAAGGCTCTTTTAAGAGCCACCCACTTTGACTCAAAAAGTGCAAGTTTGTTACTTTGTGTATATAATTGTATTCATTCTAGAAAGTTGCACCCAAGAGAATCACATTTAATAGAGCCCATTGGAATAGTCTAATAATCATGCCATTCTCATTAGTGACTTAGAAGCATAAATATAAGGAAGTATTTTTTAATTTTTTCTAAATTGCGACGGCCGTCTTTGTGTAACTATAGAACAGAGGAAAACAGTGCTGTGCAAGAGAGCCGAGGGAGGGTGGGTGGGTGGGGTGTTCAAACTGTGGCGCTGACTAGGTCTAAGCCAATAATCGTCGAGTGACGTATAGCGATCGATCCAATGCAAGACGAGAGGTTTCGAGACGCCCAATGAACGCGAGGCGTCGTTCAGGCTTAAAAAGCCAGCGTTTGCTAGCGCTTTTCATTCTGTTTTTCTTCCGCGAAGTGCACAGCTCAACGCTATGGCAAGAACTAAGCAGACTGCCCGTAAATCCACTGGTGGCAAGGCGCCCAGGAAGCAGCTCGCCACCAAGGCTGCTCGCAAGAGCGCTCCGGCTACCGGCGGCGTGAAGAAGCCTCACCGTTACAGGCCCGGCACCGTGGCTTTGAGAGAGATCCGTCGCTATCAGAAGTCTACTGAGCTGCTCATCCGCAAGCTGCCCTTCCAGCGCCTGGTGAGAGAAATTGCTCAAGACTTCAAGACTGACTTGCGTTTCCAGAGCTCCGCTGTAATGGCTTTGCAGGAGGCGAGCGAGGCATACTTGGTCGGCCTGTTCGAGGACACCAACCTGTGCGCCATCCACGCCAAGAGAGTGACCATCATGCCCAAGGACATTCAGCTGGCCCGCCGTATTCGCGGAGAGCGCGCTTAAACAATAACTCTGTCCAGTATACACAAAGGCTCTTTTAAGAGCCACCTCATTGTCTCAGTAAAACGAGCAAGTCTATACCGTGGTTGTTTTAAACAAATAATGATTATATATATATATATATATATATATATATATATATATATATATATATATATATATATATATATATATATATATAAACTAGTTATTAGAATGGAGTGCTTCGGCAAACCTCTGATTTTGTGGCTCTGTCGCTGAGCATTTTGTGTATTTTATTATAGATTATTTTAATACCTGGCGACAGTAATAATATTAATAATAATAAATGCAAACAGAAGGTCGCTTGCTGTTCTGCACGGAGCGTGACTGCCATCTTGTGGCCAAAGTGTCACCTCCCATTCTCGTCTTCTCGTTTGTATTCTAAGGGAGACAAAAAAAAACCCAATAAATTGCATTCATCATAGTATTAATTCTCTCACATATAACTTTAGTATGCTGACAACGATTCTGACCATTTAAACATGGTTTTTATGCGTTAGGAACAATTTGACAACATGAATCTAAAGCACTGTATGTATGTTCTCTTTCGTTGTCGTGTATATATCGTGCATATAGGTCCAAACCTGACCACACACACACACACACACACACACATGTATATGTGTATATGTATTTGTGTGGGAAAATGTGCAATACCAAGAGCAACACAATGAAATGAATGAATAGTGGCCCTCTCCAAGTACTCATGGACACTAGTGTAATTTTATATTATATTTTAGATTAGATTTATTGTTGACTTTATTGTCATTGTGCAAGATACATGTACAGAGCTAAGAGAATGCATTTAGCATCTGCTCAGAGGTTCGTTAGATAGATCGAAATATATATCTGTATATACATGAATGTGGCAGGATGTACAGTAAGGTATATACAGATACACATAAATATAATAGTAGTGCAGATGGAAGTGAGGCACAATATGTGTAGAGAATGCGGAGTATACAAAAAACAATATGTAACATTTACATATACAGTGCTTATACAGTGATCTAACGGTGTAGTGTAGAGTTCAGTGTGGTGATGGTGGATGGAAATAAAGCTGTCCCTGATCCTGCTGGTTCTGGTGCGTATGTTTCTGTATCTGGATCTTGATGGATGGAGGTTAAACAGTTTGTGACTGGGATGTGAAGGGTCCTTGATGATCTTGTGAGCTCTGCACAGACAACTGCTGCGCACTTTGTTCTGTAACTACTAGTTCAACGGTAAAAGACCTGGGAGTTATTTTAGACAGCAACTTATCTTTTAAAAATCACATCAATCAAGTTACAAAAACAGCCTTCTTTCACCTTAGAAATATTTCCAAGCTAAAAAATATGTTATCTATATCTGATGCAGAGAAGCTCGTCCATGCGTTTATGACCTCTAGAATAGACTATTGTAATGCATTACTAGGTGGATGTCCTGCGTCATTAATAAACAAGCTTCAGTTAGTTCAGAATGCGGCAGCAAGAGTTCTTACTAGGTCAAGAAAATATGATCATATAACCCCAATCTTATCGTCCCTACATTGGCTTCCTGTTAAGTTTCGAATAGACTACAAACTACTGCTACTCACTTATAAAGCACTAAATGGTTTGGCTCCCATGTATCTATCCAGTCTTTTAACACGCTACAATCCGCCACGCTCCCTGAGATCTCAAAACTCTGGGCTTCTAGTAGTTCCTAGAATAGCAAAGTCCACTAAAGGTGGTAGAGCATTTTCACATTTAGCTCCTAAACTCTGGAATAGTCTTCCTGACAGTGTTCGGGGTTCAGATACACTCTCCCAGTTTAAGTGTAGATTAAAAACATATCTTTTTAGCAAAGCCTACACATAACACACATCACACACATCACATCACAACCTTGTGCTCCAGAACATCTGATCACATGCACATTATCAATTTGTGCTGTTAATATCATGAACAGCAGCTACGCTAATTCCTCTCCACTGCTTCTCTCTCTCTCCCCATCCCAAGGCATCCTGAGGTTTGGCCAGCTCCAGTCACGTCCCACCTCGTGAAGATTATGGACCTATGGATGATCATGGAGAAGTAGATGCCGAGTGTTTAAAGGCCCTGGCATGGAGAAGCTGATGCTGGATCTATGATGATCACAAATTGTTCTGTATTGTTGAAAGATTTATGATCAAACTCTTGATGTCACCCATATGAGGATGGGTTCCCCTTTGAGTCTGGTTCCTCTCAAGGTTTCTTCCTCATATCATCTAAGGGAGTTTTTCCTTGCCACTGTCGCCACGGCTGCTCATCAGGGACAAACGCACACCATTCATCTTCACTGTTGTTTTCTGTAAAGCTGCTTTGAGACAATGTCTGTTGTGAAAAGCGCTATACAAATAAACTTGACTTGACTTGACTTGACCTTTCCAGACAGTGTTTCTTGTGAATGTTCTCCAAGATGGGGAGCTGAGTGCCAATGATTAATAGGGAGATTTTCATTTTCCATTTTATTTTATAGGGCCTGGAGCAGTGCAGTTGCTGTACCACACAGAAATGGTACAGCTGTAGAAGTTCTCCAGTATCCTGTAGCACAGACAGGACTTTTAAAGTGTCCTCAGCAATCACAGGCGTTGTTGAGACAAGTCAAGAGGTCAGGTCAAGAAGCTTTTATTGTCATTTCAACCATATATAGCTGACGCAGTACACAGTGAAATGAGACAACGGACCCTTCGCATCCCAGCCCTGATGCTACATTAAACAACAATTCCAGAAACAGAACACACAGGGCTGGTAAGTGTCCTTGCCACATAAAGTGCAAGTGTGCAACCTGGTGCAAACAGTGCAAAGACAACACAAGACAGTGCAAGACAACACAAGTCAGTGCAGGACAATCCATAAAACACATAATAGCTCCGCCAGTGAACCTGTTGTGACAAGACAAATTGAACAAAATTGAAGAGTAGCAAAAATGTAAAGAAAAAGAAAAAGTGTTCTGCAAAGGAGCAATATAGCAGCAGTTCAGAAAGGATGTGCAAGAAACGCATTTAAAAAGGTTCTGATATTGAAGTGATGTAATATGAGTGGTATTGAAGTCATGGGTGTGCGAAGTAGAGAGAAGAGTTCAGTGACCAGGTGAGATCCTCGAAGATAAGGACTTGAAGTAACTTGAGGCTGAATTCACACTCCACAACATCTCTGTTGGTGTGAATTACTAGGCGCTGGATCTTCTCCCTGAAAGTCGTTTCATCTTTACCTCTGATCAGGCCTACCATTCGTGGTGTCATCAGCAAACTTGATGATGCTTTCTAAGGCCTAGGCAGGTAAGCACTCATTAGTGGAAAAGTGAATATAAGTAAGGGTACAATACGCATCCCTGAGTGTGGGACTGGAGGAGGTGAAGGTGTTCAAGCAAGTCCAGGGTCCAGTTACAGAGATGTGTGCTGATGCCAAGCTGTTGACAGGGCTAACTGTAGTATAAGCTCAGCTAAATTCAACAAACAACTTGCTGAAATTAGAGAGAGAGAGAGAGCGAGAGAGAGAGAGAGAGAGAGAGAGAGAGAGAGAGAGAGAGAGAGAGAGAGAGAGAGAGAGAGAGAGAGAGAGAGAGAGAGAAGACACATGTTATTCTAATGTGACATTATTGACTCTCACTCTGTTTCTCTCTTCAAATTGTAACACAGTACAAATATACCGACACTTTCCAGGATATTGTGCAACATTGGACAAAAGAAGAGATTTGGGAAGAGCAAGAAATAAAACACAAACAAACAAACACATGCACACACACAAATATTCAAATGATCTAGGAACTTGTGACTATAGTTATGGGCACTAGTGCAATTTGATATATATGACGTGTTCTACTGGCCTATTAGATAAACACGAAGCGAGACAAAAAGGGACTCACAGTTCATTTTAGGAAGAAACCCTGTATACCCTTAAACACTAGTATGAAATGTTTTTGGACTAATTTTTTAAGGTTTAATTTGTGAATGTTGTTTGTTTGTTTGTGTGTTTGTTTTTTCTGATCTCATCTCAAACTTTTAATGCGAAACCTTAGAGTAAATGGCTGTTCCATACACAATAATCACACAAAATGATGTGAGCATCAATTTCTTTAATCTACATTTTTCTGCAACATGTAAACATTGCCACACGATGGCAGTCAAGCTCTACAACGTCCACCGAACTCTGCCTTTATTAGAAATATCCTTGTATACCCTTAAACACTAGTATGAAGTGTTTTTGGTCTTTTTTTTTTTTTCTTCAAGTGTTATTCGTGTATGTTTGTTCTGATCTCATCTCAGACCCAATTCTTCTACTACATCTACTACTACTACTAACAACCATGATCCTAATAATTATTCTTAGTAAGTTGAGGAATGAGTTAAGAATAGGGTTTGATGAATACCATAAATAATAATAATGATTGCTTAATGCAGCATGGTGTGTAGTTCTGCATCGGTCTTGACTGCTATTGTGTGACCAAATCTAGAAAGTGCACATTCCTCTCTACCTTTTGTTGATTACCGAAGTCAAGTCAAAGGAATTGTTCACTTTATCAAATGATGCCTGTCTACACTACATGGTACGTTATTAGGAAATATAAACAGAGATATATAGCATACACTGCATTTCCTATTCAGGTGAGCACTCAGTGAGCATACACACTCTTTGTGACAGTGGAGCAGTTACCAAGAAAAATGTGTTGTGATGCGCTAAGTTCTAGAATAATAGTTTGATTGACAGTCTGTACAAGTCAGCGTGACACTGTCCAAATACATAGAGACCTTACTGCATATTTTGCAGCATAGGTAAAAGATGCACCCACTCCCAGACAAAGTGTGTGGCCCTGTCCATATACTTCTGGACACTAGTGCAGATTGCGCACTGGGTTTGCTCAGCTTGTCAGCTCCTGCTGTGGTGGAATGATGTTCACGAATGATTTGTGAGTTCCTGTTCCTGCACTCGTATTTGCATCTGCATATATGTTTTCTCAATAAAGGAACATTTCTCCCTTTTTTAAGGTGCCATCAAAATATTTGTGCTGTAGAAGTGACTGTGTATCTGAAGCATCATCTGTCTCTGAAACTTCGTCCTATTGAATTGGATAAATAATATACATATATTTACTCAATGTTCTACAGCCCATGTAGGTACACACAATGCTCACTCATTCTGATGCTTGATGCAAATATTACCATAATCTCCTGGCCTATGTGAGAGATGTATGGATAACTGACTACTACTACTACTACTACTACTACTTCTACTACTAATACGACTACTACTATTGCTACTACTGCTAATGCAAAAGTACCACATTAATAGAAATGAGAATAATGCTTGTTAAAATTAATAATAATCATGAGCCATTCCTACAGTAGTCATGCTATATTTCTTGTGTGTTGAAAAGTATAGTACAAGATTAACGCTACTACTACTACTACTGGTAGGGGTGTAAGCAGGGCAGTGGTAGTCCAGTGGTTAAGGCTCTGGGTTACTGATCACAAGGTCAGCGGTTCAAGCCCCAGCACTGCCAAGCTACCACTGTTGAGCCCTTGAGCAAGGCACTGGTTGAGCCCTTGAGCAAGGCGTTTAACACCACCGTATAAACATATATCCGGTCTGATCTACGAGGAGACTCGTGGTGTACTGAAGGTGTTCTTGCAGAACGTCATCCGCGATGCAGTCACATACACCGAGCATGCGAAGAGAAAGACCGTCACCGCTATGGATGTGGTGTATGCCCTGAAACGCCAGGGACGCACTCTTTTTTACGGCACTTAGCCCTATCAGCTCCAGGGGCGCTGTACCATGGCTGACCCTGCGCTCTGACCCCAGCGTCCAGATGAGTTGGGATATGCGAAAACCTTTTAATTGCATATGTACAGTAGCTCAATATTTTGTCCCCCATCAGGTTTACACCTTTCTGGTCAGTAGTGGCACAGTGTGTAAGTAACTGAAAGCATAGTGTGTGCAATATTTTGCATTCCTCATGATGATATAAGCCTACTTAATGCAACAAGAACTGCAATTTGATTTATACTACTACTGGAATAAAAATTGCAACTGAGTCAAAACAGTTTTTCTAATTATAATTCTCAATTTAAATATTTGTGTGTTGAACTGCATTGAGTGTACCATGCTGTGAGCAAAAACCAAATTAAATCAATTCCACTACATGACTATTACTATTTCTATATCACTATGTTTGTGTGGACAAAAAGCCTGAGGAAGTACAAGACTCTAGCATGTTAACGGCTGTGGCGTTTCGCTTTGAAGACATTGTTTTGTGTGATCGTTGGTTTTAGGTCCGCCCCCTCGCCTGTTCTCAACTAGGTCCTGTGGAGAGAGAATAAATAGGCGGGCATTGCGCGGGGCTTCTTTATTGAGCAGCTTGAATTTGTGAGAGCAGCACCATGTCTGGAAGAGGAAAGGGTGGTAAGGGACTCGGTAAAGGAGGCGCTAAACGCCATCGTAAGGTTCTGCGCGATAACATCCAGGGTATCACTAAGCCGGCTATCCGCCGTCTGGCTCGCCGTGGTGGTGTTAAACGTATATCCGGTCTGATCTACGAGGAGACTCGTGGTGTACTGAAGGTGTTCTTGGAGAACGTCATCCGCGATGCAGTCACATACACCGAGCATGCGAAGAGAAAGACCGTCACCGCTATGGATGTGGTGTATGCCCTGAAACGCCAGGGACGCACTCTTTACGGCTTCGGCGGTTAAACGCTTACCTACCAAATAACGTGAACACAACGGCTCTTTTAAGAGCCACCCAAATATTACAAAATGAGCTATTGTTTCTTTTACTGTGTGTGTGTGTGTGTGTGTGTGTGTGTGTGTGTGTGTGTGTGTGTGTGTGGCGGAGAAGGGGAGGAAATAACTATTTTCTCAAGTGTATGTGACTAATGGAATTTGGAATAATTATAGATATATTCTAATAAGGTAAAATGTTGCACAAGCACTACAGTTTTGTCTCAAAGTCTCTCTCTTTTTATATTTATATATATATACTTCATATTTGCGTGTGCGCGCACAAAACGGCGGGCAGGGAAACAAAGCGTAGCTCAGAGGCGGGGGAGAGGGAACGGGAGAGGATGGGACGAGGGCGGAGACTTGTATGATGAGGTTTGGATTTGTGACCAATAATACTACTCCTTTCCCTTGTACGTAATTACAATGCAGGTCTGTAAATAGAGAGGCGGCGAGGCGGTCCTTTTTCATTCTCTCGCAGTTTTCTCGAGAAGCAGCATTATGCCTACTGATCCAGCAAAGACCGCGCCCAAGAAGGGCTCCAAGAAGGCTGTCACGAAGACGGCCGGCAAAGGAGGCAAGAAGCGCAGAAAGTCAAGGAAGGAGAGCTACGCTATCTACGTGTACAAGGTTCTGAAGCAGGTGCACCCTGATACCGGCATCTCTTCTAAGGCTATGGGCATCATGAATTCCTTCGTAAACGACATTTTCGAGCGCATCGCCGGTGAGTCTTCTCGTCTCGCTCACTACAACAAGCGGTCCACCATCACTTCCAGGGAAATCCAGACCGCCGTGCGCCTGTTGCTTCCCGGTGAACTTGCAAAGCATGCCGTGTCCGAGGGCACAAAGGCCGTCACCAAGTACACCAGCTCAAAGTAAAGCGTGTTATCGCCGTCTTTAAGATAAAAACCAACGGCTCTTTTAAGAGCCACCCATTTTTTCATACAAAGAGCGGTCTTCTTTGCAGGGGCAGCAATTCTCCCCGCCCGCTGACTATGACCTTTTGTATAACGAGGTAAGTAAACAAACCTTAGCATTAGAGATACAGTAGTACAGCATCATTTGAATTATATTCATGGCAGCATTGCATAATTGGCATTAGAGCTATATTTGCAGAACAGCACAACATAATTTAATTTTGAGCTATATTTGCACATCATCTTTTGAATTAGGGCCATAGTCACACAACCGTGTTTCCCATCAGGGCCCTAGCAGCACAACATAATTAGCATTAGAACCATAGTAGCACAGCATTATTTGAATTGGAGTCATAGTAGCACACCATTGTTCTGCTAACTGTTGTGCTACTATGACTCCAATTCAAATAATGTTGTGCTACTAGGGCCCTGGTGGGATACACTGTTCTGCTCCTATAGCTCTAATGCTAACGGTGTTTCACATCAGGGCTATATAGCAGTGCAACATAATCTGAATTATAGTCATAACAGCACTGTGTAATTAGCATTAGAGCTATAGTTGCAGAACAGTGTTTCACACCAGGGCCATAGCAGCACAATAATAATTTAAATTAGAACCATATTTGCACAACATCTTTTGAACTAGTGCAATGGCAGCACAACAGTGTTTCCCATTACAGCCCTAGCAGAACTACCTAATATACATGAGCGCTTCAGTGGAACAACATAATTTGAAATTGGGCCATGGCGTCACAACTGTGTTTTACATCAGGGCCCTAGCAGCACAACATACTTTGATTTAGAGCCATAGAAGCACAACGTAATTTGAATTAATTATAGTTGGGCAACATAATCTGAATTATAGTCATGGCAGCACTGTGTAATTAGCATTAGAGCTATAGTTGCAGAACTATGTTGTGCTACTATGGCTCTAATTTAAAATATGTTGTGCCTCTAGGGCCCTGATTTGAAACACTGTGCTGCTATTGTAGCTCTAATGCTAACTGTGCTTCACGTCAGGGCCCTAGCAGCACAACATGGGTAGCATTAGAGCTACAGTAGCAGAACTGTGTTTCAAATCAGGGCCCTAGAGGCACAACATAATTTGTATTAGAGCCATAGTAGCACAACATGATTTAAATTAGTCATAGTTTGCCAACATAATTTGAATTATAGTCATAGCAGCACAACATAATTAGCATTAGAGCTATAGTAGCAGTACAGTGTTTCACATCAGGGCCCTAGCAGCACAACATAATTTGTATTAGAGCCATAGTAGCACAACATCATTTGAATTGGAGTTATAGTTGGCTGACATAATTTGAATTATAGTCATAGCAGCACAACATAATTAGCATTAGAGCTATAGTAGCAGGACAGTGTTTCACATCAGGGCCCTAGAGGCACAACATATATTAACTTAGAGCCATAGTTGGCCCACGTGATTAGTATTGGAGTCATATCGGCGTTACATAATTAGCATTAGAGCTACAGTGGCACATCAGTGTTTTACATCAGGGCCAGGACAGCACAGCATGAATTGAATTTGGGCCACAGTAGCGGAACAGTGTTTCCCACTAGGGCCATAGCAGCATGCCATCATTTGAATTAGAGCCATAGTAGCACAACATAATTTGAATTAGAGTCATAGTTGGCTAACATAATTTTAATTAGTCACATCAGCACTACATAATTAGCATTAGAGCTACTGTAGCACAACAGTGTTTGACATCAAGGCCCTAGCAGCACAACATATTTTAAATTGGAACTACAGTAGCACACCATCATTTGACCTAGAGCCATAGTTGGCCAAAATAATTTGAATTAGAATCATAGTAGCGCAACGGAATTAGCATTAGAGCTATAGTTAAAGAACATTGATCCAGATCAGGGCCATAGCAGCACAACATACTTCCATTCAGAGGCATAGTAGCACAACAGAATCTGAATTAGGGCTATAGTAAAACAACATAATTTGAATTTGGGCCATGGCCGCACGACATAATTTATATTACTGCCAATTAGAAATCATGGAGGGGTCTGAAATTGTCGTCGTAGGTGCATGTCCACTGTGAGAGACATAATCTAAAAAAAAAAAATCCAGAAATCACAATATATGATTTTTAAACTATTTATTTGTATGATACAGCTGCAAATAAGTATTTGAACACCTGTCTATCAGCTAGAATTCTGACCCTCAAAGACCTGTTAGTCTGCCTTTAAAATGTCCACCTTCACTACATTTATTATCCTAAATCAGATGCACCTGTTTGAGGTCGTTAGCTGCATAAAGACACCTGTCCACCCCATACAATCAGTAAGAATCCAACTACTAACATGGCCAAGACCAAAGAGCTGTCCAAAGACACTAGACACAAAATTGTACACTTCCACGAGGCTGGAAAGGGCTATGGGGAAATTGCCAAGCAGCTTGGTGAAAAAAGGTCCACTGTTGGAGCAATCATTAGAAAATGGAAGAAGCTAAACATGACTGTCAATCACCCTCGGACTGGGGCTCCATGCAAGATCTCACCTCGTGGGGTCTCAATGATCCTAAGGAAGGTGAGAAATCAGCCAAAAACTACACGGGAGGAGCTGGTCAATGACCTGAAAAGAGCTGGGACCACCGTTTCCAAGGTTACTGTTGTTAATACACTAAGACGTCACGGTTTGAAATCATGCATGGCACGGAAGGTTCCCCTGCTTAAACCAGCACATGTCCAGTCACGTCTTAAGTTTGCCAATAACCATTTGGATGATCCAGAGGAGTCATGGGAGAAAGTCATGTGGTCAGATGAGACCAAAATAGAACTTTTGGGTCATAATTCCACTAAACGTGTTTGGAGGAAGAAGAATAATGAGTACTATCCCAAGAACACCATCCCTACTGTGAAGCATGGGGGTGGTAGCATCATGCTTTGGGGGTGTTTTTCTGCACATGGGACAGGGCAAATGTATTGTATTAAGGAGAGGATGACCGGGGCCATGTATTGCGAGATTTTGGGGAAGAACCTCCTTCCCTCAGTTAGAGCATTGAAGATGGGTCAAGGCTGGGTCTTCCAACATGACAATGACCCCAAGCACACAGCTAGGATAACCAAGGAGTGGCTCTGTAAGAAGCATATCAAGGTTCTGGCGTGGCCTAGCCAGTCTCCAGACCTAAACCCAATAGAGAATCTTTGGAGGGAGCTCAAACTCCGTGTTTCTCAGAGACAGGCCAGAAACCTGACTGATCTAGAGAAGATCTGTGTGGAGGAGTGGGCCAAAATCCCTCCTGCAGTGTGTGCAAACCTGGTGAAAAACTACAGGAAACATTTGACCTCTGTAATTGCAAACAAAGGCTCCTGTACCAAATATTAACATTGACTTTCTCAGGTGTTCAAATACTTATTTGCAGCTGTATCATACAAATAAATAGTTAAAAAATCATACATTGTGATTTCTGGATTTTTTTTTTTTAGATTATGTCTCTCACAGTGGACATGCACCTACGATGACAATTTCAGACCCCTCCATGATGTCTAAGTGGGAGAACTTGCAAAATAGCAGGGTGTTCAAATACTTATTTTCCTCACTGTATATATATATATATATATATATATATATATATATATATATATATATATATATATATATACAGAGCGCATTGGAGCTATAGTAGCAGTACAGTGTTTCACAACAGGGCCATAGTAGCACACCATGATTTGAATTAGAGCCTTAGTAGCTGAGCATCATTTGACTCAGAGCCATAGTTGGCCAAGATCATTTGGATTAGAGTCATAGAGGCACAACATAATTAGCATTAGAGCTATAGTAGCAGCACAATGTTTTACATCAGGGCCTTAGTGGCAAAACATTTTAAATTAGAGCCATAGTAGCACAGCATTGTTAGCATTAGAGCTATAGTAGCAGAACAATGTTGTGCTACTATGACTCTAAATCAAGGTATGTTGTGCTGTTAGGGCCCTGATGTGAAACACAGTTAGCATTAGAGCTATTGTAGCAGTACAGTGTTTCACATCAGGGCCCTAGTAGCACAACATAAATTGACTTAGAGTCATAGCAGCACTACATAATTAGCATTAGAGCTATAGTAGCAGTACAGTGTTTCACATCAGGGCCCTAGAGGCACAACATATATTAACTTAGAGCCATAATTGGCCCACATGATTTGTATTGGATTCATATGGGCATTACATAATTAGCATTAGGGCTATAGTAGCAGCACAGTGTTTTACATCAGGGCCCTAGAGGCACAACATATTTCAAATTAGAGCCATGGTAGCACAACGTAATTTGAATTAGAGTCATAGTTGGCCAACATAATTTGAATTATAGTTATAGCAGCACTACATAATTAGCATTAGAGCTATAGTAGCAGTACAGTGTTTCACATCACGGCCCTAGCAGCACAACATAATTTGTATTAGAGTCATAGTAGCACAACATAGTTAGCATTAGAGCTATAGTAGCAGATCAATGTTGTGCTACTATGACTCTAACTCAAGTTATGTTGTGCTGTTAGGGCCCTGATGTGAAACACAGTTAGCATTAGAGCTATAGTAGCAGTATAGTGTTTCACACCAGTGCCCTGTAGCCACATCAGGGCTGGGGTCCCTAGCAGCACACCATAATTTGAATGAGAGCCATAGTAGCACAACGTACTTTGAATTAGAGCCATATCAGTACTGCATAATTCTTATTAGAGCTACAGTAGCGGAACAGTGTTTTCCACTAGGGCCATAACAGCACAACATGATTTGAATTAGAGCCATGGTAGCAGAGCATCATTTGACTTAGAGCCATAGTTGGCCAAGATCATTTGGATTATAGTCATAGCAGCACTACATAATTAGCATTAGAACCATAGCAGCACAGCATTATTTGAATTGGAGTCATAGTAGCACACCATTGTTCTGCTAACTGTTGTGCTACTATGACTCCAATTCAAATAATGTTGTGCTACTAGGGCCCTGGTGGGATACACTGTTCTGCTCCTATAGCTCTAATGCTAACGGTGTTTCACATCAGGGCTATATAGCAGTGCAACATAATCTGAATTATAGTCATAACAGCACTGTAATTAGCATTAGAGCTATAGTTGCAGAACAGTGTTTCACACCAGGGCCATAGCAGCACAATAATAATTTAAATTAGAACCATATTTGCACAACATCTTTTGAACTAGTGCAATGGCAGCACAACAGTGTTTCCGATTAGCGCCCTAGCAGCACTACCTAATATACATGAGCGCTTCAGTGGAACAACATAATTTGAAATTGGGCCATGGCGTCATGATTCACTTAAAACCCGTCCATTTTTATTAAATATAAAAAAGGCGAAATTTAAACTGTATTTAAAAATGTATTCACTATGTCCTTTCTTTAGTCAGATATTTAAAAAGCAAATCCACCAAAAAAATAAACATTAAACATTTGTTTTTACTAATAAAATCTGCCATGAAACACAGATCCGACAAGTTAAAATCGTACGTGTGGAAACAGAGCAAACATATCAAAAGTACCGCACGACAAGTTGCAATGTCTCATATCACCACTAGATGGTAGCATTTTACTACTACAAAAATCGCCGATGTCTAGTTTTTTTTTTTTTTTTACCTCAAATTTCATTAAAATTACACTGAAACTGTACAAGAGTCTGTTATTATCAATATAATCATCTTATTAATAATAATAATAATAATAATAATTATAATCATGATAATAATAATAATAAATCTAGCAATGTATTCTTACACATATCATCACCAACAAAGTCCATGTGACATTTACAAACATGACTTTCTGTCACATATTCAAACCAATTTTCATCTAATAATATTCTACATATATACAAAAATAGGATAGCTATTATACAATTTTTAAATATATAATTTAATAAAGAATATATAAAAGTCACAACGATTTTTATTATTCCTTTTTTTTATTTACTTAATTATTCATGATTCACTCAGAACTCGTCGAATCATGAATAATTAAGTAAATAAAAAAAAAGGAATAATAAAAATCGATATAAAAAAACAATATTGTTATTGTTATTAAATATAAATATAAAAAAGGACAAAAATTTAAACTTTATTTAAAAACGTATTCACGACATCCTTCATTTAGTCGGATATTAAAAAATAAATCCACCGAGAAATAAATATTAAACATTTCTTTTTACTGATTAAAATCTGGCATGAAGCACAGGTCCGACAAGTAAAAACCATCCGTGTGGAAACAGAGCAAAAATACCAAAAGTACCGCTCGACGACAAGTTGCAATGTCTCAAATAACCACTAGATGGAGGTATTTTACTACTACAAAAATCGCCGATGTTCAGATTTTTTATATTTTACCTCAAATTTCATTAAAATTACACTTAAATTGTACAAGAGTCTGTTATTATCAATATAATCATATTTCTAATAATAATAATAATAATAATAATAATAACAATAATAATGATAATGATAATAATAATAATAATAATAATAATGAATCTAATAATGTATCTTGTATCTAACAATATTCTACATATATAAAAAATAAGATAGCTATTATAAAATTTTAAAATATATAATAGAATAAAGAATATATAAAAGTCACAACTATTTCATTCATTTTATTATTTGCTTAATTATTCATGATTCACTGAGAACCCGTCCATTTTTATTTAACATAAATATAAAAAGAGTGAAAATAAAACTTTAAACGCAAAACAAATTTATTCAAGACGTTCTTGCTTTAGTCGGATATTTAAAAAATAAATCCACAGAAAAATTCTCATTAAATATTTGTTTTTACTGATGCGCCAAGTCTCAAATCAGCAATGAAATCTGCCGTGAAGCGCAGGTCCGACAAGTTAAAACCGTCCGTGTGGAAGCATAAAAATATCGAAAGTAAAGCTTGCGACAAGTTGCAATGCCTCATATCACCACCAGGCGGCACCATTTTACTACTACAAAAATTTCCGATGTTCAGTTTTTTATTTAACTGATTAAAATTACACTTAAACTCTACAAGAGTCTGTTATACTTAATACAATTATCTATCTATCTATCTATCTATCTATCTATCTATCTATCTATCTATCTATCTATCTATCTATCTATCTATCTATCTATCTATCTATACAGATGTGATTGTGTGTGTACATGTATGCTGTACAAACACTTGTTCATGTGGTAGCGCAGTACATTTATACACGTCGTGAATAACTATGTTGCATTAAAGGTTTTGGATGACACAAACTGCATGGAGTTCAGTGAGGGTGGAAGCTGGGTCTTGATGTGCTTCATGACGAGCCTCTTGAAGCACTTCCTCACGATGGGTGTGAGCGCGATGAGACGGTAGTCATTGAGGCAGGAGACTGTAGACTTTAGCACAGGGATGATGGTCGTCGTCTTGAGGCACGTAGGAACAAAGTTGCAGCTCAGGAGGATGTTGAAGATGTCGATGAAGACATCCGCTATCTGCTCTACACATTCCCTGAGCACTCTGCCTGGAACCTTGTCTGATCCAGTAGACCTCCATGGGTTTACTCTACTCCGTGGGTACACACTATTGCGGTCATCCACTGTTTCTGGTTGGAGCGTGTAGTGATGGTCTTGGAAATGATCACGTGATCAACGCACTTGTCCCGGTGCACACAAAACAGTCCTGAAGAGCAGAGGCGCCTCCTGCTGGCCAGGTTCTCACCTGTTTCAGAAGCGTTTAGGGTTTAGAGCGTCTGATGAGCGGTCTGTATGCTGGAATTAGCATAACAGAGATGTGGTCTGAGTAACCGTGTGTCTTTCCTTAATTCCTGCCAGGAAATCAACGTTGTGTTCATCTAAACAGCTCCAGGTTTCACCCTGAGTGAGTAGAAACTAACTGAGAGATTGAATTAAGAAAGAAAGGAGATTAGGGTAAATCTTTCCTATAGTTGTGAGGTGACTGATACACAAAGTCATGGAGCAGTTCGACACTGGGGAGAGAATCAGATAAATGAAAGTAGAAAATGTGATAAAAAACCTACATTTTATTGTAAGATTTGAGCCATTATCATTCAGATGCACAGTGTAGCAGCAATGACACAAACTTCACTTCACAACAAAAGCACAAAAATGAATAAACTAAAGAAAAACAGTTTAAATTCGAAAAATAAGAAAATACAATGTTATTTAAACTTTACAGAAATTTTTTTATTTTTTGTCATTTTTTGCATTGTTTAGAGTTTAAATGAATTAATACATAAAAAAATACACATAAATAAATTTGTGTGCGGAGGCAAAAACAAAACCAAAAAAATTACAAGACATTATTGAGCACCGTAAACGACCACGTGACCACCAGGCTACAGTGCAGGTCCTGTGATGACGTCACATAATGGGCGCTACATACTCAGTACATGTCCCGCCCCTTATCATATATGATTGGCTAGGACATTAAGCAACTCATGCGCTGATTGGACAGTTTACATACATACTAACCAGTGGCTGATAATCACAAGGCAAAAAGTTCACTTATTTTGCATCTTATATGTTCCAACAGAATATTGTGAGGGACACATATGCTGCAATAAACACATACAAAATGCATAATATGAATGTATTTTTAATCATATATGTTCTATAAGTCCTACATATGACTAAAACCTTATAGATGTTCATGATGTAAAAACACAGGGAAAGATAATTGAATATGAAATCTGTACTTCACTCATGACTTTGCTCTTATCTTCACCTACGTGTGGTCTTTATGCCTATAGTCAATAATAGTCATACTGTATACTGATTTTCACATTTAGATACGATACAACATTTAAACTACACACACAAGCACACATTTTAATTACTAAATTATTTACAACAATGACTTTCTGTCACATATTCAAGCCAATTTTTAACCCCTTCATTTCTAGCATTTTAGGTCACTGTTCTAGAAATATTTTTGATTTAACTTTGATTATTTACAACAATATGTTCTGATTTGTTACAAACAACAATGAATGTAAATACATGGTCTCATAATGTCATTGCTGTCAACTGCTCTTTCAAATCCTGTAGGAAAATAAACAGTCTTTATGAAGGTCAATGATATTTTGACAGTAGATCCTCGAACCAGCTTCTGCACTGTACAGTTTCCACATTTTTCTGACTGCATATAGGCGATGTTGGTCATCACTGACACAGAGAAGGTATAAAACCTTAAAAATACTGCCATCTTTTAATATAACAAAAGAGTTGTTCATTTTCTTTGTCTTTGTATATGTTTGGCTGTGAATGACTTCTCCATTGACAAATCTTCTGTTGTAGTAGCTGCCAGTAGAGGTCACGGGTACATCTAGCAATGCATGTAATGTGTTCATATCATTTTCAGACACAGGCCTAATCTTTGCCACTCCAAGTGCAGTCACTCTGTCATATCTAGCACAGATCCTTATGTGATGTTTACTGGAGGTCATTTCTATGTAGAATGATTTTATTTCAGGTGAGACATCAGGATACAGCAGGATAGCTATGTAACATTTCCTTTTGCCCTGTCTTAGCACTCTACACAGGGGACTTAAAAGATACAGCAGGCCTTAGCTATGCGTGGCAATGCACAAGACCATGCTACACTTTTGTAAATCTGCTGAGGTACTGCATTACTGATTTTTACTTGCTTAAGCAAGTAGCCATTATAATTCTCAAACATGAAATCAGACTGGGCATAGAGAGGACCTACATTCTCAACACTCTCTCAAATGCAGGAGCACATTGTAGGTCATCTGATCTTCACCATACAAAGACTGAACTGATTTAACATAAAGCTCCAGAGCCTCATGAGCATGGTCAATATCTTCTTGACAAATGTCTGAACCTAGCAAAATGTACATGTAAAACCCAGTGGCAAAGATACTTGTTTGGACATTTCCCCTTCAGGACTGGCAAACTGTAATATTAAAGCCATTTCTGCCATTTGGGAGCTTTCCAAAACCTACGCTCAACAATAGACCGTGGGATTCAGGAAAAAAAGCTTGGAAGCTTGATTGCTAAAAGATTTTCATCTACTCTTGAATTGTTCAAACCAGTATACCATGGTTGACTGTAGCTTTTAGAATTAAACCATGAAGTGGCTATTAGCAGCCAAACCCTCAGCAACACACGATACATGTAATCAGGGACCACACCATTGATCAGGTGAAAATTGGGTCCACAATTAGAGATGCCCCTTTTATGCCCAAAATGCTGTGTTTGGTATTTTTGCCAATCTCACCTATTTGCACAGTTGTGTTGTGATCTCTAAGGTCTGGCATCTCCTCCAAACAAGGATACACTCGAACAGTCCCAGTGCCTTTTCTCACTTGAACACCTGGATGAAGACTGTTTGAAATTTTGCAGCAAAGGTCGTGCAACAGCATCACATACAGCACATAATGCATAGACCTTTGTGGTTTTAATTAATTAATCTACTGGATCTTGCCATTAAGGTCTCGTTTGTCCAAGAATTTAGCATTCCTCCACAAAAGGTTTGAGGAAGCTTGTCATTAGTGGTTCAGATGAGCCAAACCACAAGGCATATAGTAGACATTTTTATCTCTTTTCTCAGGGGGTACTTCTTTAACAAATCATAGTAAGGGCCAAATGCTGAATTTTTATGACTGGAACACAGAAAAGAAAGAATCGCTAACTGCTTTCAGATATTTGTACAACTTCCCATCAGAAATATCCGTTATTTCATCCCTGTTTTGGTCATTGTAAATCTTTTTGAATTCATTCTCCAGAAGAGCTTTAAATGGATCCCTCAATGGTATACAAATAAAAGACTGACCAAATTCTACACTTTGTCTCACAGTTTGTGTTGATGAGCAAATCTGGCATTTTAATCCACTGTCCTTAGACACTGAAAAGCCAATGTAAGAGCTGCAAATGCCACAATAAGGAGGATATTCTGATTTGTAGACAAAACCAATTTAAACACCTTTTCTAGAATGTACTTGCTACGTGGGACGCTTGCAGCATCCCCACTAAATAACCTTAACAGCTTTAGTAAGTCCTCCATTAAAGCCCCTCTTACATTGTGCTTCATAGGAAGGCAACTATGTTCATCCAACTGGTATCTGTGACATGGTTATTTGAGAAACCTGACGTGGCCCAGTTGATATTCAATAACAAATGGAAAAAGAACAAAATAAGGATCATATTTAAAGTATTTACTAAAAGATTTGTGTTAAGCTTTAATGTTGATCTACTTATTTTTAAACTCGACAACATTGCATTCCGCTATGTCCTGAATTACGCATTACATCTTACGTTCAGTTTATCTACACATTTAGAGACGTACAAAATGTGTGTATGTAACAAAATGTGAACCAAAATGACATACAAATGTCCTTATTTACCTGCACCTTTGATGAAGTCCCCTCTTCTGCACTTTCTGATGGATGAGACACAGGGCTGTAACCCTTAAAAGACTTATAGAAGATATACGAGTTGAACTATCAATAGAAAATATAGCAATAAAAACATGTAGAAATATAGCTAAAATAGAAATATGAAAATGTTTACCTGTATTTTTTGAATATAGACTCCTCAGTCCTCAGTGAAAGATTGACCTGGATTAGGGGACAAAATGAACTGATAAATGTGAATATGAAGAGAATGTTATTTAAGAAATAAAGATTCAAGTATTAAAAGATGGTTCTTTTCGAGGGAGGGAAACTCACATTAGTGTTTGATGATCGTGACTGTTTGTCGACATCCTCAACAGCAATTTGGTAAATCACAGTGATGAATTTAAGTTTAAATCCAAACCCCATGTGTAATTAAAGAAACTCTTTAGACAAAACTGACAGTCCAGTGGATGCATTAAGAACAGAATTTAGTAAAGATTTAGACTAAGATTTAATTTGATACTGAATGATGGTGTGTTTTTTTCTAAATATTGATCAGTTGACTTTTAATTGGTCTTTATCTAAATTGTCCTACAGCTTTATTTTGTATTTTCTTGGTAAAATCAATGGTAAAAACTTATTTTTATGATTTTCACACAAGTGTGTTGTGGCATTGTGCTTACAATTGCAGTTGTGTCAAAATCTATTGTTTAGTACATGGTATTATTATTAACCCAAACCAAGACAGACATCTTTTATTATTGTTCTTTACAAACAAAAAAAATAGTACACTTCTGCAAAGCACTTCCTGTGTGAAGTCCAATCAACACATCTGTTTCCGATTTAGCGAGTTAGAGAAATGTAAACAATGTGTGATTCTACTCAAGAAGTTCAGTATGAGTGCTCTACTGGGATTATAGGAACTTGTGTTATGTCTTTCAACCATTCACAATATGCAGAGTTACTGAACTGTTGTAAAAGTAAGCATGTAGTAAATGTGTATTTATTTATTTATGTATTTTTTTTATACATTTATTTTGTTCCAAGTCCGTTTTGACTTGCATCAGCCGCTATATGTTTGTCAAACATGCCATCATCAGTGGACCCCTGACTGAAGGACATCCTTCGGAGTGGCTATTGGCCAGCTTTTGTCAACAGTTCCACACTTTATACACTGGACCTCCTGAGCTGCTTTCAGGAACTCAAGGTCATCTCTCCGGGATTCTCCAGACAAGCCTTCACAAAGCAGCTGAAACATCGCACTAAGATTGAAGGAAGAGTAACTGTAATTGTTTTACCATATTATAAAACTTCTTTCTGTAAACAGACATCACATATTCTATTATATATGTATATCTTCCAGTATGGACATATCAATGTCGATACACTACAGCGCAGCTTCTTAGAGTTTTCATCTGCTTCATTTGAGGAAAAACAGCTCTGCTGTGGTGCTCCTTTCACCTGCACGCATGTCCAGTCTGTAGGATTTAGTGGTAACTAGCGGTGTGGTTGTAGATTACAACCATCTTCCTCCAAGCTGAAGTAGAAAAAGTGATTGGTTCTATCTAGAGCCAGTAGTTTGTTTTTCCATTGTGGGTTACCGTAGGAACATGGCGGCTTCCGTGGAAGGGGACCATATTTAGATAAAAAAACTGCTCATTCCAAAGTAATTAAAGCACAATTCTTATTTTCAGGAATATATGTAACCCTAAATGTTACACACTGAACCATTGACTTACCTGTTTATCAATCTAAAGTGAAATTTTCACATACTTCAATTATTGCAGCTTTGCTTTCATTTTTTTTTAGGTGCAATAAATTTTCACTTGTTGAACAGTGCTGTGACAAAACCTCTACCCCTGTACTTCCTGTCTTTCTAGACAGCAGCAAGCTTCCACCGCCTTAGAAGGAAGCTGGCAGAAGACAAAAAACTCCTTCTTCAGGAGATCAAGAACTACAATGGTCTTGTACTATACTCTGAAACAAACATTGATGTAGCTGTGGTGGAGCATTCCCTTACTGGAGAGAGCACCATGTCTCAAATATGGTCGTGGGAGGTTCATGGCAGTGGTATGTCAGCTTTCAGACGCTTCACCAGAATGTATTTACAGGTCAGCTATATAGAGTACAATGAACTAAGATTTAATTTGGATAAAAGAAGTATGTGTTTGTAGTTACAAAACAGTGCCATGCTATTATGCAAGATCGTCTCATATAAACATATAACTATTGTTGATTCTTAGCAAACATTTCAATCAAGAAGCAAATGCATGACCAAGTGATGTTGACAATGTGACTGCAAGAGGACAAAAGCATTTTGGTGTTGGAGATGGAACAACACTGCACATGCTTGCAGAGCCTGCCAGTTGTTCTCAAATACAAGATAGCTGAGGAGTGAAAGTTTAATAAAACCCCTGTCCATATTACAATAAAAAAACATATCAGTGTCTATCACAGAACTTGGATGAAGTAGAACAGCTCTGTTTGAGATGGTCATTTGTCTTTAAAGTCTTAGGGCTTTAAAGTGTGTCACATTTGCTTAAGAGATTTATTGTATTGTTGCTGTTACATGAAAGCTGAAATGAACTAAATAATTTTGAACATTAGAATTTGTTTCCTGATGTGTAACAAAAGGTTAGCATAACATCAAGCTTATTATTATCTCCTCCAGTCAACATAGAAAATCCAGCTGGTCAGCATCATCAAAAACCTTTTTATTAATGTAACTCCTTGAATTCTACACAAGGTGTTACTTTACCACACCTGTAGAAGAAAGATGTTAACATAAAATAGCTATTAGACATTGGCTGCAACACAAATCGCTTTCTGCTGCTTTGGGCTTCGCTGCATAAAGTCACCTCAGTGAGACATCAGAGTTGCCTTAAGTGGGTTTATTCCACAGGTAGCTGGCAGTATGACAATGATGCACAAGAAAATGCCAGCCATCCTGGTATACAGGTTTAAATGGGTGAATTGTTGCCTCTTGTATTTTGCGATGTAGACAAGGGAAATGAGGGACTTTGCTGTCTCTTAAGAAGATGTCAGAAAGGTTGCAAGTGGTCCTCTAACAGTACAAGACTGCTTTAGGCCCTGAGGCCTCTGCCCTTCCACATGTTGAAGCAGAAGATCAAAGTGGCCTCAGTAGTCCAGACACCAGTAAGGATGAAGAAGAAAACACAATTTAGGTAATTAACTTATTTAAATGTATGATTGTTTGTTCTAAAAAAAAAATAGACCAGGGTATAGAAAAAAAAATAGACCAGGGTGCTTGAATAAGCATTGTGCTTGTGCATGGAGAACATAAGCAGCCCTGAAGAGTTCAGTCAGTTTTAACCCTTGTGGCACCTGTTTTTAACAGCCAATCATCTCGTAGCAAAGTTAGCTGGTCAAGTCCCTAAACTGTCAGCTGGTTGAGCCTGGTTGAAGTCAGTGTTGACTACACATGGCTTAATTAGTTTGGTGGAATGGCTTGAGCCTGCAGTGAATGTTACTGTTAATTCAAGCCAGGTTTTTTCAAGTGAGCACAGCTTTCCATTAACTGTGTTGATGAAATGCCCCCATTGCTGTTACTCTTCAGAATTTCTTTGTGTATTTGTTGATGCTTTACAAGGTCCCCTGGTGGTCTAGTGGTTAGGATGTGGCGCTTTCACCGCTGCGGCCCGGGTTCGATCCCCGGTCAGGGAACCAACCCCTGCCACTCTTAGTGCCGGTCCCAAGCCTGGATCAATGGGGAGGATTGCGTAAGGAAGGGCATCCAGCGTAAAAACATGCGGATGATCCGCTGTGGCGACCCCTAATGGGAGAAGCCAAAAGAAAGTAAATTTGTTGATGCTTTACACATACAAGAACTGAACTTCACCTTCTTCTATAAAAACCTCTTGCTGTTTTGTTTTTCTGTATTTCTTCAGATGGATGTGCACAAAGGACTGTGTCGAAGGAAATGAACTTGTATTTTTAGAATGCTCTAAACAGGTATGAGACAGGTATGAGGTGTGAGGTATTATGGGAGTGTGAGTGTATTATAAACATTATAACATAAATACTTACCTCAACTCTATTGAACCCAAGTCCTCTTCACCTCACCTACATCAGTACCTGACTTTACTAAGACCCTTCTGTCTGAATGAGCACAAATCTAAACAAACACAATCCATAATCTAGTGGAACATCTTTCCAGAGAGGGACGCTTATTATAAGAGCAAATGGAGACTGAATGTGGAATGGGATGTTCAAAAATCACATATAAATCTTATGGCCAGGGGTCCACAAACTTTTAGCAATATAGTGTATAGATTAAGCATATTTATATGTGGAATCTTGTTTAATTTGACATCACACTGCATTATTAATTCATCATTTATGGCATGTCTTTTTACTCAACTTCAAACAATCTGATCTTGCTTAAAATTACATCTGAGATATAGAAAGTAATGTGTATAGTAAGGTGTTTATGCATGTTAATGCATGCAGAGCTTTGTTTTAGTATTTGTACATTTACTGCATGTATTTGAACATTCTTTGGGGAACAAGTTGGTGTGGTGGGGATTGGCTGGACCTGGGAGAGTTTTTCTCTGTGTATGTATTTGAATTGTTTTGTCTATTTTGCTTTATGTACAGTAGTTTCTGTCTATTTGTTAAGGACCCCCTTGAGAACTAGATGGTTCATCTTAAGTGGTTTATCCTTTCAATCAACTTACAGAAATATGAGCAAAATGAATCACCTTTTTGAATGAAAATAAAAGTGCATTACTGTGAGAGACGTGGGCCTGAAGTACTTGGGTTGAGGCTGAAACCATAGATCTTAGGACTAAAGGAAATACATTGGCTAATAAAACAGATTCTGTCATAGAAGGTGTTTCATTTTATTAACTGTTTCCACATAAATAGCTCTGAGCTCTTTCCTGTTTGCAGTGGTGATGGACAGGTTGAAGGACAAGGTCAGACAGGAGTCTCCATGGACTATGTTGTTTGTGGAGGATATTGTGATTTGTGGTTGGAGTAGGGAGCAGGTGGAGAAGAGCCTGGAGAGGTGGAGGTGCACGCTGGAGAAAAGGGGAATGAAAGTCAGTAGGAGTAAGACAGAGTACATGTGTGTGAATGAGAGGGAGGGCAGTGGAGGGGTGCGGTTGCAGGGAGAAGAGGTGGAGAAGGTGGGGAAAATATATATTAGTATTAAGATGGGCCTTATACTAGTTCTCTAAACACACATTCCTATGTTATCTGTTCAATGTCTATACAATCTTTATGATGTGAGCATGTAAGGTACACGGAATGTCTTTGTCTGGACTCACACATCTCTGGTTACTGTGTCTTCTTACCCAATCAGAATCAGTTTTAGCTCAGGGGTTTTACAGAGTCTACTGTGTATATATATATATATATATATATATATATATATATATATATATATATATATATATATATATATATATATATATATATATATATATATATACACACAGTGAGGACAATAAGTATTTGAACACCCTGCTATTTTGCAAGTTCTCCCACTTAGAAATCATGGAAGGGTCTGAAATTGTCATTGTAGGTGCATGTCCACTGTGAGAGACATAATCTAAAAAAAAAAAATCCAGAAATCACAATATATGATTTTTAAACTATTTATTTGTATGATACAGCTGCAAATAAGTATTTGAACACCTGTCTATCAGCTAAAATTCTGACCCTCAAAGACCTGTTAGTCTGCCTTTAAAATGTCCACCTCCACTACATTTATTATCCTGAATTAGATGCACCTGTTTGAGGTCGTTAGCTGCATAAAGTCAGCTAACGACCTGTCCACCCCATACAATCAGTAAGAATCCAACTACTAACATGGCCAAGACCAAAGAGCTGTCCAAAGACACTAGAGACAAAATTGTACACCTCCACAAGGCTGGAAAGGGCTATGGGGAAATTGCCAAGCAGCTTGGTGAAAAAAGGTCTACTGTTGGAGCAATCATTAGAAAATGGAGGAAGCTAAACATGACTGTCAATCTCCCTCGTGGGGTCTCAATGATCCTAAGGAAGGTGAGAAATCAGCCCAGAACTACACGGGAGGAGCTGGTCAATGACCTGAAAAGAGCTGGGACCATAGTTTCCAAAGTTACTGTTGTTATACACTAAGACATCATGGTTTGAAATCATGCATGGCACTGAAGGTTCCCCTGATTAAACCAGCACATGTCCAGGCATGTCTTAAGTTTGTCAATGACCATTTGGATGATCCAGAGGAGTCATGGGGGAAAGTCATGTGGTCAGATGAGACCAAAATAGAACTTTTGGGTCATAATTCCACTAAACCTGTTTGGAGGAAGAAGAATAATGAGTACCATCCCAAGAACACCATCCCTACTGTGAAGCATGGGGGTGGTAGCATCATGCTTTGGGGGTGTCTTTCTGCACATGGGACAGGGCGACTGCACTGTATTAAGGAGAGGATGACCGGGGCCATGTTTTGCGAGATTTTGGGGAAGAACCTTCTTCCCTCAGTTAGAGCATTGAAGATGGGTCGAGGCTGGGTCTTCCAACATGACAATGACCCGAAGCACACAGCCAGGATAACCAAGGAGTGGCTCTGTAAGAAGCATATCATGGTTCTGGCGTGGCCTAGCCAGTCTCCTGACCTAAACCCAATAGAGAATCTTTGGAGGGAGCTCAAACTCCGTGTTTCTCAGCGACAGGCCAGAAACCTGACTGATCTAGAGAAGATCTGTGTGGAGGAGTGGGCCAAAATCCCTCCTGCAGTGTGTGCAAACCTGGTGAAAAACTACAGGAAACGTTTGACCTCTGTAATTGCAAACAAAGGCTCCTGTACCAAATATTAACATTGACTTTCTCAGGTGTTCAAATACTTATTTGCAGCTGTATCATACATAATAAATGTATGATAGTTAAATAGTATAATAAATAGTTTAAAAATCATATATTGTGATTTCTGGATTTTTTTTTTTTTAGATTATGTCTCTCACAGTGGACATGCACCTACAATGACAATTTCAGACCCCTCCATGATTTCTAAGTGGGAGAACTTGCAAAATAGCAGGGTGTTCCACAGTCTGAAGCTATTTCAGACCATTATCTCATCTCTTTTAAATTTTGCCTCAGTCATTGCATTACTACTTCACCATGTTATCGTGTTCAGCGTACTTTCACGTCAGCTACAGCAGCGCATTTTATTAACAATCTTCCAGAAATTACGATATTAGATAGATCTCCGTCTGACCCTGCAGAGCTCGACTGGGCCACTGAACACCTAGAATCAATGTTACGTTATACCCTAGATGATGTAGCTCCCCTTAAGACCAAAATGATCAGGGAGAAAAAATTAGCACAGTGGTATAATGATCATACACGCACCTTAAAACAGACCACTCGAAAATTAGAACGGAAATGGCGTCAAACAAAATTACAAGTATTTCAAATAGCATGGAAGGAGAGCCTCCTAATTTATAGAAAATCTCTTAGTGCTGCTAGATCAGCATATTTCTCCACCCTCATAGAAAATAACAAGCATAATCCTAGATTTTTATTCAGCACGGTAGCAAAATTAACAGGGAATAAAAGCACTGCACTCACATGCACACCATTAATAGGTAGTAATGATTTAATGAACTTTTTTAATAATAAAATTGAAAACATCAGGCAAAAAATCCAAACGATTAATATAAATCCAAATTATTTTACAAGTAACCCTGTAGACAGCAGTGTAATTATAACAGACAATCAATTACAAAGTTTTACTCCTATTCACGAGAATGACTTAATTTCATTAATTTCCTCATCAAAATCATCAACCTGCATTCTCGATCCCTTGCCTACAAGTTTCTTTAAACAGATAATTCCAGAGGTAATTGAACCTGCTTTAAAAATAATAAACTCTTCCATTAGCACTGGTTTTGTACCAAAATCCTTCAAACTGGCAGTTATCCACCCCCTAATTAAGAAACCTGACCTTGACCCATGTCAGCTGTCCAACTACAGACCAATATCAAATCTCCCCTTCATAGCCAAAATTTTGGAAAAGGTTGTAGCACAGCAGTTATGCTCACACCTACTTATGAATAACATTTTTGAAATGTATCAGTCAGGAGTTTGGCCTCATCATAGCACACAGACGGTGCTAGTTAAGGTGGTAAATGACCTGTTATTGGCCTCTGATCAGGGTTTTGTCTCTTTACTTGTTTTGCTCGACCTTAGTGCACCTTTTGACACCATTGATCACACTATACTACTTGCTAGACTTGAGAACGTTGTTGGAATAAAAGGGAACAGCTCTCTCTTGGCTCAGGTCTTATTTGACTGATCCCTATCAGTTTGTTGATGTAAATGGTGAGTTCTTCACACTCTATGAGGTAAAGTTTGGTGTTCCTCAAGGATCTGTCTTAGGCCCACTGCTTTTCTCTTTATATATGCTGCCTCTTGGTGAAATCATTCATAAACATGGGATTCGCTTCCATTGCTATGATGATGACACACAGCTGTATATTTCAGCAAAGCCAGATGAGCGAGATCAGCTTAACAATGTTGAGAAGTGTGTAAAGGACATTAGACAGTGGATGCTCAATAACTTTCTTCTGCTCAACTCAGATAAGACGGAAGTACTTTTACTAGGACCACATGCAGCTAGAAGTAAACTTTCCGATTTCGTAGCATCTCTGGATGGTGTTTCTGTTTCAGCATGTACGGCTGTCAAAGACCTTGGTGTGATTATTGACTTGAGTCTTTCCTTTGAGTCTTACGTGAATAATATTACCAGGATCGCCTTCTTTCACCTTAGAAATATTGCTAAAATTAGAAATATGATGTCATTACAGGATGCAGAAAAACTAGTTCATGCTTTTGTTACATCTAGATTAGACTACTGTAACGCTTTACTGTCCGAGTAAGTGCATAAATAAGCTTCAGTTAGTTCAGAATGCAGCAGCAAGAGTCCTCACTAGATCTAGGAAATATGACCACATCACCCCTGTTTTAATCAGTCTACACTGGCTCCCACTCAAATCTCGCATTGATTATAAAATATTACTACTGACGTATAAAGCACTTAACGGTCTTGCACCGCAGTATCTGAGTGAACTTCTCTACCAGTATGATCCTCCACGCCTACTTAGATCAAAAGGTGCTGGCTATCTGTTGGTTGCTCAAATAATGAAGACTACAGCAGGGGGCAGATCTTTTTCTTATAAAGCCCCACAGTTATGGAACAACTTTCCAATCAGTGTTCGGGACTCAGACACAGTCTCAGTGTTCAAGTCGAGGTTGAAAACTTATTTATTTAGTCAAGCCTTTTATCAGTAGATTTTTCTTAGGTAAAGGAGCAGATCTGGAGGGAACATGGATATAGAGTGTTTGGTGAACACTCTATATTTGTATGCTGTCGTCCCCTCACATTCACACGTTCACTCGGGTTTGTTGACGGTGGTGTGGTGGGTCGTCTCTTATCCCAGAGATCCCTCATGTCTGTGTTACCTTCTGGTTCTCCCTTTTAGTTATGCTGCCATAGCGAGTCTTGCCGGAGTCCAAACTGCACAGTAACATTAACTTTCATACACCAATAGGGACACCTAATAATCCATATCCTTATCTTCCCGTCACCCTCTCTCTCTCTCTCTCTCTCTCTCTCTCTCTCTCTCTCTCTCTCTCTCTCTCTTTCTCTCTCTCTCTCAGTCGAGTTAAACATGCTCCTGAGGTTCCAGTGACCACTGTTCCTGCCCCTCTCCCCTCCGTGGAACTTCACACTTCTGTGCAGCTTGGGACAGTCTCTCATCAACACCTTGGGTGGTTCCATGTAATTCCGGAGTAGAACGGGTGCTTTGAGGATGGATTGGACTGTAGTTGGTGTCGGCAGTCTGCTTCAAATGGACATTTGGTGCAACCCAGATGAGGATGGGTTCCCTCTTGAGTCTGGTTCCTCTCAAGGTTTCTTCCTTATGCCATCTCGGGAGTTTTTCCTTGCCACAGTTGCTCATCAGGGACAAACATACTTACAAAGAACATATTTACGTTTAATCAACACATTATCTGTGTAAAGCTGCTTTGAGACAATGTTCATTGTTAAAAGCGCTATACAAATAAAAATGAATTGAATACTTGCATAATCGTGAAGTTAGTGCACAAGAGGCAGTGTATAGGTTGACAAATATGCATTTAAAGGAGTGTTCCAGAAATGTTCAGTTTATTCCCACAGGTGATTCAGTTCGTATGAGTTTACCATTGCAAGTTCTACAAAACAAGTTGCAGTCGCAAATTTTAAGAAGTGAAGAGATGTGGATGAAAAGTTTGGTTGATCGTTACAAGAATAGACCACGTCAGAGTGTTTTTGACGATATGTGCTTAGCCACATTTGCGTCTGAGTATCGTATTACATCTTAAGGTCAGTCTCCCAATGAAATGACATTAGATAATAATCTTGGTTTCATTGTTACAAAAAACACATTCAGCCTGCAGTTGTTCGTTATGCACGATTTTCAGTGACTAAGAGTCCTGAAAAGTTTTACCAAAGTATACTGCAATTGTTTTCTCCTTATCGTGCAGATACGGAACTAAAACCAGAGGGATATACTACTTATGAACACTTTTATAAAGAAGGTGTTTAGGTAATGGATTAGTCAAATTGGTTTAAAATGTAGTCAATAAAAACAGAGCATTATTTGAAAAGGATGCAGACGTGTTGGATACCGCACACAATACTGTTAATACTGAGGGCATATTAGAAAGTGCATGGTGTTCCCTTTGTCCTGAGCAGCAAGTTGATCATTTAGAATGTAAACAGGTTAGACGTGAGATTGTCCAAGAAGAAGAAGATGATAATGAAAGTATTCCAGATTTGACTGATAAAAACGTTCAAGTTACAAAAGTTACACAGTTACACAAAAAATTGTTTGAGTCGTGTTAAAGGGTTAAGTATAATTTGTTCCCTAAACAAAACCCAGATGGCTGTTTTTAATAAAATAAGGCAGTGGTGTTTGGGTAAAATTAGAGGAGAAAACACAAAACCTTTTTATTTGTTTATTACTGGTGGTGCAGGAACAGGCAAAAGTCATTTAATTGAAGCCATAAAATGAGTCTTCATGACTATTGTCTCAGATTTCTTTGAATCCAGATGATATTTGTGTTGCTTTAACAGCACCAACAGGCATTGCAGCATACAATTTAAAGGCTGCAACAATATTTAGTATTGGCACAAATGTAAAATTGCCATACACACCATTGGGTGAGGACAAATTAAATTCTTTGCGAGCAAAATTCCATGGTCTTCAAATACTAATAGACGAAATATCTATGGTTGATCATAAATTATTGGCATATATACATGGAAGATTACGTGAAATTAAACAGAGTGGAGATTTGTCTGCTTTTGGTAATGTGAGTGTAATTACTGTTGAGGACTTTTTCCAATTGCCTCCTGTGAAGGAAAAACCATTGTATGTGGATGTACCTGAAATGAGTTTATGGAGTTGTTTTAGTGTTGTTGAACTCACACAGGTTGTTAGACAAAAGGACAGTAATTTTGCTGAAATGTTAAACATTTAAGAAAGAAGCAAAATAACTGCACTAAACAAAGATGATGTAATGATGTAATCATATCAAGTTGTGACAAGGTTGAGGAAGATAATGTATCTTTACACATTTATGCTACAAATGATCAAGTGCATATGCACAACTTGAAGCAGGTGATAAAAATGTGCCCGGAAATTGAAACGATAGAGGCAGAGGATTATGCACGGAGTAAAAAAAAAACAGGCAAAATAGAATTAATAGCTGGTCATCATGTAAAGGTTCATAACACATGTTTGCCAGAAAAGTTACTTTTAGGCAGAGATGCACGTGTTATGTTAATTAAAAACATAGATGTTGATGATGGATTAGTTATTGGTGTTTGTGGTGTAGTTACTCATATCGTACGCTCATCTAAGGAGAAGTTACCTGAAACTGTATACGTTCAGTTTGATGATAGTCATGTGGGATTGAAAAGACAAAAACAATGTTCATTTGAGGCAGCAAAATTGCTCCATTCTACACCTATGATACTGCTGTCGTTAGTTTAAAGTGTTTGCACCTGGTCAGGCTTATGTAGCTTTGAGCCGGGTAAGGAGTTTGTCAGGGTTAACAATTAAAGACTTTAGTGAAAAGGCCATTTTCTGTAATGATCAGATTTGTGAAGCTCTTCAAGAAATGCCATCTTTTATGGCACATGATGAATCATTGGTGACAGTACAAGATAGTTCCTTTTCTGTGTTTATACTGAATGTACAGAGTTTGCATTGCCATAAAGAGGATTTAAAATGTGTCTAGTCAACATTTACAACCAACATGTATTGCTGTAACTGAAACATGGCTGCCAGAACACTATCTGCCTGAAAGTGTACATTTAAAAAACTACAACTTTGTGGGTATTCCTCGTTGTGTTGCATACACAAGTATATGTCCTCCTTTCAATGATTTGTAGCTACAACAACACGGTGGAGTTGGAGTTTATACAACATGTGGAGTGCCAAACACTATTATAACAATTCCAAATCTTAATTTACAATGCCTGTTGACACATTTTCCTGAAAATGATATTTTGCTTGGTGTTATTTATAGACCACAAACATACCCTTTGTGTAGTTTTACAGAAAATATGGGCAGGTTAATTAATCAGCTGCCTTCAATTTCAAATAACATTGTGCTTGTGGGAGACTTTAATAATGATGCATTAAAGTCTAATTCTGTGTGCTCTTTTATGGCAGATAGGGGTTTTATTCAACATGTTACGGAACCTACAACAGAAAAAGGAACATTAATTGACCATGTGTACATAAAACGTATGACAAATTTCTCAGTACACACAGATATTGTGCCAGTGTACTTTAGCACACACGAGGGAATTTTCTGCTCTTTTAAACTTTCAACTCAAATGGTCTCTGATTCTCTGTTGAAAGTCAAATAGTATACTTTACTAGAAAAATGCTAGTATGTTTACTTAAATCTGACTAAAATATTGAGTTTACTAAAATAGTTAATTATTGGTAAAATGTTAAAATAAATATTTAAGATTACAAATAAAAATTAAGTAATATAACTCGAAATGTGTGAGACATTTCATTGGGCATGCGCAATGAAGCACAACTCCCCTCCCCCACACTTTGCTGAAGCTCATGGACTGAAGACGGTTTGAGCATCTACTGATTAAGGTATTAATTAAGGCATATTTTTGTTTCCTTGTTTTAGTTATAATCATGATGTTTACTTGAATTAATATTACTTTGCTGAACATGTTAGGAACTTTTAATCTTGTCTTTACATAAACATCTTTTGGACCGTTTGTAGCTTTGAACACCTCGTGTTGGAAACCAACATCTAAAATGTCATTTTGCACTTTAGATCTGTAAATTCAGATTGCCGGTTAATTATTTAGAAATGCTTTATTTTTGTTAATTTGATTACTCGGTCGTGACAATGCGGGACCTGGCAGTGTAACTTAACTAGTCTATAATTAGCATGCGTTATTGAATCTAGCCATTTTCATCGTGATGTGGAGCGGGGATGGGGAAGGAAGAAAAAACATTTGCGAGATGTTGGAAGGAAGGAAGGAAAAAAACTCGAGAAGAAAAAAAAACGTAACATGGGAGACAAAAAAAAAAACTGTCTTAAACCGAGGGCGCAAGTTTTGACTGAATACACCGTCAAACTGTAACCACCGCGCGAAAATACAAAAGTAACGTCTGAATGTCGCCAGCGCGTGCACTGCACATGCATCTTTTAAAAGACAGCGTTGAAGTGTAGGTTACTGAATAGTACAGATTCAAGCTGCGTGTTTTAGTTTTAAAGAAGTAGTTCACCAAACATTTTTCCCATGACTTTCATGATAATTAGATTTTTTTCAATAGTTAATACCAATAGTATTGTTCATTGTTAAAGTTGTGGATTAATTCATTTTATTGGTAATATTTAATGCTAAATGAGCATGTGAACTTCATTGCAAGTTACTCTCCCTTTACCTTGCCTTTAACTTAATTCTTTTTTTTTTTTTTTTTCTTTTTAGGTTTCCTGTTGATTGCCTTCTGCCATGCAGTGGAATTGTAAGTTTTGAAATCTGTCTTCAGATGTTGGATGTACTCTGACCTCTGGTATAGTCTTTAGACATAATTTAAGCTTTAGCTATTGTGGCTGAAAAGTGCAAAACACATTAACAAATATAGAAGCACATTAAAAGTGTACAAATGTATTGTCCTTATTGTGGATTCAAAAGGACCCTGTGTACTTATGTACCCGGTCGGCTCAGAGGTCATTAATGTTCCTGGGACCCCGAGGCCTTTTATACTGAAGGACTATAAAACAGAAACTGGAAAACCTTATGCAAGGATAAATGAGTTTATTTCCAGAAGGAAGCACTTTGAAGGTTAGTTTGCCAGAATGAAAGTATTGTTTATGTTTCGGGTAATAACATGGTTTGTTCTGTGTCTAGGAGAACAGGAAGTCAGTTCAGAATCAGATACAGAAGTTATCATAAGGACACAAAATCCTGAGAGATCTAACCTGACTGACACACTGCTGATAACAAAAAAATAACATTTTTTTCTTCAATTCTGCTGAAGTTTGCTTTAGTTCATTATTATTATTTTTACTTAATTTATATTCATGCTTCAGTTTTTATCCTTATTTCCAAGTCTGTTTATGTTTATAATAATTATGAAGAGACTCATGCAGGCCATGGGCAAGTTTAAATTCTCTCTTTCTCCCCTGATTCTAACCTGACAGCTCCTTTTACACAGTCAGTAAGTTTTAATAACATGTTTTAGTAGGTGAATTTTGTCTGGTTGGAACCAGTAGACCAAAGGAGACTGAAATTGTTTTTGGGCAGCAAAAAAACTTGGAAATAAGGACAAAGAATACTGAAGCTTAAAATTAAAGTTAATTAAAATACTGAATTTGTAAATCTTTGTTTTCAATTATATGATACACGTTTGTCATGTTTTACCACAATATTCATGATGTGAAATTGACACCATACACCATACTTAGTCCTTCTTAGGCTGTACTCTGGCGTCTATAGGGGGTTTTTGTGAGAAAATTGATGTTCAAAGTCCAGTTGTTTCCTTTAAAGTGTAATAAAGTCGTAATGCTTCGTCACAGTTCTCTGGCCACTGTAATCGAGGATGTTGCATGACCACGTGGTATCATCATTGTGGAGGGTTTGGCTGTTTGTAATTTGATTGCAGATGCTGGAAGCACAGACTGGTGGGGCTGTGGAGGAACTGACTTCTGCAGAAGCTGCTGCTTTGTTTCATTATTTACTTTCTTTGGTGTTTGTGTGTGTGTTTACTGATTAGTAGAAATACAAGATGATGTCAAACTCAGTGAACACGTTCTACAGTGGACTCAGACATAAAAGTAGAACAGGCTTTTCTACTCATTAAAATGTATGTCCAAACTTGCTTTTATATGTTTAATAACATTTATAATTAAATATGACACATTTGACAACTTTTATTGATAGTACCACAAAATTGGAAGTTGGCTGTTAATTAGGAAGTACTCGTTTGAGGACACTGGGACTTATGATGGTAAGATCGCTTATGAAATGAGAATCTAAAAGTAAGGGCATAAAAATTTTAAAAAGGTTTGAGAAGAAACCTTTTTTCAGGACCCACTTTCACATTCGGCACCAGTGGGACAGTATGGAGTTCAGGATGGAGCAGTTTCTAAAGGGAGAAAAAGGCTGACTTTCCTCTCCTCCACAACATCTCCACTACATGCTGTTATTAATCACAGCACTTTCTCTTTTAGTTCTTGATCATTAAAGTGAACTTGACGGAGTGCGATTAAAATAATTCCGTTTCCAACTCGTCAAAGAGTCGCTTCAAAGTGTCGATTCAAAGAGTCAAGTCGGTTTTCCGAAAGTGAAAGTGTTTCTCAGCCTCGACTGCATTTGGAGGAGTGGTTGGAAAAACACAAAGATCTTCAACAGCAGCCAGAAGCAGTGAGATTCATGTTCAACAACAAGCAGTGCTGAAGAAAAGCTGGTGAGTTTTTCCTAGAAATGACTTTCTATCGGAATAATGCGTTTGTGTTTTCTATGTAATGGAGTTTGTGGAAAGATCGATCGATCTGTCTCTCTCTCTATCTATCTATCTATCTATCTATCTATCTATCTATCTATCTATCTATCTATCTATCTATCTATCTATCTATCTATCTATCTATCTATCTATCTATCTATCTATCTATCTACAGTGGTGTAAAAGTGTTTTGTTCTAATTTTTTTGCATGTTTTACACTTTAATGTTTCAGATCATCAAACTAATTTAAATATACAGTGGGGAAAATAAGTATTTGAACACCCTGCTATTTTGCAAGTTCTCCCACTTAGAAATCATGGAGGGGTCTGAAATTGTCATTGTAGGTGCATGTCCACTGTGAGAGACATAATCTAAAAAAAAAAATCCAGAAATCACAATATATGATTTTTAAACTATTTATTTGTATGATACAGCTGCAAATAAGTATTTGAACACCTGTCTATCAGCTAGAATTCTGACCCTCAAAGACCTGTTAGTCTGCCTTTAAAATGTCCACCTCCACTACATTTATTATCCTAAATTAGATGCACCTGTTTGAGGTCTTTAGCTGCATAAAGACACCTGTCCACCCCATACAATCAGTAAGAATCCAACTACTAACATGGCCAAGACCAAAGAGCTGTCCAAAGACACTAGCGACGAAATTGTACACCTCCACAAGGCTGGAAAGGGCTATGGGGAAATTGCCAAGCAGCTTGGTGAAAAAAGGTCCACTGTTGGAGCAATCATTATAAAATGGAAGAAGCTAAACATGACTGTCAATCTCCCTCGGACTGGGGCTCCATTAAGGATCTCACCTCGTGGGGTCTCAATGATCCTAAGGAAGGTGAGAAATCAGCCCAGAACTATACGGGAGGAGCTGGTCAATGACCTGAAAAGAGCTGGGACCACCGTTTCCAAGGTTACTGTTGGTAATACACTAAGACGTCATGGTTTGAAATTATGCATGGCACGGAAGGTTCCCCTGCTTAAACCAACACATGTCCAGGCACGTCTTAAGTTTGCCAATGACCATTTGGATGATCCAGAGGAGTCATGGGAGAAAGTCATGTGGTCAGATGAGACCAAAATAGAACTTTTGGGTCATAATTCCACTAAACGTGTTTGGAGGAAGAAGAATGATGAGTACCATCCCAAGAACACCATCCCTACTGTGAAGCATGGGGGTGGTAGCATCATGCTTTAGGGGGTGTTTTTCTGCACATGGGACAGGGCGACTGCACTGTATTAAGGAGAGGATGACCGGGGCCATGTATTGCGAGATTTTGGGGAACAACCTCCTTCCCTCAGTTAGAGCATTGAAGATGGGTCGAGGCTGGGTCTTCCAACATGACAATGACCCGAAGCACACAGCCAGGATAACCAAGGAGTGGCTCTGTAAGAAGCATATCAAGGTTCTGGCTTGGCCTAGCCAGTCTCCAGACCTAAACCCAATAGAGAATCTTTGGAGGGAGCTCAAACTCCGTGTTTTTTCAGCGACAGGCCAAAAACCTGACCGATCTAGACAAGATCTATGTGGAGTAGTGGGCCAAAATCCCTCCTGCAGTGTGTGCAAACCTGGTGAAAACTACAGGAAACGTTTGACCTCTGTAATTGCAAACAAAGGCTACTGTACCAAATATTAACATTGACTTTCTCAGGTGTTCAAATACTTATTTGCAGCTGTATCATGCAAATAAATAGTAAAAAAATCATACACTGTGATTTCTGGATTTTTTTTTTTTAGATTATGTCTCTCACAGTGGACATGCACCTACGAAGACAATTTCAGACCCCTCCATGATTTTTAAGTGGGAGAACTTGCAAAATAGCAGGGTGTTCAAATACCTATTTTCCTCACTGTATTTGTAAAAGATAGCATAAGTGAACATAACATGCAGTTTTAAATAAAATATTTTATTATTGAGAGAAAACAAAATCCAAAACTACATGGCCTTGTGTGAAAAAGTGTTTGCCCCTATACCTAATAACTGGTTGGGCCACCCTTAGCAGCAACAACTGCAATCAAGCGTTTGCGATAACTTGCAATGAGTCTGTTACAGCGATGTGGAGGAATTTTGCTCCACTCATCTATGCAGAATTGTTGTAATTCAGCCACATTGGAGCGTTTTTCAGCATGATCTACCTAAACTAATTTCTAATTTCTAACTAAACTAATTTCTAATGCTGTCCTTCATCATCACTCCCAATGAACATCTCAACATCTTCAGCTCTGCTACCTTCAGCTCCACCTCCTGTCTTTTACTCAATGACACTGTCTCTAAACCATACAACATCTCAGGTCATCTGGTCCAACCGACTTTCCACTCTTTATCCTCTTAAGCTCTGCTCTCACTTCCTCCTTACTAATCCTATCCACTTTCTGCCTTACCATCTCCACACCATCCAACCTTCTTTCTCTCTCATTTTCCTGCTCAAATCAGCTGCTTAAAATACTCCCTCCATCTTCTCAACACACTCTCCTCATTAGTTAACACATTTCCATCTCCATCCTTTATTGCTCTAACTTGCAGCACATCCTTCCCAGCTCGGTTTCTCTGCCTGGCCAATCACTACAAATCCTTTTCTCCTTCTTTAGGGTCCAACTTCTCATACAGCTCCTTATATGCCTATGCGGCACATCTCCTTGTACTCCTGCCTACTTTTATTATCTCTTTCAATCCCAATTCTGTTTCTCCAACCTCTTTCTCCTTATATGTTCCAGCACTTCCTCATTCCACCACCATGTCTCTTTTTCCTCCTTTCTATTTTCAGATGTCACACCAAGTGTGTTTCTCGCTGTCTTCCTCATCACTTATGCAATAGATGCCCAATCATCCAGCTTGTCTTCACCACCACAGAGAACCTGTCTGACCTCTTCCCTGAACCTCACACTACAGTCTTCCTCCTTAAGTTTCCACCTTATTCTTCTTTCAGTCCTCACTCTCCTCCTCTTTCTCTTCACCTCTAAAACCATCCTACAGAACACAATCTGATGCTGTCTATCTACACTGTCCCCTGCCAACACCTTACAGTCTCCAATCTCCTTCAGGTTACATCTTCTACATAGAACATAGTCCACCTGTGTGCCCCTCCCTCCACTCCTTTATGTCACCCTATGCTCCTCATTCTTCTTAAAATAAGTTCATAACTGCCATTTCCATCATTTTAGCTAAATCTACCACCATCTGCCCTTCAACATTCCTCTCCTTAAGACCATACCTACCCATCACCTTCTCATCACCTCTGTTCCCTTCACCTACATGCCCATTTAAATCTGCCCCAATCACCAATTGCTCATTCCTAGTTACACCATCTACCATTTAATCTAACTCACTTCAGAACTTTTCTTTCTCACAACCCACTTGTGGAGCATAAGCACTGATGACATTTAATATCACCCCTTCAACTTCCAGCTTCATCACTCTATCAGAAACTCTCTTCACCGCACTACACTCTTACTGTACTCTTCCTTCAGAATCACCCCTACACCATTTCTCTTTACATCCACACCATGATAAAACAGTTTAAACACATCCAATGTTCCTGCTCTTACTCTCTTTCCACTTGGTCTCCTGAACACACAACATATCTACCTTTCTCCTCTCCATCATATCAGCTCCCTCTCTTACTTTACCAGTCATAGTACCAACATTTAAAGTACCAACCCGAACTTCCACTTTCCTACACTTCTCCTTTCCCTGCCGTCTCTGTAGACGTCTTCCTCCTCTACTTCTCCTCCTTTGGCCAACAGTAGCCCAATTTCCACCGGTACCCTGTTGTTAACGATACCTGTTATGGTCTTTTTTAACTCTTGCCTCGACCAATCCGGTATAAATCTCTGATTTCTACTAGATCCTCATTTTTCCAAGGTTTTGTGCAACCCTAATGGCTGGGTTAACATTAAAGACTATATAATTTCTTTTAATCATCAGAATATCTCTATTTTTTGTCAGGTTATTGCTATTATAACTGTTATTGTTATGTTGTTATATATGCTGTTTAGGTGCATTTGTTTACAGGGAACTCTCACCTGGACCAAGATTGCAGCAGCATTGGCGTATCGCAGCAACGGACCAAAGCAGCCAATGAGGCGTTTGTGTCTATGTCTATGGCTTTCACCTCTAATGGGACTTTAGAGGAAGATTTTCAACCAGTTTTAACTGCATGTTTGTTTTTGCGTTTTCTAGTAATGTGATTGATTCCAGCAGAAGAGATCGGCATCTTCAGCATTTAAAAATGGAGATCCCTGATCAGGGGACAGATCACATGACCTCACCCTCAAAAGACTGGTAACCTGCCATGTTCTAGTATTTTGCTAATGAACTGTTCATATCTGCATTATGGAGTTTCTGTAGAAATAATAACTAATATTTATGGTAAGAATAAAACTTTAGCACTCACTTAAAAAAAGTGGTTGATGAAATGATGTCCCACAACTGCTTATTTTTTGCCTTTTGATTAGTTTTTGTATTTATACTCCCATGTTTCCATTGTCTCTTTGTGAAGACCTGTTTGTTCCTGCTCTTAGCCTATTCCAGGCATGGTAGCATGTGGATATAAGCAGCACTATGTAGATCTGCTACTATTAGCATTCCGTTGTATTTAAAGTTAAATGAAACAAGGTTGTGGCTTTTTAAGGAACTATACTGCAGGGGTGTTTGTTCCCTGTTCACAATCTGTGTTCTGTATGCTACTATTCCTAGTGTGTAAGAAGTGAGAAAGATTATAATAAATTTTAAACAGAAATATTGTGATTATACCTTAGTATATTTTATACCTTATTATTATACCGAAATTATGTCTCATATCCATTTCTATCATTTTAAACAGTAAAGGAAAGAGAAAGAGATCACACTCCCCAGAACACAGCTGTGTCTCCATGAAGAGTGATCGGTCTATGGGTTATCCTCTCTACTTCAGAAATGAAAACCCCTCACCTGTACACAGGTAACATCTCTGTCAGGTGGCAACCACGAGTCGGAAACGAAAGAAACTCTGTCATGTTTATGGAATCATTCAGCACACAAACAGAGGACAGGGAGTGTTATGAAATGTAATGCTGGTTTGGTCTGTGATGCGGGTATAATCCTTTAAGGAAGTATAATCCATTTAGGAAAGTATTATCCATAAGGAAGGTAATGTCCGTAAGGAAACGGGTAATCCGGAAAGTGAGGGTAATCCGTAGGACATGAAGAAGGGGTAGGAACCAGCGGGGAAACTCAGCACATAAATAAACTCGCAATGTCCTGCCGCTGCCCATTTCCATTATTTACCTGTTTTTTTGCTGAAGTTTAAGATACAGGACGTGTTTACACACTTAAATTCAGGCAGTTTTGCAGCCAATATTATTAAATATGTTTGTGTGTTTTTATGGAAGATTGCTGATGATTTGTGTGGTGTGGGAGTGGAGCATTGTGGTGGGGTTACAATAGGAATCTTGTCCAGGGTTCCAAATGCTACAAACTGACCTGTTACGCAGAACGTAACAGACCCCGAAGAGAGAGAGAGAGAGAGAGAGAGAGAGAGAGAGAGAGAGAGAGAGAGAGAGAGAGAGAGAGAAAAAGAGAGAGAGAGAGAGGGAGGGAGGGATGGATGGAGGGATGGATGGAGGGATGGATGGAGGGATGGATGGATACCGGGCAGAGCTGATGGTGTGTATGCAGGTTATGCTTTGGTGTGAAGGAAAGATGTGCGTTTTTAGCGGGTGTGTGTGTGTGTGTGTCCCGGCGTGAGTACAAGGAAAGATGTGAGTTACTGAGAGTGTGTGTGTCGGCGTGATTACGAGGAAAGAAAGATGCGTGTTACCGTAAGTGTGTGAGACCATTTCAGTGTCGATCTGTTCGGTATTTACCTGCACCTGGTCTCCGCGCCGCACCGAAAAGTCACGTGACCACACACACACCACACGTGTGCCTATCTGGTGTTTTTTTTGTTTTGTTACAGAAAATCTGCAAACTGTTCTCAGAAAGTATATGTCCACACAGGCGCTTATTTATTTAATTGAAAGGCAACATTGCTGTCATAAAATCGCACAAACTAACATCACAATTGTGATACAATTAATTGTGCAAGACTATTTAAAGTTAAATGTAACAAATTTAAGGAGTTAACAGAAATATTGTGATACCTTATGATACAAATTCATCTACACATTTTTAACACTGAAATTCTGTCTCATGTCCATTTCTATCATTTTTAACAGTAAACAAAAGAGAAAGAGATCAAACTCCCCAGAACCCAGCTGTGTCTCCATGAAGAGTGATCGGTCTATGGAACCTCCTTGCAACTTCAGAACTGGAATCTTCTCACCTGTACACAGGTAACATCCCATAATTCTCATAGTTAAAATCACAGTTAATGACTAAAGCTGGAATTCTGATCTATTATATAATTTTCATCTTTTACTCTGAAATCCAAATGTCTTCAGTGTCGAGCAAAAATCCAAAGAATTGGACTCCCTGTTCCAATACTTTTTAGAGGTTTGTGTGGGAAGAATAGAAAAGTAGGAAAAAGTGGGAAATGAAAACAGGGAGCACATTTAATTCTCCAGGTGCACAATGTTGGAGTTGTATTCAGCTCTGTGTTCTCCAAGTGTTCCTGCTCTCACTACAATTATTGTAGTACAATTTGTGTTCAGGTTTCGACTCCAGTATTAAAGTGAGGAACGTTGAGATCTTTAACACTTGTTGTTTTTGTTCCCAGTGTTCTACAGAAGGCAGGAGACAGAAGAGAGAAGAACATCATCACAGCTACAGGGTACGATCAAAACCAACACCATGACTGTGACACTGACACACTGCTATTCTAAAGCTCTCTGCTGTTAGGAACTACAGAGTGATTAGATGATAGAAAACCTCCAGTAGAATAAAGTAAATCCACAGTGAGAACATCATAAAGATCTATCTAGCAGAAAAAATGTGAACTTCTACTCTAATTATTGGAGCCCATGTCTCACCATGTCTTCCTACTTCACCCTGTCACAGACACGACCCAGAATCCACTGCTGCAGATGAATTTCAGAAGAAGTTCAAGTTCAATCTGATGAAGAAGTTTCAGTGTTTGAATGGATTGATGCTAAAGCAGGAAAACCGAACACTCCTGAATGAGATCTACACAGAGCTCTACATCACAGAGGGAGACAGTGGAGACGTCAATAAAGAACATGAGGTGAAACAGATCGAGGCAGCATCCAGGAGGAACCCAACTGAGGACACACCAATTAAATGCAGTGACATCTTTAAACCCCTAACTGAACAAGACAAAGCCATCAGGAGAGTTCTGACAAAACCCTTATCTGAACAAGATGAAGAACCCATCAGGAACATTCTGACAAAGCTCTTATCTGAACAAGATGAAGAACCCAACAGGAACGTTCTGTAAAAGCTCTTATCTGAACAAGATGAAGAACGCATCAGGGACGTTCTGAAAAAGCTCTTATCTGAACAACATGAAGAACCCATCAGGAATGTTCTGAAAAAGCTCTTATCTGAACAAGATGAAGAACCCATCAGGAGAGTTCTGACTAAGGGAGTATCTGGAATTGGAAAAACAGTCTCTGTGCAGAAGTTTGTTCTGGACTGGGCTGAAGGGAAAACAAATCAGGACGTCCACCTCATAGTCCCACTTCCTTTTAGAGAGCTGAATTTGATGAAGGAGCAGAAACTGAGTCTGATGGAGCTACTTCAAGGGTTTTTTAAGGAGATGAAAGATATGGACATTTCCAGGTTGGAGAAGGTTTTGTTCATTTTTGATGGTTTGGATGAGTGTCGTTTATCTCTGGATTTCCAGAAGACAGTAAAAGTGTGTGATGTAACTGAATCAGCACCAGTGCATGTGCTGCTGATAAACCTGATCAAAGGAAACCTGCTTCCATCTGCTCTCATCTGGATCACCTCCAGACCAGCAGCAGCTGATCAAATCCCCTCTGAGTGTGTTCATCGAGTCACAGAGGTACGAGGGTTCAATGACCCTCAGAAGGAGGAGTACTTCAGGAAGAGGATCAGTGATCTGAACCTGGCCAATAAGATCATCACACACCTGAAGTCATTAAGAAGCCTCTACATCATGTGCCACATCCCAGTGTTCTGCTGGATTTCAGCTGCTGTTCTAGAGAGAATGTTGGGTGAAGCAGAGAGTGGAGAGATCCCCAAGACTCTGACTCAAATGTACACACACTTCCTCACCATTCAGACCAACATCATCAGAGAGAAGTACCTACAGAAGCAGGAGAGCGATGAAGAAATGCTTCTCAAACTGGGGAAACTGGCTTTCCAGCAGCTGAAGAAACAAAACCTGATCTTCTATGAGGAAGACCTGAGAGAGTGTGGCATTGATGTGACAGAAGCAGCAGTGTATTCAGGTGTGTGTACGCAGATCTTCAAAGAGGAGTTTGGACTTCACCAGAGTAAAGTGTACTGCTTTGTCCATCTGAGCATTCAGGAACATCTCGCAGCTCTGTATGTGCACCTGACCTTCATGAAGGAACAGAGAAATGTTCCGGCGTGCTGTAGATCAAGCTTTAGACATTCAGACTGGACATCTGGATCTTTTCCTCCGCTTTCTTCTGGGTCTCTCACTCGAGTCCAATCAGAAACTTCTACATTCCTTAGTAACACAGACAGGAATTAGCTCCCAGAACAAAGAGAAAACAGTTCAGTACATCAAGAAGAAGATCAGTAAAGATTATCCTGCAG